>NC_092414.1:168264521-168575396 GCF_040894005.1 Engystomops pustulosus
CCCCTGCCGGATCTTCAGCTCATTCTTCTGAGGAGAAAGCCTTCCTGAGCGTTTCCAGACGCCTCCGAGTTCCCGTGTTCCGTGGTGTTCCCGTGTTCCTGGTTTCCTGTGTTCCCTTGTTCTGTGGTATCCTATAGTGGTCCTGTTATCCTGTGGCGGTCCTGTTATCCTGTGGCAGTCCTGGTATCCTGTGGCGCTCTGGTAATCCAGCAGCCATCTGAGGTCCTGCCAGTCATCTGAGGTCCTGCCAGCAATCTGAGGTCCTACCTGCCATCCGAGGTCCTACCTGCCATCCGAGGTCCTACCTGCCATCCGAGGTCCTGCCTGCCATCCGTGGTCCTGCCTGCCATCCGTGGTCCCCGTGTCCCTACCTTGGCTGCCACCGCGGGCCTAGTCGCACCCGCGGAGCGACCTGGTGACTCTGGCGAAGACCAGGAGATCACTTAGATTCTGCTCCCGGGTGCGGCTAAGGTTGTTATCTCCCACGGTGGTCCAGGGAGTCCACTGTTTATCCCCCGAGATTGTGACAATAGGAGTGCAGAGGTAGCCGAACTAAGTCCTACTTAGTGATTGCAAGCTTTCCCTGTGTATATGTGCATATGTAGATTGATACTAAATAAGGACTCCTAATCAATGAATGTGAAGAGATTTAATAACAAGTTGTATAATGACTGCTCAATGTCAAGAGTCTAACGCAAGATCATATTCAGTGAATGGCAGCCTTCCTTGTATAAGTGTTGATATGGAGAAAGCTTTCAATCTTTTTTAGCACCTCATACTCTATAACATTCTGCTCATCAGGAGGTACAATCAGTTTACTGGGTGGCAATTAGTACTGCTGACTATCAATTTGAAGGTGTTGTGCCAAGTATTATTTTTTTTATCTTTTATCCAAAGGATAGGAGATTACAATCTGATTGGTGGAGATATGATTGTTGAAACCCCAACAACAAGAACGTTTACCCACCACTCACAACAACAGAGGTCCAGTTCTTACTATTAAAATTAGGAGGCAGGTCAAGCATGTATCAGGACAATGCTAAGGAGTGGTTGGAAATTACCTAGCACAGAGCTCTTTCATCTCCGACACGCCCAGAGATAGTGAAAGGATTGCCATTAATAGCCAATCTCTATAGTCAGCTATAGCTGACTATAGTCAGCTGTAACTGTTCCTGTGTAGAGAAACATGTTTGAACTCCCTCTAAATTTAATTAGGAGAATGGGACCCCCATTCTATTAAATGATGGGTGTTTCAGAAGTTGGATCCCTATTGATAAGATTGTTATTTGATAATACTTGGTACTTACAATAATCCAAGGTACAACGCCTTTTAAGGGATATAATTTAACACTTATTGCTATATTCATGCTGAAGTACTAGGCTACACTATATATATTGATAAAACTATAGCAACAGTCCAAATGTTCAGACATGCTACTAACCTCAAGTGCCAATATGTGAATAGGCTTCATCCATATATTAGTTCATGGGTTCAAAGGAAAACCCCGATAGCTACGGGGAAAAGACAATCTGTGTAGATGGAAAAATGCAGCAGCTCAGGACCATTTTTAATGTGCTAAATAAATGAGATTTTATTTTTACAATTACCAAGGTGCTGGATTGTTCCATCTACACACATTGATAAAACTACTTCTTTCCAATCAAAAACACTTGCTATGAATAGAAGGTTTTTGTTGACTCTAACTTTGGCAATCGACTGAAAAATTCTTTCATGGAATATAGTGATATAATCTAATATGTAATCTCTGTAAAAGATGAAATACCTGATTGTGTGTGCTTTATGTCTATATATATGTATATATACTTTGCATATAAACACAACTTATTTGTTAATAAAAAATACAGAGAAAACAGACCTTAGTAAAAAAAAGATTCTTTGAGTTACATTAGTGAAAAGTAGTTCCAGGCAACATTTGAAGTCTTGTAGTTGTATATCCAGGTAAAATCATTCAACTTCAATGCCAAAGGAAAGAGCAAAAACATCATGTAACTAAGGTTGACATTGACTTGACAAAACTGTTTACAAACTAAATACTACAATTACATACTAGCTCGGGAAACAGATAGATGGCAATCCCAAAAGTGGTGGTCATCACATCTAATGAGTAATAGTCAACGTACTGTTTGACGTTGTAAATATAACCTGTTATAAAAAGGCCTCACTTTTGTTTTTTCAGTGACCCGCTGAGGGATTGTGATAAACTGAGACCTCCTTCAAATCTTCAATATAAGGATTAAGAAATGAGCCTAAAACATGACTTTAAAATAATAAGACATGACTTGCAAAATAATATGTGTTACATGATGCAGCATGACTGTAACATCCTCTGTAGAGTGTGGCTGAGGATGTGCTGTTTTTGGCCTTATGTTTTATCTGTAACACTTAGGGTGAACATTGGTTTATGTTTGTTGGCTGTGTTGATTGCACAAGACCCTTTACCCTACAGCTCTGCTCTGCTTCATTAACAGTTAAACTGTGACTCATAGAGCTCCCATCATTCCTGGGGCTTGGATCTTGTGTTCACATGAATAATTTTTTCACAATTAGTACACTGTTTGCTATATTCTCTGTTTAGAGCAAGCTCCTGGTATCTTGACATTGTATTTTCTGATTGCTGTAATCTGGTTTCCTGATCTTCAGCCTGTATTCTTCTATTGTGTGATTTTGTACAGCATTTGCACTTTGTTGTAACCCAGCTCTGAAGACTTCTCTGTTTATTTGTTTTGTATTTGTCTCCTTGATTTGCATTTTGGCAAAGGAAGTGAACTTCTTCTAGTTACAGTATATACCCAGTGCCTAGAGTGGGTAGGGCAACAGGAAGGAACAACAAGGAAGAAGTTAAGGACCCACTGTTCCCAGAGCCTGCATATTGTTTCAAATGTAAAATAAAAATGATGTCACATTGACATGTTTTTGCCCACTAAAAGAGAAATACACGTTTTGGCAAACAATATTGATGACACCAGATTACATTATGGAGTAAAGGTTTACAATTACAATATCGACAACTGTAAGTCACCATAATGAACATTTGTTATATAAGCTTCTTAGCAATTTGTTGCAATGACTGATATCTCTATATTGTAATGATATTATATATTTAAGAACTCTCTTGGTTTGGATGTTATCTTCTGAAGCATGCTTATGATAAATCAGAAGATCACTTTGGATGGATTTTTCCATTAAAAGAAATCAACCATGTAAACAAAAAATGAAAAGAACCTAGAAATACTTACCTTCCCTCCTCTTAAAATGTGGATTCCAGCACTGTGCTGGACTAGTCTTGACACGTTAGGATCACCTAAAAAAGAAACTTCTAATTAGTGGCCCTGAGAACAGGGGCAAGAAGTCCAGCTAGGAGAGGGAGGTGACGGAGTGTGATTTCACATCTCTGGCATGACATCACATCCATCTCCCATGTTCCCAGCATGGGGAAGTGAAGTATAGGGGAACGCATAATTAGCAGCGTGGAGCGCTGGACATCTTGTCCCCGCACTTGGGGCTGCTAATTATAAGTTTCTTTTCCAGGTGATCCCAGCGTGTCAAGACGTCCGGAGGAAATTAAGAGGTGTGGAGGAGTATTTTTAGTTTTTTTTGTTTTTCAAATGGTTAATTTCCATTAATGTAATCTATCTGTATATCTGATAAATGTTTTGTATGTAAAATATATACTTTATTATTAGACCAATTAATTCCACACGTTTTTCCTTACTATACAAAAAGGTTTACACATATAACAAGAAACATGTACAAAACTAGGGTGACTGGCAAATCCAAAGATCCTTCAGTAACACAAGTCAAAAAAAACAAACAAAAGCATAGTGTACAGTGGATGCCAGTTTGCCCAAAGTAGGACAGCAACTTCCTTCCTGACTTAAAATACAGAATTTGAAAGAAATCACTGCATCAAAGTCTCATTCCAAGAATCTGTTTGTGGTATTTTTACTTTCAAGAAAGGCATTCAGGACTCTCTTGAACTTGCCCAGTGTTTCAACCATTACAACTTCCTGTGGCTGTAAAGAACACTGGTGAAACTGTCTTTCTTTTAGATGTAGAGAATGCCTTAATTTTTATGGCCCATGTGTCATGGGTGCCCCCCGCGATCCATGTCGCGTATTGCGGGAAAACCCAGGCTCCGCGATGTAGTGCCCCTGCTTCCACAGCCCGGACTTACCTCTCCTGGCTCCTGCTTAGCTTCGGTTCCGACTAGGCCGCGATCCTGCTCTGACTGGGCTGCACATGGGTCCCTATATTTAAAGGGTCAGCTTCCCTATAATTGGCGCTGGCTAATCTTGCTTGCCTTTATAATCCGGCACCTCCCTTCACTCTCTGCCGGATCTTCAAGTAATTCCACTGAAGAGAAAGCCTCCTGTGTTCCCCTGTGCGTTTCCAGACACTTCCGTGTTTCCTGTGCGTTTCCAGACGCCTCCGTGTTTATGTGTTCCTGTGGCATTCCTGTGACGGTCCTGTGTTCGTGTGGTGATCCTGTGTTCCTGTGGTGGTCCTGTGTTCCTGTGGCTGTCCTGCGTTCCTGTGGCGTTCCTGTGGCAATCCTGTGGTGGTCCTGTATTCCTGTGGTGGTCCTGTATTCCTGTGGTGGTCCTGTACTCCTGTGGTGGTCCTGCATCCCAGTGTCCATCCCGAGGACTTACCTTCCCGATATCCTGCCTTCCCGAGGTCCTGCCTTCCCTGTGTCTAGTTTCCTGCTTCCCTACCTTGGCTGCCACAGTGGTCCAAGTCACACCTGTGGAATGACCTGGTGGCACCCCTGCCACAGCAAGACCATCCCGCTTTGCGGCAGGCTCTGGCAAAAACCAGGGGCTACTTAGATTCTGGTCCCGGGTTGCGGCTAGTACCATCATCTCCCACGGTGGTCCAGGGAATCCAGACTTCAGCCCCAAGAGACTGCCACTCTTCGATGGATGATTTCCTCCCAGAAGCAGACTCCCGTGACTCCTCCTCCTACTGCTCCAGTCGCCCCGCCATGTTTTCCGACAGTAGAGTCTGGACCCAAATTTTTTATGCCTAACAAATTTGTTGGCGATCCCAATTTTGGCAGGAGCTTTGTTTCCCACTGCTCGCTGCACATTAAACTGATGTCCTCCCAGTTCACCACTGAATGCTCTAAGCTGGCATTTGTTAGCTCTTTGCTATCCAGAGAGGCCCTGGCCTGGGCTACTTCTTTGTGGAATAGTGGTGATCCGGACATGGTTACTAGAGATGAGCGAACATGCTCGTCCGAGCTTGATGCTCGTTCGAGCATTAGCGTACTCGAAACTGCTCGTTGCTCGGACGAATACTTCGCCCGCTCGAGAAAATGGCAGCTCCTGCCGTTTTGCTTTTTGGCGGCCAGAAACAGAGCCAATCACAAGCCAGGAGACTCTGCACTCCACCCAGCATGACGTGGTACCCTTACACGTCGATAGCAGTGGTTGGCTGGCCAGATCAGGTGACCCTGGGATAGACTAGCCGCTGCCCGCGCTGCTCGGATCATTCTGTGTCTGGATGCCGCTAGGGAGAGAGCTGCTGCTGGTCAGGGAAAGCGTTAGGGTGTTCTATTAGCTTACTGTTAGGCAGGAGTGATTCTCCAAGAACCCAACAGCCCTTCTTAGGGCTACAATAACGTTCTACTTTTTTTTTTTTTATTTGCATCTAGTACCATTTTGTGAGGAATTAGCAGGGGGACTTGCTACCGTTGTGTTTAGCTCTTAGTGGCACACATATCCACCTCAAACACCAAAGTGGGAAAATTTAGTAGGGGTTGGATTTCAATTAGGCACAGTCTGCCATTTTTCCTTTTTTATTTTACGTTTATTTTGTTTAATAACTCAGTGTCATCTCATCTGGCATAGTAGTGTGCTTTCATACTTGGCTAGAAAATAGCCATAGGAGAATCCAAACGGCTTACGCCTACAGTAGCGTTATATATTTGATTTCTGGTTGATCTGCTGGTGGCTGTACTTGCTGCAGTGCATCTACTAGCCAATTGTCAGCAATTTGTAGTGAGACTTGCGACCGCTGTGTTTTGCGCTTAGTGACGCACATATCCATAGCAAAGACCGAAGTGGGAAAATTTAGTAGGGGTTGGATTTCAATTAGGCACAGTCTGCCATTTGTCCTTTTTTATTTTACGTTTATTTTGTTTAATAACTCAGCGTCATCTCATCTGGCATAGTAGTGTGCTTTCATACTTGGCTAGAAAATAGCCATAGGAGAATCCAAACGGCTTACGCCTACAGTAGCGTTATATATTTGATTTCTGGTTGATCTGCTGGTGGCTGTACTTGCTGCAGTGCATGTACTAGCCAATTCTGAGCAATTTGTAGTGAGACTTGCGACCGCTGTGTTTTGCGCTTAGTGACGCACATATCCATAGCAAAGACCGAAGTGGGAAAATTTAGTAGGGGTTGGATTTCAATTAGGCACAGTCTGCCATTTGTCCTTTTTTATTTTACGTTTATTTTGTTTAATAACTCAGTGTCATCTCATCTGGCATAGTAGTGTGCTTTCATACTTGGCTAGAAAATAGCCATAGCAATAGGATAGCATCGTTTGGTTTTAAAAACTCAAAAACACAAAAAAAAACAAAAAAAACAAAAAAAAACAAAAAACACAAAAAAAAACAAAAAACACAAAAAAAAGTTAAAAAAAAATTAAAGTTATAACTCTCATTTTAAAAATGTTTAACCCGAGGGCTAGGGGTAGAGGACGAGGGCGGGGACGTGGGCGTCCAACTACTGCAGGGGTCAGAGGCCGTGGTCCTGGGCGGGGTGAGACACCACCTGCTTATGAGGGAGCAGGGGAACGCCGCAGAGCTACACTCCCTAGGTTCATGTCTGAAGTTACTGGGACTCGTGGTAGAGCACTGTTGAGGCCAGAACAGTGCGAACAGGTGATGTCGTGGATTGCTGACAATGCTTCGAGCAATTTGTCCACCAGTCAGTCTTCCACGCAGTCCACCCATGTCACCGAAATCGCCACTCCTCCAGCTCCTGCACCTCAGCCTCCTCCCCCCCAGTCTGCCCCCTCCCAGGAAAATTTGGCATTTGAACCGGCATACTCTGAGGAACTGTTTTCTGGACCCTTCCCACAGTCACAAACCACTTGTCCGGTTGCTGCTGAGCAATTTTCCGATGCCCAGGTTTTCCACCAGTCACAGTCTGTGGGTGATGATGACCTTCTTGACGTAGTGGAAGTGTGTAAAGAGGTGTCCGACGATGAGGAGACACGGTTGTCAGACAGTGGGGAAGTTGTTGTCAGGGCAGGAAGTCCGAGGGGGGAGCAGACTGAGGGATCGGAGGATGATGAGGTGACAGACCCAAGCTGGGTTGAGAGGCCGGGTGAACACAGTGCTTCTGAGACGGAGGAGAGTCCTCGACCAGAACAGGTTGGAAGAGGCAGTGGTGGGGCCAGACGGAGAGGCAGGGCCAGAGCTGGTGCATCAGCGCCAAATGTGTCAACTAGTGAAGCTCCCGTGGTGAGGGCTCTTGCGGCGAGGGCTAGATCTTCAGAAGTCTGGAGGTTCTTTAAGGAAACACCGGATGACCGACGGACTGTGGTATGCAACATTTGCCAAACCAGGCTCAGCAGGGGTTCCACCACTACTAGCTTAACTACCACCAGTATGCGCAGGCATATGAATGCTAAACACCCCACTCAGTGGCAACAAGCCCGTTCACCTCCGGCCGTGCACACCACTGCTCCTTCCCCTGTGTCAGCTGATAGTCAGCCCCCTGCCCAGGACCCTGCCACAAAAACCCCATCGTCGCCTCCACGATCCTCCACAGCATCCACCAGCGTTCAGCTCTCCATACCCCAGACGCTGGAGCGGAAACGCAAATATAGTGCAACCCACCCGCACGCCCAAGCCCTTAATGTGCACATCTCCAGATTGCTTAGCCTGGAGATGCTGCCCTATAGGCTAGTAGAGACCGAGGCCTTTCGCAACCTCATGGCGGCGGCCGCCCCTCGGTATTCGGTCCCCAGCCGCCACTACTTTTCCCGATGTGCCGTCCCAGCCCTGCACCAGCACGTGTCAGACAACATCACCCGTGCCCTGACCAACGCCGTTTCTGACAAGGTCCACCTGACCACGGACACGTGGACGAGTGCTGCCGGGCAGGGCCACTATATATCGCTGACGGCACATTGGGTTAACTTGGTGGAGGCTGGGACCGAGTCTGACCCTGGGGCTGGTCATATACTGCCAACACCGAGGATTGCGGGGCCTACCTCGGTCCAGGTGTTTCAGGCCTACTATGCCTCCTCCTCCTCCCACCCCTCCTCCACCTCCTCCTCCGAACTACCATCCGTGGGCACGGCGCCATCAGTCGGTAGCTCTAGGCACAGCAGCAGTGCCGTCGCTAAGCGACAGCAGGCGGTGCTCAAACTGCTGAGCCTAGGCGACAAAAGGCACACCGCCCAAGAGCTATTACAGGGCATCACGGCGCAGACTGATCTGTGGCTGGCACCGCTGAACCTGAAGCCAGGCATGGTTGTGTGTGACAACGGCCGTAACCTGGTGGCGGCTCTGCAACTCGGCAGACTGACACATGTGCCATGCCTGGCCCATGTGTTAAATCTGATAGTTCAGCGTTTCCTCAAGACATACCCCAATCTGTCTGATTTGCTCACGAAGGTGCGCCGCATGTGTGCGCATTTCAGGAAGTCCAGCCCAGATGCTGCCACTCTCAGGGCAGCGCAGCGCCGCCTCCAACTGCCCGCTCACCGACTGTTGTGCGACGTGCCCACGAGGTGGAATTCAACACTGACCATGTTATCCAGAGTTTACCAGCAGCGCAGAGCGATTGTAGACTGCCAGATGTCAACTTCCACCAGAAGTGGTAGTCAGGTCAGTCAGCTTCCTCAAGTCTACAATGAGGAGTGGACGTGGATGTCTGATATCTGTCAGGTGCTGAGTAACTTTGAGGAGTCAACACAGATGGTCAGTGGCGATGCCGCCATCATCAGCCTCACCATCCCGTTGCTTGGCCTGTTGAAAAACTCTCTGATCAGCATGAAGTCGGAAGCTTTGCGCTCGTCACAAGAGACGGGGGAAGAAGATTCCCTTGTTGATAGCCAAAGCACCCTCAGGTCTGTTTCTCAGCGCATATCGGAGGAGGTGGAGGTGGAGGAGGATGAGGAGGAAGAGGAGGAGAATGTTGGCGAGACACAAGAGGGGACCATTGTTGAGTCCTTCACTGTTCAGCGTGTATGGGCAGAAGAAGAGGAGTTGGAGGAGTTGGAGGAGGAGGAAATGGACAGTCAGGCCAGTGAGGGGAGTGAATTCTTACGTGTTGGTACTCTGGCGCATATGGCAGATTTCATGCTAGGCTGCCTATCCCGTGACCCTCGCGTTCAAAGAATTTATTCCAGCACCGATTACTGGGTGTTCACTCTCCTGGACCCACGGTACAAGCAAAATCTTTCCACTCTCATCTCTGCAGAGGAAAGGAGTGTGAGAATGCATGAATACCAGCAGGCCCTGGTGCACAAGCTGAAACAGTATTTCCCTTCTGACAGCGCTAGCGGCAGAGTGCGTAGTTCTGCGGGACAAGTAGCGAGGGAGAGTAGGCGAGCAGGCAGCTTGTCCAGCACTGGCAAGGGTACGCTTTACAAGGCTTTTGCCAGCTTTATGTCACCCCAGCAAGACACTGTCACCTGTCCCCAGTCTCGGCAGAGTAGGGCTGATCTTTACAGAAAGATGGTGAGGGAGTACGTAGCTGACCATACCATCGTCCTAAATGATCACACAGCTCCCTACAACTACTGGGTTTCAAAGCTGGACATGTGGCACGAACTGGCGCTGTACGCCTTGGAGGTTCTTGCCTGCCCTGCCGCTAGCGTCTTATCCGAGCGGGTTTTCAGTGCAGCTGGTGGCATCATCACAGATAAGCGTACACGCCTGTCGACTGACAGCGCTGACAGGCTGACGCTTATTAAAATGAATAAAGGCTGGATTTCTCAGAATTTCCAATCTCCACCAGGTGAAGGAAGCTCAACCTGAATAATTGATCCACTCCTCCTCCTCCTCATTTTCCTCCTTCTCCTCCTCTTTGTACAGTAAAGCAGAGGAAACTGGCTATTTTTTGACAGGGCCCACTGGCTCTTGCTATAGTACTTTATGCATTTAATTTTTCTGGAGGGCCACCTACCCGGTCCTCTGTTTGAAACAATTTTTGTGAGTGCCACATACAGGCACTCAATCTATTCCATTTTTCTGGAGGGCCACCTACCCGGTCCTCTGTTTTAAAAAATTTTTGGGACTGCCACATACAGGCACTCAATCTATTCCATTTTACTGGAGGGCCACCTACCTGCTCCTCTGGTTTGAAAAATTTTTGGGACTGCCACATACAGGCACTCAATCTATTCCATTTTTCTGGAGGGACACCTACCTGCTCCTCTGGTTTGAAAACTTTTTGGGACTGCCACATACAGGCACTCAATCTATTCCATTTTACTGGAGGGCCACCTACCTGCTCCTCTGGTTTGAAACATTTTTGGGACTGCCACATACAGGCACTCAATCTATTCCATTTTTCTGGAGGGACACCTACCTGCTCCTCTGGTTTGAAAACTTTTTGGGACTGCCACATACAGGCACTCAATCTATTCCATTTTACTGGAGGGCCACCTACCTGCTCCTCTGGTTTGAAACATTTTTGGGACTGCCACATACAGGCACTCAATCTATTCCATTTTTCTGGAGGGACACCTACCTGCTCCTCTGGTTTGAAAACTTTTTGGGACTGCCACATACAGGCACTCAATCTATTCCATTTTACTGGAGGGCCACCTACCTGCTCCTCTGGTTTGAAACATTTTTGGGACTGCCACATACAGGCACTCAATCTATTCCATTTTTCTGGAGGGACACCTACCTGCTCCTCTGGTTTGAAAACTTTTTGGGACTGCCACATACAGGCACTATCCAAATTAAATTGTCTCCATAGCAGCCTCCACACGTTGTCTCCATTGCTACCTCCAAAAGTCGTCCATATAGCTGCCTCCATACATCCTCCCCTTATCAAACGAGGTGTGTCAGGCAGAAATTTGGGTTGTTTTCATGGATTCCACATCAAAGTTGTTAACTTTGTCGCCACCCTGCTGTGTTATCCACAAAATATACTGGCAAACTTTTATGATTAACCGATATTATTTCAGCGCTTCTTGCGCAGCTGTTTACATTCCCCTCACCCGCCATATCCTAAACTTATAAGAACGCTACTACACTTGATCTTATACAAAAGGTTCTTAGAAGTGCTGTTTGGGGAGTAGCCTATAGACAGGGGCTTGGATTGGCGAAAGCTCGCCTGACAGCGGAGCACCAGCTCCATGCCAAGATCCAACTAACATAGTTTTAACTGCAGCACCTTTAATCTACTACTAGTTCACTGCCTCCATACATGGTCCCCTTATCAAACGAGCTGTGTCAGGCAGAATTTTGGGTTGTTTTCATGGCTTCCATGTTAACTTTGTCGCCACCCTGCTGTGTAATCCACAAAATATACTGGCAAACTTTTATCATGTACCGATATTATTTGAGCGCTTCTTGCTCACCTCCTTTGGTTCCTCTCTGCCACCCATTGGTTTGAAGCCTGAGTCCATTTAGGGTATGTCGCCATGACACTCTCTAGCCTGCTGCCGCTGCCTCTGCATGCCGTCCCCTATAGTGTCAGGGTCAATTATTGGATGTTTTAGATGCTATCTAGCTTCATTCTGTCACTCTGTCATGGCCATGCTGTTGCCCATAATTTTGGCATAATGTTGCGATTATGCAGCCTCAGAGGCATCCATGCATGCTGCCCCTGCTGTTTCCTGTCCATTTCCGTGGTGTTTCCATCCTTTTCTGAGGTTCCCAGGTGTTTGGCCAAGCTTCCCTGTGCAGAGCCTTGGTCCCCTTGAAAAATGCTCGAGTCTCCCATTGACTTCAATGGGGTTCGTTATTCGAGACGAGCACTCGAGCATCGGGAAAAGTTCGTCTCGAATAACGAGTACCCGAGCATTTTAGTGTTCGCTCATCTCTAATGGTTACCTATACCACGTTCTGGCAAAAATCCGGTCCAGGTTCGAGCAACCTCAAGCCCAGCTTCCATGCCTTCCCTGCTTGACCCCGGTGTTCCCAGAGGTTGCTCCAGAGTCTCCGGCCCTCCCAGAGGCCGCTCCAGAGTCTCTGCCCTCCCAGAGGCCGCTCCAGAGTCTCTGGACTTCCCAGAGGCTGATCCGGTGTGTCAAGAGCCGCTCCAGGCTCCGGTGTGTCAAGAGCCGCTCCAAGAGTCGCTCCAGCCTGTGGCCTATCAGGGGCCAACTCAGCCTCCGCAGTTTCCCAGTCCTGCTCCAGCCTCCCAGGGGCCAACCCTGCCTCTGCAGCTTCCCAGTCCTGCTCCGGCCTCCCAAGGGCCCCTCCAGCTTCTTGCTTCCCAAGGGGCACTCCAGCTTCTGGCTTCCCAAGGGCCACTCCAGCTTCTGGCTTCCCAAGGGCCACTCCAGCTTCTGGCTTCCCAAGGGCCACTCCAGCTTCTGGCTTCCCAAGGGCCACTCCAGCTTCTGGCTTCCCAAGGGCCACTTCAGCCTCCGACCGTACTACTTGCAGAGGAGTCAGTGCAAGTTACCAGAGTCCGTCTCCCGGCCAAAGTACGCTCCAGACGTCTCCAGGATATCCCCAGCCTGTTCAGGGTTTGTCCTGTCTTCACTGATCCTGCTGTGATCCTCAGGTGTCCCATCATTGAGAAGAATTGGAGGAGGCAGAGAAAGGAGAAGAGGGGGATGAAGAAGAAGATAAGAGGGACACTTAAGGGTGGGGGGCACTGTCATGCTCCGGTCCCGTATTGGCCGTGATCCTGCTCTAACTGGGCCACACGTGTGTCCCCACTCACTGGGGCCCGTGCGGGCCGGCTCTTTAGGATTTAAAGGGCCAGCGTCCCACTTATTGCCGCTGGCTAATCCGGCTTGCTTTTATAATCTGGCACTTCCCTTCACTCTCTGCTGGATCTTCAAGTCATTCCACTGAAGAGAAAGCCTCCTGTGTTCCTCCTGTGCTTTTCCAGACGCCTCCTTGTTTCCTGTGCATTTCAGACGCCTCCGTGTTTCCCGTGTTCCTGTGGTATTCCAGTGGTGTTCCTGTGTATCCTGCGTTCCTGTTCCCATGTGTTCCTGCTCCTGAATCCTGTGTTGACATGTTCCTTTGTTGCCATGTTAACAGAGACCTTCCGTGTTCCTGTGTTACCAGAGTCCCTCAGTGTTTCTGTGTTCCTGCGTTGCAGTGTTCCTGTGTCCCCTGTACCTGTGTTCCCTGTATCCCTTCTGCCTGGACCTCTCGTTGCTGACCACGGATTGGACTTGACATTGCATCTCTGCCGCCTGCCCTGACCCTGTGCCTGGACCATGAGACTTAGTCTTCCACTAAGGTACCTCATACTCGGCTGCCACTTTGGGATAGTCGCACCTGTGGAACGACCAGGTGGTACCCTGCCGCAGAAAGTCCATCCCGCTTTGCAGCAGGTTCTGACTTAGACTCTTAGACTTAGACTCTTTCCCAGGGGTCCCGCGGTGGTCCAGTAGATTCACGCATCCCGAATCCTGACAGTAAGTCGTCCCGATCTTGTCACCATCGTGGTCCCCCAATCCCGGCAGATTGCCGCACAGCACCAACAGCTTCAGCAGTTCACCGCCATGCTGCAACAGCTACTATCTACCCAGCAACAGGTTCCTGAGGCTCCTGCTACCCCGGCTTGTCTTCCTACGTCTGAACCCAGGCTATGACTCTCAATGCCTTGCAAGTATGATGGAGATCCCAAGCTGTGCAGGGGCTTTAGAGCCTAGTGCTCCCTGCACATAGAACTCATGCCATCTCAGTTTGCCATGGAGTGATCCAAGGTGGCATTTGTGCTTAGCCTCCTCTCCGGGAAGGCGCTGGCCTGGACTACCCCTCTCTGGGACAGAGACGACTCGGTCACGGCTACTCTCACGGCAATTCTGGCAGAGTTGCGATGCATGTTCGAAGAACCTCCTCTGCAGAGACTGCCCTACTCAATCTGCCCCAAGGGAACTCTTCCGTGAGAGAATATGCTGTCCAGATCCTTACCCTGGCATCTGGACTCACCTGGAACAAGGCAGCCCTGTCCGCAACCTTCAGGAAGGGTCTTTCGCCTCAAGTTATGGATGCATTGGCTGCTCATGACCTACCAACCAGCCTGAGTGGTCTCATCACCTTGGCTACTCGTATTGATGTGCAGTTCAGGGAGCGTACAGAGGAGTTACGTCACCAGCAACCTCAAGTCCGTCCACGACATCTACCTCCCCCAGCTCCTGCTTTCCAAAGGCCGCTCCAGCCTCCAGCCTCTCCTCCCAAGAGCGTTCCAGAAGACGTCAGGGGAACCTCTGCCTGTATTGCGCCTAAGGGCCAATCGTCTAAGGAGTGCCAGTTCCATCAGAAGAGCCTTCTGTTTCTTACAGATGGATCCAACCAAGTTGTCTGTGGTACTTCAGTGGCCTCACCCAGTAGGACTTTGTGCCATACAGAGATTCCTGGGCTATGCAAATTATTACCAGCAATTCATTCCTTACTTCTCTTCCCTCATATCTCCCATTGTGGCCTTAACTAGAAAAGGCGCTGATCCCAGACTCTGGCCTTTGGTGGCTGAAGAAGCCTTCACAAAGTTAAAGTCCACCTTTGCCATTTCTCCTGTTCTCTCTAGACCCGATACGGAGAAGCCTTATATCCTGGAGGTGGATGCATCTTCTGTAGGTGCATCAAGGCGGATGCCCTTTCCAATGCCTCAGATGTCGTTGGAGAAGAGCCGTTTCCTCAGCATATCATCTCTCTGGAACAGTTGGTTGCTCCATTGGATCTTCAGCAGCTTCCCCCTGGCAAGATGTATGTCCGACCTGCTCTGCAGAAGAGTATTTTGTTTTGGGGGTATTCTTCACAGCTGGCTGGGCACCCTGGGGTGCAACGCTCCATGGACCTCATCTTCCGCTACTACTGGTGGCCTGATTTGGTCAAGGATGTTCGGGACTTTGTGGGATCTTGCACCTCCTGTGCCCATGATAAGCCTTCCCGTCTGAAACCGGATGGCCTGACTTGGTCAAGGATGTTTGGGACTTTGTGGGTTCCTGCACCAGCTGTGCCCATAATAAGCCTTCCCGTCTATAACCGGCTGGTCTCTTGCTTCTGTTGCAGATACCCATTTGCCCGTGGTCACACGTGGCTATGGACTTTGTCACGGACCTTCCATCCTCCTCATCCTCCTCGGGAAATGCTGTCATCTGGGTGGTGGCAGACCAGATGTCTCATTTTGTCCCTTTTCCAGGTCTGCCGTCTGCTCCACATCTTGCCAGCCTCTTCTTCCAACATATCTTCTGTATTCCAGTACACATCGTCTCTGATCGTGGAGTTATTTCCCGCTTCTGGCGTTCTTTCTGCAGCCAACTGCAGGTGAAGTTGTATTTCTCCTCAGCTTACCACTCTCAGTCCAATGGACAAGTGGAGAGGGTTAATAAGACTCTGGGATGTTACATCCGTCATTTTGTTTCTGCCTGACAAGACCACTGGTCCGCTCTGTTGCCATGGGCAGAATTCTCGTATAATTCCCTTTCAAAGTATTGAGATTAAATTTTATTATTGATCAAATACTTATTATTTCACTATAATCAGACAATGGGCCACATTTATCACTCGTTTTTTCTGTTGTTTTTGCGCCTTTTCATTCAGGCGCACTGTTTTTGCGCCATTTTTGCGATTAAACGTCAAACTAGCCGCGCAGCAGAAATAACCAGCTTTCCCTCATCTATCTTACCAATCCAGATGTTTTGCTGCGCCTAATGATATTCATCACTTGCAACGTCTTCATTTAGGCGCAAAAACGGGCGCAAAAACACTCCAGCCCGAAGGTGGCGTTAACTGAGAAGAAAGCACTGAGCCCCTTTGCAGAAGAGCTCATTTCTAGCAGCAGAGCTCAGCCAGACACTGGAACATATAATAGATACATTAGATACTCTGCAGACAGGAGCTGCCGACTCTATTTACAGTTCATCACCTTCTATTTACAAAATATTCTCCAAAACGCTGAGCTCAAAGCAAGAGAAGAGAACTTTGCACAAGTTTGCCGAAGCTTGCAGAAGTTTGCAGATACTAAAAACAAGTGTCCCCCATGTAATTCTGCACAGTGTCTGAGGGGGATACTGTGCAGAATTACAGGGGTGCAGCAGGAGAGCAGCACTGGGGGATCCCCTCCAGGAGAAGCCCCTGCTGAGGAGGTCACTGGGTGCAGGGTGTGGGAGAAGCAGAGAGGAGCTTGTAGCAGGATCACATGTAAGTGCCTGAATCTAACATTGCGCCTAAACTTTCTTTTTTTTTTCCCCTCAGGCAGAGATGGAATTGGGAATAGGGGGGGGGGGAGGTGGACCTGGGATAAAAATGTAATTAAATGTCTGTTTTAGATTCCAGTACACACAAAGAAGAACGTGAAAATATTTTTTGCTATGCTCTAAAATAAGCTGTAATCATTGAACGCTACAGTGTGATACATGGAATCCGTTCTTTCAATGTATGTATTTATTTTTATATTTTTGCAATAAAAATAATTTAAAAAAAAAATAATAATATTCTATCTAAAATTATTTTTGAAAAAGTTGCTGGTACCTTGGTTGGAGACTCACAAAATGCATGTTTTCTCTTCAGTCAGCTCAACTCCAGGAATGAAGGAGGGGGGTGGGTGGGGGGCGGTGAGGGAGATGTTGGTTGTGTGTGACTCGCTAAAGAGAAACTCCCTCATTCCCCACACCCTTATGATGTAGGCGCGGCTGTGGAGGAGACCTATGAATATGCCGGACTCATCTCTGAGGAAGACACAGATGGGACTCACTTAAAGTGATTTGTACACATGGGGATATAACTTTGGAAGCAGAATCTGAAAGTTTATAAGCCTGAGGAGGAGCTACTTAGGGATTGTTGCACTGCTTTTTGTCAACAGTTTATTTAGAAGGGATTAAATTTACTGACAACTACCCATTAATGGCAATAATATTATCCACTAAATTTCTTCCAAAAAATAAAATTAAGAATAAATAAATGCATTGAAGAACTTCCCATAGCGGTAGCAGACCTCAGAAGTCACTTCTATATGGTCAGCAATGCAAGCAGTTGATTACATTTGCTATACTGTTCACAATTTTCACCGTACTGAATATTATTCACTTTTCAGCTGAAAACATAGAGATTTTCATTGCACATATTTTCCATCGAAGGCCAGAAGCTAGATCTGCTGCATAACACAGCCAACCATCTCCAAGGCATGTGGCTTTGCATTTTAACAGTGTTTTCTTTAATTCCCACAATGCTTTGCAGGCCTGCTAGAGTTAACAGAAGAATACTGACCTTGCATTTAATGGACTGAATCTAGTCATTGCCGCAATACATTCTCTTCCCTCTTTTCTTATTTTAAAACACAAAGCATCAATTCACTGACACTTTCAATAATCCTCTGACAGATCAACGTGTGCAAGGAGAAAAAAAACACTTTATTCTTGGTTCTATAAATTCTCTTGAGTAGGTGGAGAAGATGTCTTCCTCCTCCCACATTCTTTGGGAATATGACAGATTTTTTTTAAAGGGATTAGCTTATTTTTTTAAACAAGACACCATTACCTCACTAACAATTAGAGGAGAAGGAAAATTAGACCGATTACTTCTCATTACAAGGTTCCTATACAGGGTGACCTGCAAATATATAGACTTTGTAAAACAAGCAGATTGGTGAATTAACCGGAAATTATTGGATGACAAGATCACAGAGCATGGAAAACTCCTATACTGTACAGGAAAAAGCTATATTTGCAAACTAATCTTCAATCACTTGATGCTGGTAATTTCTATGTCAACCAAATGCTATTACTCGTAGAATTTCCTCCTTTGGGAACCCAGTCCAATTTTCAGTAAAGACCTTCCCTGGTAATTGTTTAGGTACTGTATGTCAGACAATTGGTGTTGTTTTGTTCAGGGTTTTTTTCTGTAATAAAATATATGAAATTGTCTGATGTTCTAGTTGGTTAAATCCCCCGCTGAGATAAAAGCTGGATTTAAGTAATACTAATTACACCGATTTGATTGCGTAGGGTAACATTCTTAAACTGTAATTTGCCCTGAGACTCTGAAAATGACTGGGGAAGCATTTTATACAATGAACAGTTCAATAGGTAAATGCTATCAGCTAAGTCAAATCTAATAAACATGTTGTATTGATAATATAAAAAAAACTCTCTCTCTAGTGCATGTAGCTAAAATATTTAGAAATATTTGCTTTGTGATTTGTCCGCATAGGATGAACGTACTACAGGTTTTGTTATTCACAATCGCAACCAAAGATTTGCAAAGTTTATGGGGATGAGATTACGACAATTGTTATTCACATACAGGCCCATTTCTAGCTTTGATATTCCCCATTTTGCAAATGATTATAGCACTTTGTATCCATGGATCCTCAGCTACATTTACAGGCATGGACCAAACTTTAACCACTTAACCCTTTTTTGTTTTTGTGTTTCCATTTTTCACTGCCACCTCCAAAAATCGATAACTTTTTTATTTTTAGGGGAAGCACGGTGGCTTAGCGGTTAGCTTTACTGCCTTGCAGCGCTGGGGACCTGGGTTCAAGTCCCAGGGACAACATCTGCAAAGAGTTTTTATGTTCTCTCCATGTTTGCATGGACTTCCTCTGGGTCCTCCAGTTTCCTCGTATACTCCAAAACATACTGGTAGGCTGATTAGATCGTGAGCCCCGGTGGGGACAGGGACTGATTTGGTAAGCTCTGTGCAGCGCTGCGTAATCCATGTGCGGTATATAAATGAAGAAACAATTATTAAATAAAGGAATTAGTATTTTTCCATGTATAGATTTTTGTATGGGCTCGTTTCCTGCATAACAAATTGACATGTTAATTTTATAATGACATGTCTCTTTTATTCTTTGGGTTGGTATGATTATGGTGATACCAAACTTATACTGGTTTAATAGTGTTTTAATACATATTAAGAAATTAAAAGCTTCTGTACTGAGAAAAAAATTCTTTGTTTTGCTATCTTCTGACGCTAATAACTTTTTCATACTTTGTATGGAGCTGTGTGAGGTCTCATTTTTTGTGTGACTGGCTGATGTTTTCTTTGTTTTGGGGAAGTTCAAAGTCAAAATAAAAATATATGTTCCTCATAAATTTATTGTTAGTGTACTGCAGCAAAAGTCACAGTCACAGTAACTTATGCTGGAGTGCTGTCCCTGACTAACACCTCTTTCACATGAACATATGAAAATGGCTGTATGCTACCCGTACCGTACCGTTTTCATATGGGTTGCGTACGCCACATTCATTTCAGTGGCTATTTAAATGGATGGTCGTATTGCCCACCTTACTGTACCGGATCTCAAAAGGAAAAAACTCCAGAACATCTATGGGAATCCGTATAAAATAGTAGCGTTATTTCATCCACATAAAAATCCAGACATCACAATCATGGACACAGCAAAAAAACGAAATAAATAAATTCCCCCAGTGAGTCAGTGACCTTACAACTGAAATACCACATAAGCGGCTGAAACCAGTTTGCAAGGCATAATAGTGTAGCCTACCGGACTGTCAACCTGATGCCATTCTCTCCAGTTCTCCTTTGGGGCTACCCTCTTTAACACTTCACCTAAAAAATATCCTAAATGATCCAGATATACTAAAACCTAAAACTTTGGAGAATTTTGGGCTGAAATAGTTCTGCATTAAATCTCTCATCCCAAGAACCTACTACTTTTTGCTTCATAATCCCATGGTGCTCTGATGTTTCCAGAGGTCTGTGACAGTTTTTGTCTTTAGGAATTAGAGATGACATGTGTTGAAATATTACCGCTGCAGCCATTAACAGACTCACATTTGTAGACACATCATCCCTGGAGGCTCAAGTAACAGAGAACATTAGGAGACCAAAAAGCACCACAAAAATATATGAAAATGATATTTGTATAAAGCAATGGTCCTCCTAAAAGTGTAACTAAACAATTGATACTAATTATTTTCATGTATAAATAGTACAGGGGACATTTACCCCTTAACGATGCATCTATATGTCATGACATTGTTAAAGGGGTATACTCGTCTGGGCATTCACATTCAGTTTAATTAATCTGACATATATAAACATTTCTTCAACTAGATAATATTAAAAAAAATGTTCCTGTGTGAAGATAATTTCTCATAAATGTAGTGATATGGTTCCTTGGAAACAAGTCTGTGTCCTTGGATACGACCACCTCTGCTGGAGGGATTGCACAAAGAAACAAAAAGTTTTTATATATGAAATGTCCCACCGCCGTCCTGTGGTAATGATTGCTGAATCCAGGAGGTCAGGTAGGACTCAATAGCGCATGTTTGGCCACCGCTGCCAAAATGTGAGGTGGTCATATCTGAGGAATCTCGTTTCTAAGAGACAACATGGCTATGTTTATGAGAAATTATCTTCATACAGGAACATTTTTTTTAATAACATCCATATGAAGAAAAGTTTACATATGGTAAAATAATTTGTGTAAATTATTGTAATCTTTGTTGTGTAAGGTTTGTTATTCAGTGTACATCCACCACCAACACCACACCGGTGATTGGTGCAAACACTATTGTGGTACTTTAGTGATGGTGGCACCCACTTGGATTCAATTGGCACTGCCAATGTTGTTATTCAGTTGCATCAATCGGTTGATATGAGATAGTCCATCAGAACCCCCTTGACCTTAAAAATAACGTAAAAGTTTAATAACATGGAGATAAAAAACAAAGATAATCATAAACATGTTAGTTATTTGTGTGTTTCAAAATACCCTATTAAAATATAAAAATGATTATTTTCTTCAGGGAACTAGAAAAAAAACATTCAAATAGCTACTTTTAGTCACTTAATCCCCATAAAGATAGCAATGAAAAGATCAGCTGGCCCTGCTAAAATCAGCTTACCCAGACTCCTTACCCAGCTCTATATAATGATGTAAGAACAAGTTGTTGGTGTATGGTTGTTGGCGATGGCAAAAAAAATATTTTCTTGAAAAGTTTAATTTTTTTTTGATGGTATTAGAACATAACAAAAACTATATCCAGCTAGTATTTACATGATCATTCTTTAATTTCACAGCATTTGGATTTTTTACATACTTCCTGGAAAATTTTATGGAATATTAAATACTTACACTGGGAAGTACAAATTGCCCCACTAATAGCAAACCCTCTTTCAGCTCTGTACAAATAAAAAAATTATGAGTTTTGAAAGATTGGGAATGAAAAACACAACTGCCAAAAATAAAAAAGGGCCAGGTTGTGAAAGGCTTAAACTTTAACTTCAGTAAGTAAAAATGTTTTTCTAAGTTTTTTCTGCTCTTCTCTTCCCCTACAGTGACACGGCAGATGAATGAAGGACAAGAGTCTAAAGATTAACTCTTTTCATGCCTAGAACATATTACACTTGATCATTCAGCTCTGTAAGGAGATAAGACTATCAGGGTACTGTCTGTAAAAAGTTCAATCATTAAAAAAATGCATCAACTTTTTATCTGTTAGCTGTCACGGTAAGTATGTTAGAGAAAGTTGACAGATACACACAGCAGAAGGAAGAAAGACAGGGGGGGAAAAAGGGAACACGGTAACATATTTCTTTAAAGTAAAGTATTTTACAAAGTTTACCATCATCTTGGATATTGATGTATGCAAGTTTAGTATCAAGCAATCCTTCTTCCATGGAGCCTAGGAAACCAGAGAGGGACTATAAATGTGTTATTGAAGGGTTAAATTTGTTGTAATTCCAAGGCAGAGAACCTTATCAGTTTTCTATGGTAGTTGCAGAGTTAGGCGTTTATCAGAAAACTTTACCATGGTAACAACAAGACTCTAATAGGGTCAACCCATATAGTATGTACCCTGGTAAAGCTTCTGTAAATCCGCTGGGACTAGTGGATCACAAGATCCACTGGAAGACGGACTAAGGACTTCCTGTGATGTCTTGTGTCCTGCTCTATTCTGCCCTCCATCATCTTTAGTCCAATAGCAGTGGTTGGACTGTAAAGCCAAGGACATCCTTTACCAAGGCAGGTAATATATGGGTGACCCTATAGGGTTTGGTACTTGCCCTGGTAAAGTTTTGTGATAATAGCCAACCGCTTAAAGATATCTATCTATCTATCTATCTATCTATCTATCTATCTATCTATCTATCTATCTATCTATCTATCTATCTATCTATCTATGTGAAGAGGAAGCACTCCAAGTAGTGTTGAAAGGGGTTGAACCTTTATTCCATGAACCGCAACGTTTCGGTGTGAGTTTACACCTTTCTCAAGCATAACATTTGTGTGAGATATCCAATTATTTAAAGACCGAACCATTCACTGATTGGTTAGTGATAAAGTGAACAAATACATGAAAGAGCGTGAAAAAAATACATAGCAATACTTCGTAATATCATTCTTGTGAAGATCATAAAGTGTCTAGGTACATTGTGCAATGAAATTAGCAGTCTCCTAATATTTATTCATGAATTTAGTTAGTTTACCTGAGGCCATCTAGAGGCATACGCTGTCATTACATGTTGAGCCGGAAACAGCTGGTTCGCATTTCACAGAACCGGAAGTGACCTCATGGAGCGAGGCAGCCTTGACTGTGCAGGCATATTAGATGTATCTCGTGAGCGGTGGCCATCTTAAGGTCGGGCTGCCCTATTCCCACGGTACAAGCGATCGGAGCTAAGACGTAAGTATATTAATACTGTTGTCGCCGGCGTGTGTTATATAGGTGGGCAACTGTGTGGAACCCGTGCAGAACAGGAATCACAGTATGCCTAGTACTACCCACTTGGTGCAATGTCCGTCAAGTTACAGGCATGCAGCTCCCAGGGTATATTGTACCTACCACCAAGAAACACGTAATCGCCAGAAAGGGATAATAATACCACCTCACAAAGTTCCATATACAATACCGGGGACTTTACAGGGAACTGATCAATGAAAATTTTTTACAAATTTTTTTTGTTTACAAAAATGTTTACACAATTGTTTACCTATCTATCTATCTAAAATGAGGAAATATCATGAGCGCGTAATCCTGGGAGACTAATCCCGGGAGACTAATCAAGGAATCCTCTTTAAATAACACATAAATAGGCAGTTCTCCTGCTGTAGGTGTAGTAAGTGCATGTATACACTCACCGGCCACTTTATTAGGTACACCATGCTGGTAACGGGTTGAACCCCCTTTTGCCTTCAGAACTGCCTCAATTCTTCGTGGCATAGATTCAACAAGGTGCTGGAAGCATTCCTCAGAGATTTTGGTCCATATTGACATGATGACATCACACAGTTGCCGCAGATTTGTCGGCTGCACATCCATGATGCGAATCTCCCGTTCCACCACATCCCAAAGATGCTCTATTGGATTGAGATCTGGTGACTGTGGAGGCCATTTGAGTACAGTGAACTCATTGTCATGTTCAAGAAACCAGTCTGAGATGATTCCAGCTTTATGACATGACGCATTATCCTGCTGAAAGTAGCCATCAGATGTTGGGTACATTGTGGTCATAAAGGGATGGACATGGTCAGCAACAATACTGAGGTAGGCTGTGGCGATGCAACAATGCTCAATTGGTACCAAGGGGCCCAAAGAGTGCCAAGAAAATATTCCCCACACCATGACACCACCACCACCAGCCTGATCCGTTGATACAAGGCAGGATGGATCCATGCTTTCATGTTGTTGACGCCAAATTCTGATTCTACCATCCGAATGTCGCAGCAGAAATCGAGACTCATCAGACCAGGCAACGTTTTTCCAATCTTCTACTGTCCAATTTCGATGAGCTTGTGCAAATTGTAGCCTCAGTTTCCTGTTCTTAGCTGAAAGGAGTGGCACCCAGTGTGGTTTTCTGCTGCTGTAGCCCATCTGCCTCAAAGTCTGGATCTCTACAATAATCAAATAAGTCAATTATCTATCTATCTATCTATCTATCTATCTATCTATCTATCTATCTGTCTGTCTGTCTGTCTGTCTGTCTATCTATCTATCTATCTATCTATCTATCTATCTATCTATCTATCTATCTATCTATCTATCTATCTATCTGTGTATCTTCAAGTGTCATGTAGGCAATTAGCAAGTCTTGATTTATTTTTCTTTTACATGCAATGTACATCAGGATCTGCTTGTTATAGACTTTTAGTCTCAAACATGATTTTATACACATTATTTTTTTTTTACAATATGTAATACTTTGATTGAAACTTGAAGAAGGCAGCCATGAGTGTGAACTGACGGGTGAAAATTTCAAAAGGTGTCAAGTATCCACTTTCTAAAAAGATATTCTAATAAAATGAATGTTTTATTTTTGTTGAAAATGTGAAAAGGTGGAATAGTAGAGAGAATGGGAGAAGGTTAGAAGTCCACGTAGTACTTTCATTTGTAAAACATAATTTACTATATTTTTAGAGTGTAGTTTTTAACGGACCCGAACCAAAAAAGTTCAGGTTCATACCGAGACTGGAGGGGATGCTACAGAACACTTTATGTAAACCCCCAATTAGAGCACTTTAATAAATTACCCAAGCACAAATATCAGTAAACAAGTTCGCTTAAAAATGACATAGCCTTCTTTCTGGGTGGGAAATTGGGTCACTGCTTTATTTTTTATTTATATTAACCCGTAACATTAAAAATCAGGCACTTGGGATAGAATAACACAATATTGAGCCCTGTTAGCTGAATGTCAAGCTGGACTTCCAGCTGGCAAGTCGGCCAACCAAGCAACAACCATCTTAAATCTTCCACCATTCTACCTCCTGTGACTTGAAATCAACTATAAAATACAAAGAAAAAAAATTTAAAAATAACATCTTAATAGCATAGGTAGTGAGGGAGAGACAGCTTGAGTGCCTCCTCAAAGAGGAAGGGAGAAAGGAGGAGCAGCCAAATAAAATAAACCCCCATGTCCTGTTAAAGTGGAGGATGTCATGATGTAAGCAACAGGGGAGGGGTAAGAGACCATCTTAAAGGCACAGTTTACCAACCCTTTTAATGTGCAACAGTACCCAAATGTTTAGCCCCTAAACATCTAATAACATGATCCCCCAGTCTAGGGGTGCCTTCTTTAAGCAGTCAGGTATACCCCACAACTTTATAGGTTTGGGCCCGTGAAGTTCAGGGCTGGTTTTATTTTTGGCTCGACTTCCCCCTGTAATTAACAAAGTTGCCTGTGGTGGGTGGGTATTTTGGGCAGGATCATCACACCCCAATGACATAATTGGGAGAGATGAACCTATGCAATATGGTGGTGCGCAGTACTATCAGTATGTTAGTGCTGAGCAGCTGCACTAGTTTAAGTGCTGCAGGCGCCTTTGCCAGTGGCAGTTAAACAGTTAATACTGGCACCAATCACGGGTGTTATTGGTTGGGGTCCTGGTTGGAGTCTGGTACCCAAACCCAGAAAAGACTTCAAAATTTGTGTTCAGCTGAGCTTGGCCAAAAACAAATTTTAATAGGTCTGCTTATCCCTAAAGTGTGTAATAGAAGTGAATTATGCAGAATACTGTACCTATTATCTGAATTGAAAGATATTGGACTTCTCATCTCTAGAATTGTTTTGTTTTATCATTGGCCATGGGGCAACTGGGTTTATGTAAAACATACAGTACATTAAGTGGCCAGGAAGAAGAAAAACTTTGTAGCCATATTTACATCTAGTCCCTAGGCCTTGGCCAGTATAAATTCCTAGGATATTCTGTGTACTAGTATTTGCTAATCTAGAGCAGTGTTGTGTTTCAATATAAAATATTAATCTTATTCCCATGTAAATTCCAAGCTCCTGGCCATGGATATTGCTACTGAAGTAATATGCACACCGGGAAAGAAGCCAAGGAGCAACTATACAGCTGGTACAGACAGATGTGAGTGTTCAATGATACCTGACAAAGCGGATATGGCAGTGGCACAGTGAGCAAGATTATTTGGCGATACAGGATTATCCGTGAGACACTTTTCAAAGCTTTAGTTGCAGAATAAGTCAATGACATGATGAAAATCACACAAGAGCAGAAAAAAGTCATGGATCACAGTGACTATAATATGAAACTAAACAATGTATATACTTCACAATATTTGGTGTGATCATTTACGTGCAGATTAATCAATGTATAATACAATATATATATATATATATATATATATATATATATACATATCAATGCTATGTGTTCTTGTTACCTAGATAACAGTCAGGTTACGACTCTAGACTTTTATAACAAATTGCTTCTCCTTCCTTCAGGTCTAGATATAATTTTAGATATCTTGAAGGAGATACCTGATTGATTTTTATATTAAAAAGTTGTCTTACACTTGATTAGACAATCTGCAAACAGTATTACTCATTCTGTCAAGTTCAATGGAATAGGATAGTGAACGTAACAAAATATGAGACATGTACTCGGTAAGCTATGGCACAATCTCTGGAGCTGAATTCATTTATGCAAGTTTGATATGCAGGAGGAATAAAAAAAAGTTACTTATAATAACTTGATCATTATTTCATCACAAAAGGTTCATTCACAGTTGGAAATTGATTCATTGGGGGCATCTTATACCCACCAAAGCAGATAAAGGGGTTGGCCACTTTAACTCATGTTTTTGGTAATGTGTGTGTAAGTGTAGGGGAAGGATATAATGTACTTTATGAATATACTGTACATTTATTAAATGTGATATGTCAAGTGAAGCCTCCTGTCTTTTACCTCAACAGTCAGAGATTCCTGACCATAAAATAGCTGCAGATGGAAGGTCATGTGATCTTATCTGTCCAAGAACAATTGTCCTGCAGGGACCTAAATCTTATATTCATGAATACTTTCATATGACCGCTTCTCCAAAATGTCCCATTTTGTCCTGCCAGGTCTGCCAGGTCTGCCGTCAGCTCCTCGCCTTGCCAGCCTGTCCTTTACCCACATCTGTCGGCTTCATGGACCTTCATGGACATCTTCTCAGACCAAGGGGCTCAGTTTGTCTCCCGCTTATGGTGATCTCTATGTAATCAACTTCAAGTGAATTTGGACTCCTCTGCGTACGATCCACAGTCTAATGGACAGGTAGATAGAATTAACCAAACTCTGGGCTGTTACCTTCGTCAGTTTGTCTCTGCCCGTCAGGACGACTGGTCCACTCTGTTACCTGTGGGCCACTCTGGGTCCACTCTGTGGACAGAGCTCTCCTGCAACTCCCTGGATTCTGAGTCTGCTGGTGCTGCCCCTTTCTTTATTGTCTATGGATGATCTTTATGCCCACCTCTTCCTCTGTCCGTTCCCTCAGACGTTCCTGTGGTGGAAGAGTTGGTGCAGGACCTCAAATCGATCTGGGAGCAGACACATCAGTCACTGCTCAGACACATCAGTCACTGCTTCAGGCATCGGCCTGCACCAAGACCCAAGCTGATAAGAAGCGCAGGTCTCCTCCAGTCTTCTCTCTGAGTGATAAGGTGTGGCTATTGTCCAGATAAGTCCGGCTGAAGATTCCCAGCTACAAGCTTGGTCCATGTTTTCTTGGGACTTTCAGGGTGGTAAAGCCCATAAATCCTGTGGCTTATAAACTCTGTCTTCCTCCCATGATGCGCATCCCAAACTCCTTCCATGTCTCTCTCCTGAAGCCTTTCATCTTAACCCGTTTCTCTCGGCATTCTCCTGCTCATGTTCCTGAGGCTGACTTTACTGATGTCGTCATGGTAGGAGGTGCTGGATATGAAGATAGTGAGAGGGAAGCGGTTTGTCCTTTTTGACTGGAAGGCGTTCATGCCGAAAGAGAGATCTAGGGAGCCAGAGGACAATATTTTGGACTGTTGCCTCCTGCAACGGTTCCTCCAAACCAAGAAGAGGGAGAAGCCAAAGGGGGGGTACTGTCATGGGTGCCCCCGTGACCCAAGTCCCAGGTCACGGGCACACCTGTGTCTCTCTTCCATCCCTAGCTCCCCTCCCCACAGTCTTACTTGTCTGCGATCCTGCTATGGCTCCAGCAACCCAGCGTACACGCCCCCGACCGCTAGGCCGCGCACCAGCGCTCGAAGACTTCAAGGGGCAGCACACAGCTGATTGGTGCCAGCCATTCCCAGGAAAATGCATAAAAGCTGGCCTCTCCCAGCATTCCCCACTGGATCTTTGTGCCTAGTGCCTCTGAGAAAGCTATTCCATGCGATTTGCTGTATTTCTGACCTTCTATTGTGAACCCGGTTCCATTGCTGACATTGAGTTCGTGCTTCCTGTCCTGAGCTACTGCTTTGTTCCTGACGTTGATCCTGTGCTGCCTGCCTGACCTTCTGCCTGTTCCCGACCACGATTCTGCCTCATGAATGATTGGTTACACAAGAATTAGCAAAGGAAGATGATATAATGCTGGATTGTTGAATGAATTTTGGACAGGTTGTATATTACAATTTCACTGGGTATTGCCAATAAGGAATTTGAGCGAACCATGTCAAGTGCAACATCATTATCTAAAAGTCTGTATCCAGTGTGATTCTACTGGGATATGGATTGTTGGTCCAATATACTTTAATGATAGTCTGATGACAGCTGTGTAAATGGATGTCTATGCAGAATTAACTAATCATGAGCGTGAGGATTGGGTCTTTCAGCAAAATGTTCCATATGTTGATTGCCGAGTTTATGCAGCAATAATGGAAGGACATTCAGCAAAGGCTTAGGACCTCCCTGCTTCACATTTCTAGTATTGTGTAACTATCATGTGGATAAAACCGGATTATCTGAAGGGAAGTATTTATGCAGTGATGGTGAAACAGCACACCATAAGTAATATTCATATTCATTGCAGATAATATTCCTCACCATGGTAAGATGGGCACAACTTTGGTGCTTGTAGAAACCACTTTAAATATCTGCCATAATGAGTCAATCATCCACTGTGCCTTGGGTTACTTGCACACAAATGTTGATTTTGGCCAAGTCCTAACACACAAATGCCCAATATATTTCATTGGGCATTTTTTTATTTGTAGTTCCACTGTAGTTCACTTCTTGACCTATAACTAAAGTGGGTCCAGGGGTTGTCTAAACAATCAAACAAATTTTAGCAAGAGCTCACAGGGTCGGCAACACATCAGAAACATCTGAGTACAACCTAAAAGTACTATGAGGTGACTAATGATGTGGAGCTTGGGAGAAATTTTTCTCTTTATTTTAATCCTACAGGAATGAGGGTCGAGAAGTTACCTGCGTCTTTACTGTGCATGGTGAGATGTAGCTTCCAGCAGTAGCTGGGACAGGCATAAGTGTACTTACATAAGATGTGGTGTCAAGCAAGTACAATGATCTTTATTTAAAGTGGACCCATCCAGACAATATACTTTCCTAGTTTAGGGCAGCATAATCTGATGACACATCCATTTAAAGTGCTTAAATGGAAGCTCATAATAAGGTGCAATTTGGTTCTAACTACACAGCAGTAACAAAAGTAACAATTCAGCACATTTATAGACTTTTCTACACAAAAGATTTAATAATCATGATGATGCCATTAAGCAGAGCCCATTGGTGATGGGTGAAATTACCTTGGAAGTCTAGAAATATAGGACACTTTTCAGGTTGCTGTATACAATCATTAGTGACATAGGCCCTGCCACCTGGAAACAAATGTAAATATATATATATAATGAAAGGAAAGCAGCACAGATAATAATATGAAAGGGTGCAACACCCAGGGGTTGGACTTGGTCCATCAGCCTACAGAAAATAATGACAGATAATTTTCCTTTTATTCAGCTACCTAAAGTGTCGGCCTACTTCACCAGTGGCTTAGAGGTAATTTCCTGTGCCTAGAAGCACCATGAGATAGAGACCCATGGGAACTTGAGCAGGGGTTGCTCAAGAAAAGCTACTGGGAAAACAAGTACCTTCAATAGGCACTGATCCTTGCATAGTTTGAATTTTCTCTTTAGCCCCCATTATTATTTTTAGAGCTCTATAGTCAGCAAATGTTCAGTTCCTATTATGTTCATTTTGATGCTCCTCCTACCTAGTGGTGGTGTTAGGCTCCATGGATGCAGTACACAGGTTGGCTCTGCCCATCTGACAGTAGAGATCCTTAAGAGTCTACCCCAGACTTCCCATTCTAACACATACATGAGATAAAAATAATAAAAGTAATCCAATCAACTGAATCACATTCTTTCTGAAAATGAGTATTATTGATCCATATCATAGCCCAAGATAAATCAAGCAATTGCCTTTCCTTACATTGTATGAAAGAATCAGAGAAGCCCCAGATAACCCCTTTAAGGCAAAGTGCACAGGACCATGTGCCTCACACCAGGGGAAGTTCCTCACCCGTCCCATGTCCATAGGAGTCAGTCGCCATATGGTCGGCAAACTTGGGCACTGTGCCCTCCCCGCACTGTGACAATGTATAATGGAGGGCATTAGCTGGCGGCAGTTTGTGCAGCTACTTCATGACCAGTATATACCGTTGTGTTCATGATGCAGAAATTTGCAGAAAACTTGCATCTTGAACAAGATGTGTCCAAATCTAATAGCAGTGAATGTATAAAGAATTATACATTGGTATGTGATTTGTCATGGTAGTGGGTGTCAAGTATTTCCATCCTGTAACATGGTATCTTTAAAAGATGGTTCTAGAAGACATATTAGTTTAGAAGTATCATTTGAGATTGTCTACATCTGTACATGATGCTGATCCAGAATTCTGTCCTCATATCTTATTCTAGATAGCCAGCAGATGGTGCTGCTGTGTGGTGCAGGAACCCGATAAGCACATTAAACTGGTGTTAAAGCACATATGCCGTGCACACGACAATGAAGCCGAATGCTTGGACATCATTTAGCCTCTGTTTACGGTTTCTTTATTAAGAACGTGAAGTAATGAATGGCTTACAGCACACAGAGGCTGATTGACATGACACAGATTACAGAGGGACCGGTCACATTTAATAAAATAACAGATTAAATTATCCAACCAACAATATTTTTCCAAAATATAGATTTTTTAACTAAGTAAAATTATTTGATCAAGCTCAAAGGAACCTAAATTGATCCACGGGGCTCTGATTGCAAAGCAAGGCAAGAGATACTTTATGTACTCAGGTAAGGGCTACACTGTGATTGCTCGACAATGAAATATACAACAATCATAGTTATTAAGAATACAGGTACCTGCTGACTCATGTGGTCATGTAACTTATTTTTCAATTTTTTTTATATCAAATTTTTAAACCAATTTGAATAAAATAGTAAAAGTGTAATTAGGCTGAAGTGCTTTGGCAGATTCACTTCAAGCCTCTGGCTCCACCTCTTGTTGGAACCGGAAGTGATGTAGGAAGGACGAGAGAAGTTGCTGGGTGACTGAATAGCTGTAAAGACGAAGCCTTGAAGTGCTCTGCTAATACCCTCCAAAGCACTTCAGTCTAATTGGCATATTTCAACATTGAAGTTTTGGCATGGCTGGAGAATAAAAATGAAGACATAAGTGGCATGAGTGGGCATAGCCCTATGTGACATTGCAGTTACGTCAGATAGGAAAATTGCGATGATGGATTCCCTTTAAAGGAAACCTTCCATCTTGGATCTACCTACTAAGGTAGATCCGGCAGCAGGTTCAGCTGATGAATGACATGGGAGCCCTTTTTAGGGCTAAACCTTGAGTGGCCTGTAAATTTCTAAATCTTTTATTACCTAATATGCAAATATCTAAAACAGGCTACTGGGCGTGGAGTAGCCGGAGCTGAAGCTACATGGCGCAGCTACCAGAAGCTGAAGATCTTGTAGTAGGAGGATCCACTCCACGCCCCAGTATCCTCTTTCAGATATTTGCATATAAGGTGAGAAAAGATTTATAGAGTTACAGGGCACTTAAGGATTAGCCCTAAAAAGGGCTCCCATGTCATTCATTAGGTGAACCTGCCACCCGATCTACCTTAATAACTAGATTCGAGATGGTAGGTTTCCTTTAAGGGAATTTCAGAAATTTGATGATTACTGGAACAAGCCTGCAATTCAAACCAGCTACCTTTAACTGGTTAAGGACCGGGCCCTTTCCTGTTTTTTCATGTCCATTTTTCACTCCCCACCTTCAAAAATCTATAACTTTTTTATTTTTACACGTAAAGAGCAGTGTGACGACTTGTTTTCTGCGTAACAAATTGCACTTCATAGTGATGGTATTAAATATTCCATGCGCTATCAGCACATTGTAATGAAGGGGTTAAAACGAAATAGACTCGGGTCTTCGGAAGACCCGAGGCTACCATGGAGGCGGATGACGTCACGGGGAGCAACGATCCTAGGCAAGATGGCGGCGCCCACATGTCGCCATCTTTTTGAGGCTTCCGGCAGCGATGCCGGCAGCGATCACTATGATAACACCCACGATCGGTGCTAGCACCGATCGCGGGTGTTACCGGTAAGCCTTTGCTTACCCTCTTCATGCAGCGGGACACGACCGCCGCCGTGAATACACGGCGGGCGGTCGTGATACAGTTAAAGCTACCAGTTTTTCCCTATTCTGTAGGTAGTACTTGGTACATCCATGTTACAGAAATGTTACCTTTTGTTCCCTGATAAAGACAATACGGTTCAACTACAAATCCTGAACCAAGTACTCACCAAGTATTTTCCAGTTTAGCACCATGTCTGCTGTATGGAATCTACAATATGCAGAAGCTGTATCTAACTATCATGCAGTAATGTTGATGGTTGGATGCAGGTTGAGTAGAATAACTTACACATACAAGACTATTGATGTGGTAGAACAACTCATAAGTCATTTTAACCACTGATTCCTATTTATCGGATAACCATGTTTATTAGGGAAGATCAGTTTAACCACATTGCCTGCTATTTTTCATGTAACACCTGTCAGAGACTAATGTATTTTAGCACTATGACCACACTCTTCCTTACAGAATGCTAGCCATTGTTTTTGTAACTTTTCTTCTGTTTTTAGATTTTACACATCTGTTAATCATCCTCTTGTGGACGATTAATATATCCTTCCTTCTGCAGTAACTTTTCCATGTTCCACTATGTAATGTTTGCTACTGTGCCCATAATAACATTGTAGAGACTTTCCTACACTACATCTTTTAATTTGATTTCATCACTGTACATTGTGCTTGATAGTTTATTTATGGCAGCATAGGTGTATTGATGGGTGATTTTCTAAGAAGCGCACAAGTCTCTGTATCGTAGGAACAGACGTATTTGATGTCACCATAAAAAAAAGGTTTAAAGGGAGACTGTCATCAGGAGCCCTTTTTGAAGGCTCCCCCATGTCCCATAGATAATAGTGTACACATTGCCAAAGAGTTTTTATTGTAAAACTGTCTGTTTCCAAAAAAAAGAGGTTGAACCAAAATATACCTTTCTGTATGCAGAACTGCGTCCTTTTACCCATGGGATAGACCATTGAGGAGCGGTTTCCCCTTAGCCTCAGAAAACCACTCTGTCATCCGTCGATTTGAAATAAAGAAAAGCCTCCCATGTCCCCCATATCTCCTCCCCCCGTACATGTCTGCTTACCTCCTTTACTTGCTGACCGTGTTTGGCAATTCGCATGCCTGTGCAGTCAGCATCTGCCTGCGAACATGCACAGCATAAACGGAGCCAGCCACCCTTTCTCCACATCCCTCTTCACATTCAACTCGCTATGTATGGTGTCACTAGGCAGTGAGGCACCAGGAGGTATGTAAACACCCTAACGAGTTGAGTACCTTCCTCACTGCATAGCAATACCAACTACAGTGAGGTGCATGCGCAGATGGATCTGGTGAAAGGGTGGCCATTTCCACTTCATCTGCACATGTCCGTCCGCAGATGTCTGCAAATGCTGGCTGCGCAGGTGATTGAATTGCCTGATGTCTGAGAAGACATGGGGGAGTCACAAAAAGGGTTCTTTTTGACAGGTCGCCTTCAGAGGTTGTAATCTGACAGATTGATACAACAGGATATCCCTTATATTTTCTCATGTCCAGTAGTGTGTGCTACAAGATAACCAGCTTTTCAAATCAGATTTTTTTTTTACAATAGAACAGAACAGAAAAAAAACAATCTGGTTTTTAGCCACAATATCAGCAATGCCTAATACAGTTACAAATTATTGGAACTGGAGTGTATAAAGGTTAAAATTGGTTATATATTTATATGTTTTATATTTATTGTAATATAATATAACGTTCTGGCATGAGATGTCTTTTCTATTTGTGTCTATTTCAAGACAGGAAAGAGATGAGAGCCCCGAACTTCCAAATAGCTCTGTCACTGCCTACTTGCTGGGCCAGCACTAAACTGCAGTCAACAAGTAGGTGGCGGCCTCTACCCAAGGTTTTTGTACAGAATAGCAGGACAAATAAACCAGAGATACAAGACAGACAAAATAGCAAGGTCAGACAAACCATGTTGAAAACCAAGATGGTGGGAAGGTACAATGCAATATGTTACCATATTGAATTGTATGGTATTAAACCAAAAGTGAGCTAAGGTAGGAGAGATGAGTGAATCTATTTTCGGTTCATAGCTTCTGTATGAATTGGCCAATTTTAAGGCACCAAATGGAATCTGATTTTTTCTTTATTTACCTTTGGAATCTTTCTAATTGACAGCTAACTAATATTGCAATTCATCCCACAAAATGTATTTGTTAACATGCTAAAAAAAACAGGTTATCATACCGTAACTCTGGTTTTGGCCATTCCAGCGTCTGCATTGAGTAGATGTATTCTTCCAACCAAAGAGTCCCTAAGGGTATATATTACACAGCCATCTGTCACTGTATGATGCCTTTATGTAACACACTTTGCTTCTAGGGGAAAATATTTCAGTAAGATGCAAGTACATTGAAGTATATTATGCATGTACTGCTTTCAACCAGTCGTGTTACACTTCTGTACAACATATGTACAATTGTGAATAAGAGCAAGCAAATAAGGAATAAAAAAGTTGCATGTGCAAAGTTAAATACCAAATGTAATTATAAAGTGCAGGAATATTTTGCTTTGTTTCTCTGTACTGTCCATTGTCTTACAGAGAACCTGTTACCAGGTTGTACCCTATTAAACTACCAGTCTCTTCAGGTAGAGGATGAAATGTCCTTTCTATAGTTCCCGCTTTTATGTGAAACTTCACATGTTTCTGCAGTACAGAGAAACATTAAAGCTAAAAAATCTCATCTTTCGGATCACATGGCTTTGTGACCAGAACCAGAGATACTGGCAGATGAAGGCCTATTTGGAATGCAAGCTGCAGATAAATACCCAGTTTCTGTCTGTATGTCCAGTTCTGTAGCTCACAGAACCACAAGGGAACTGAGAAATGAGATTCTTATCTATAATATAACACATAAATCATGTTTCTGGATACAATAGAACAGAAGATAGAGACTTCTGACGTGGCACTTCCCCTGCAACCACTAAACTGGACTCTTGACTCTCAAGTGAAAAATGGGTGAAGAGTCATATTTACCTGATTTTGGGGTAGATTTTTTATAGGAATATGGGTGACATTTCACATAAAAGAGGAAATTCTAGAAAGGAAATTTTATCCACTACCTGAGGGGGCTTGCAGTTTAGTTGAGTGAAACCTGGTGACAGGTTCCCTTTAACTGGTTTACTGGTTCTTGTGAGCTGATTGATACTCATGGAACACAATTGAGGGCTAAAGCTTTGTATAATCCTTCTCAGAAGAAAAATTCTTCTTTCTCCACTTAGCCCTTTCTTCCTCTGGGCTTCATTGGCCATTTCATCCATTTTTTGGTCAGAGAATGGATTTTAGCTTTACTTGAATGGAATTGAACTGCAAATAAGACATATGACATCACCAACAAGCAGCATGGAATTGATGTTCATTGGATAGCCATAAACACTTCAAGCTAATGTTTAGTGAGGATAGGTGCTGGACCCTTGCCTCACATAGTTACATAGTATATATAATTGAAAACAGGCACATGTCCATCAAGTTCAACCTAGGAAGGGATTGGATGAGGAAGGGATTTATGGGAAACAATTCTATATAACATTACCATCAATGTTATTTAGGTGTAAAAAGGTATCTAGACCCTTCTTGATGCTCTCTCCTGTCTCTACTGTGACCAGTGCCTGAGGCAGGCTATTCCACAGATTGACAATTCTCATAGTAAAAAAGTCTATCTGATTTTGTTAGTTGATCAATAAAATAAATCAAACTTCCATCTGATTTTCCATAGGATCCATGGGAAATTGGAAGGTTAATGAGATTGTAGGAATTTATTCTCTGTGACATCTGGCTGTGACTGAATGTTTCTCTCTAGTCTCTACTTTTACTCATCCCTGACACTACAAGAGTAGTCACATCAGGAGCTTTGGTCCATTAACAGCTAACATAGCTACAGGAATGGCTGCCAATTAAGCTAAAGGAAGACTACCAATTAAAGCCACCTTGTATGTGTGCCTCTTTTAGCTACCTTGTAAGGCAGCTCCCTTGATATCAAGCATGATCTTCAGGAAGCCTAATGACATGATGCCGAATTAAAACCAGTTCCCTACGCTGTACTGAAGAAACCAAATCAGGTCAAAACAGCACTGTCTAAAGTTGGGAATCTGTTCCTTTTAAAAATAAATATACTGGTTTGGTTTTAAACCCACATCGTGTCATAAGTCTGTTCCTTCTGGAATAGATATGCTTGTTTGGTCTTAAAGGTTCCTGGAAGTCATGCTAGATGTCATAGGAACTGCCTTACAAGGTAGCTAAAAGAAGCGTGGTTGTCCTTATCCGATTTTGGAAAACGTATTTACATACTTTCTCATAGCTACAGGAAGGAAGATGTCCATTTCCAATCACACCAGACATTATAGTTGGCAAGTAAACACACTCTAGTATAGTATAGTAATTGATAATTTCATAAGGAAAATATCAACATTTTCAAATGCAGACTGTGACACATATAATTATTTTCACATTTCTTTCTAATTTGTTACTGAGGATTTTTTTCAACCTATTGCCTATCCATGATTATATGGGGGTCCCATCATGCTTGAGCTCTTGTAACAGCATTTGGTGATATGGTTTACAGCAGTCTCATTGTTTAAGGCACCAATAGTCTGGAGCATACTCTATGGGAGAGTTTTGTAGGCATGCCCTGTACAAAAGGAGTAGGGGGAGTAAATAAACTATAACATTGGGGCTTATTTACCAAGGGTCCCGCGGCCGCATTTCCGTTGGGTTTTCAGACTTTTTTGGGGATCGCGCCGCTGGGACATAGATTTATGTCGCAAGCGATCGGATTTTGGCACGTCGGTGCTTGCTTTCATGCGACAGAAATTGGGGGCGGGCTGTCGGATGATCCGACTGATTCGGACAGAGTGCGGGATTTAACTTTAAAATGGTGTTGCAAGCCATGCACTTACATCCACCGGGAAGAAGATGGTGAACTCCGGTGGACCTGAGCGGGGAAGTGGCACATGCAGGATATCGGGCGCACAATGTAAGTGAATCGCGGCAGAGTTAATTCTCGTCGGACACTCCGGATCGGGGAAATGTAGGATCGGGTAAATAAATGTGCCCCATTGTCTTTTGTCAACAGTGAATGCATTCATGGCATTTTCTATGGAGGTGTTATCTTCTATTGTAATCCGGTCTGTGATGTAAATAAGGTGACTGCTGAATAGGAAACAGAATGACCAAGTGTCTATTATCAGGCCTAGTGGTGAGTTTGAAAATTGTAAAAAAGTATGCTTGACATAAAAATGTATTTTAAAAAATATGGTAGATCATTTTCAGTTTAAACATTTCCTTATACAGTAGGTTAGTTATCTTTCACCTTAAACATGTATTCTACACTTAGTTGCACATTTTATAAATTCCTTCCATTAACAAATAACAATCATAATCATATTTCCGACACATTTATATGTTAATCTAGAGCAATACAGTAAAATTCAGATAAAATCATTTTATCTACCATGGTTAAATAGGAACAATGTGAACTATACCTACTGTTGTTTTTGTCCCCAAATTGGCTTCCTTTAAAATTGTAATACATTTTATGTTAGCTTTTCCAGTTATAGGCAGGATAAATATCAGCAGAGCACATGGATAGAGAGAGAAAATTACCGAGAGCAGATGGATGACAAAATCATGCCATTTTCAAGCGGCAGCGTGGTTCATGAATAAAAAATCGTGTTTGATTACTACTGTTATGAAGCATTCTCCTGCAATTCCAACAGGTCTGAAGACACTGTTTATACCAGTACCATGGAAAGAAATGATTTGATGCTGCATGAATCATGTCCCAATGGAACCTTCTCTGTAGGCTACCTTCTACTATACAATGGCAGATATTGAGATTAGTGACATACTAATCTAACACTTGCTCTCTACCATAATATTACTTTCAAAAGAAAGAGTAAAGATGCAGTTTTTCATCATTTTCTACCTGGGTGACGGTACTTCAGATTGATTTTGGCCTTGATATTCAGGTAACAATGACACAGACATATTTCTGAATTGTTTAGAACATTTTGCCAAATGTTGACTTTATATGTTGACTAGTTTGAGTGCTAAGAAAAATTAATTTGGTTCATCGGATTTACTGTAAATGCAGCTTTTCTGAAATGACCACTATACATAAAAGTTCTTTATGGTTGCATATGTTATGTAACTGTGTTAACAGGTAAGTAGTTTTTTTATACAATACCGTGTTGCTAGCTGCAGCATTAGCTTTTCATTTCTGTCAAAATCTGTGCTTGATAATCTTTTACATTGTTTTTTCTTTTAGTTTCCTCTGCATATTTATAGTTTAAGGGGTTGTCCACGGTTTCAAAATGTTATATATGTGGCTCTGGGACCGGGGGTATGTAAAGAGCAAATAATCACCTTTTCTGGCACTCCCATTCAGCTGCAGCATGGCTTGCTGGTCTCTTTGTATACAGAGGTCGAAAGTGATGCAGCGTTGGCATTGTCGCTGTGTCCACAGCCCCACGCCTGCTACCATAGCAGTTGCAAGCTGTGGTGGGCATAAACTGTTATCCTTAGGTCACAGTAGGCCTCTGTATACAAACAGAGGACAGTCGTGAGGGGTAGCACCACAACTCTATTAGAGCACTGGACAAGGTGAGTATAAGCTCTTTATTAATCTCATATAGAACCACATTTATAAAATTTTCTCAACCAGGTCAATCCCTTAAAATTTAAAAACAAGCAGGATACAGCACAAAAGTCTAAATTGTTTGTGTCAGTATACACTGTTAGAATTGTATTATGATTGTTTTCCCTCATATTAGTCTGAAGATTTAAACTTGTATTGTTCACCAGCTTAGCGTTAGGGAAACCAACCCCTTCTTTCAACCAAATAGAAGGCTGAAGGAAAAGTTTTTCCAGGAAGCTGAGATGCTATAAGCCAGATATTTTGTTAAAAATATATGCTCTTTGTTTTAATTTACATTATCTTAAAGACACCAACTGCTCTTTGTCTTCACAGACTGAAATGTCACTCACTACCTTAACACAGAAAGCCATTGAAATAAAAGGAGGACTGATAAGAAAGTGATCCCTAAACTGTAAGCGGTTCCTCCCTGCACCGAAGTGCAAACATCTAGACGAACTCAAACAGGTCCTATAGTAAACAAGCCAGGTCACAATAGAGATCGCAATGACGGACAGAATCACAAAAACTGAAGAGTATTCTGAACAGGAGCCAAGATCAAAAATACCAGCATTTTACAGAGTCTCTCTAACAAAGTGAGAAGCAAATCAAGATAAACTTCAACCAGTAGCTAGTCACAGTATTTGACCAAAGCAGAGCTGCAGAGGAGATGGGTGTAGTACAATTAATTCAAACAGCAGACATAAAATATTGTTCACAATAGGAAGGCCAAGTAAAAAATAGACAAAATCACCGCATCTCCTGGTTCCCCTTCTATGGGGGGCCACTGGACCGTCACTAGACCCTCTAGGCTTGAAAGGATTCTGGTGAAGATATAATCTGAGGAGATATGCAGCATGAAGATCTTTGCCAGAGACCCATGTTTGCTCCTCAGGATCATAATTAGAGATGAGCGAGCACTAAAATGCTCGGGTACTCGTTATTCGAGACGAACTTTTCCCGATGCTCGAGTGCTCGTTTCGAGTAACGAGCCCCATTGAAGTCAATGGGAGACTCGAGCATTTTTCAAGGGGACCAAGGCTCTGCACAGGGAAGCTTGGCCAAACACCTGGGAACCTCAGAAAAGGATGGAAACACCACGGAAATGGACAGGAAACAGCAGGGGCAGCATGCATGGATGCCTCTGAGGCTGCTTAATCGCACCATTATGCCAAAATTATGGGCAACAGCATGGCCATGACAGAGTGACAGAATGAAGCTAGATAGTATGTAAAACATCCAATAATTGACCCTGACACTATAGGGGATGGCATGCAGAGGCAGCGGCAGCAGCGGCAGGCTAGAGAGTGGCATGGCGACATACCCTAAATGGACTCAGGCTTCAAACCAATAGGTGGCAGAGAGGAACCAAAGGAGGTGAGCAAGAAGCGCTCAAATAATATCGGTACATGATAAAAGTTTGCCAGTATATTTTGTGGATTACACAGCAGGGTGGCGACAAAGTTAACATGGAAGCCATGAAAACAACCCAAAATTCTGCCTGACACAGCTCGTTTGATAAGGGGACCATGTATGGAGGCAGTGAACTAGTAGTAGATTAAAGGTGCTGCAGTTCAAACTATGTTAGTTGGATCTTGGAATGGAGCTGGCGCTCCGCTGCCAGGCGAGCTTTCGCCAATCCAAGCCCCTGTCTCTAGGCTACTCCCCAAACAGCATTTCTAAGAACCTTTTGTATAAGATCAAGTGTAGTAGCGTTCTTATAAGTTTGGGATATGGCGGGTGAGGGGAATGTAAACATCTGCGCAAGAAGCGCTGAAATAATATCCGTAAATGAAAAAAGTTTTCCAGTATATTTTGTGACTTACACAGCACGGTGGCGACAAAGTTAACAAGTTTGATGTGGAATGCCCTGTAATAGCTCTTGGGCGGTGTGCCTTTTATCACCTAGGCTCAGCAGTTTGAGCACCGCCTGCTGTCGCTTAGCGACGGCACTGCTGCTGTGCCTAGAGCTACCGACTGATGGCGCCATGCCCACGGATGGTAATTCGGAGGAGGAGGAGGTGGAGGAGGGGTGGGAGGAGGAGGAGGCATAGTAGGCCTGAAACACCTGGACCGAGGTAGGCCCCGCAATCCTCTGCGTCGGCAGTATATGACCAGCCCCAGGGTCAGACTCGGTCCCAGCCTGCACGAAGTTAAGTGTAGTAGCGTTCTTATAAGTTTGGAATATGGCGGGTGAGGGGAATGTAAACAGATGCGCAAGAAGCGCTGAAATAATATCCGTAAATGGTAAAAGTTTGCCAGTATATTTTGAGGATTACACAGCAGGGTGGCGACAAAGTTAACAAGTTTGTTGTGGAAGCCATGAAAACAACCCAAAATTCTGCCTGACACAGCACGTTTGATAAGGCGGCCATGTATGGAGGCAGTGAACTAGTAGTAGATTAAAGGTGCTGCAGTTAAAACTATGTTAGTTGGTTCTTGGCATGGAGCTGGCGCTCCGCTGCCAGGCGAGCTTTTGCCAATCCAAGCCCCTGTCTCTAGGCTACTCCCCAAACAGCACTTCTAAGAACCTTTTGTATAAGATCAAGTGTAGTAGCGTTCTTATAAGTTTAGGATATGGCGGGTGAGGGGAATGTAAACATCTGCGCAAGAAGCGCTGAAATAATATCCGTAAATGGTAAAAGTTTGCCAGTGTATTTTGTGGATAACACAGCAGGGTGGCGACAAAGTTAACAACTTTGATGTGGAATCCATGAAAACAACCCAAATTTCGGCCTGACACACCTCGTTTGATAAAGGGATGATGTATGGAGGCAGCTATATGGACGACTTTTGGAGGTAGCAATGGAGACAACGTGTGGAGGCTGCTATGGAGACAATTCAATTTGGATAGTGCCTGTATGTGGCAGTCCAAAAAAGTTTTCAAACCAGAGGAGCAGGTAGGTGGCCCTCCATAAAAATGGAATAGATTGAGTGCCTGTATGTGGCAGTCCAAAAAAGTTTTCAAACCAGAGGAGCAGGTAGGTGGCCATCCAGAAAAATGGAATAGATTTAGTGCCTGTATGTGGCAGTCCAAAAAAGTTTTCAAACCAGAGGAGCAGGTAGGTGGCCCTCCAGAAAAATGGAATAGATTGAGTGCCTGTATGTGGCAGTCCAAAAAAGTTTTCAAACCAGAGGAGCAGGTAGGTGGCCCTCCAGAAAAATTGAATAGATTGAGTGCCTGTATGTGGCACTCCCAAAAATTGTTTAAAACAGAGGACCAGGTCGGTGGCCCTCCAGAAAAATTAAATGCATAAAGTACTATAGCTAGAGCCAGTGGGCCCTGTCAAAAAATAGCCAGTTTCCTCTGCTTTACTGTACAAAGAGGAGGAGAAGGAGGAAAATGAGGAGGAGGAGGAGTGGATAAATTATTCAGGTTGAGCTTCCTTCACCTGGTGGAGATTGGAAATTAGGAGAAATCCAGGCTTTATTCATCTTGATAAGCGTCAGCCTGTCAGCGCTGTCAGTCGACAGGCGTGTACGCTTATCGGTGATGATGCCACCAGCTGCACTGAAAACCCGCTCGGACAAGACGCTAGCGGCAGGGCAGGCAAGAACCTCCAAGGCGTAGAGCGCCAGTTCGTGCCACATGTCCAGCTTTGAAACCCAGTAGTTGTAGGGAGCTGTGTGATCATTTAGGACGATGGTATGGTCAGCTACGTACTCCCTCACCATCTTTCTGTAAAGATCAGCCCTACTCTGCCGAGACTGGGGACAGGTGACAGTGTCTTGCTGGGGTGACATAAAGCTGGCAAAAGCCTTGTAAAGCGTACCCTTGCCAGTGCTGGACAAGCTGCCTGCTCGCCTACTCTCCCTCGCTACTTGTCCCGCAGAACTACGCACTCTGCCGCTAGCGCTGTCAGAAGGGAAATACTGTTTCAGCTTGTGCACCAGGGCCTGCTGGTATTCATGCATTCTCACACTCCTTTCCTCTCCAGGGATGAGAGTGGAAAGATTTTGCTTGTACCGTGGGTCCAGGAGAGTGAACACCCAGTAATCGGTGCTGGAATAAATTCTTTGAACGCGAGGGTCACGGGATAGGCAGCCTAGCATGAAATCTGCCATATGCGCCAGAGTACCAACGCGTAAGAATTCACTCCCCTCACTGGCCTGACTGTCCATTTCCTCCTCCTCCAACTCCTCCAACTCCTCTTCTTCTGCCCATACACGCTCAACAGTGAAGGACTCAACAATGGTCCCCTCTTGTGTCTCGCCAACATTCTCCTCCTCTTCCTCCTCATCCTCCTCCACCTCCTCCGATATGCGCTGAGAAACAGACCTAAGGGTGCTTTGGCTATCAACAAGGGAATCTTCTTCCCCCGTCTCTTGTGAGGAGCGCAAAGCTTCCGACTTCATGCTGACCAGAGAGTTTTTCAACAGGCCAAGCAGCGGGATGGTGAGTCTGATGATGGCGGCATCGCCACTGACCATCTGTGTTGACTCCTCAAAGTTACTCAGCACCTGACAGATATCAGACATCCACGTCCACTCCTCATTGTAGACTTGAGGAAGCTGACTGACCTGACTACCAGTTCTGGTGGAAGTTGACATCTGGCAGTCTACAATCGCTCGGCGCTGCTGGTAAACTCTGGATAACATGGTCAGTGTTGAATTCCACCTCGTGGGCACGTCGCACAACAGTCGGTGAGCGGGCAGTTGGAGGCGGCGCTGCGCTGCCCTGAGAGTGGCAGCATCTGTGCTGGACTTCCTGAAATGCGCACAGATGCGGCGCACCTTCGTGAGCAAATCAGACAGATTGGGGTATGTCTTGAGGAAACGCTGAACTATCAGATTTAACACATGGGCCAGGCATGGCACATGTGTCAGTCTGCCGAGTTGCAGAGCCGCCACCAGGTTACGGCCGTTGTCACACACAACCATGCCTGGCTTCAGGTTCAGCGGTGCCAGCCACAGATCAGTCTGCGCCGTGATGCCCTGTAATAGTTCTTGGGCGGTGTGCCTTTTATCGCCTAGGCTCAGCAGTTTCAGCACCGCCTGCTGTCGCTTAGCGACTGCACTGCTGCTGTGCCTAGAGCTACCGACTGATGGCGCCATGCCCACGGATGGTCGTTCGGAGGAGGAGGTGGAGGAGGGGTGGGAGGAGGAGGAGGCATAGTAGGCCTGAAACACCTGGACCGAGGTAGGCCCCGCAATCCTCGGCGTCGGCAGTATATGACCAGCCGCAGGGTCAGACTCGGTCCCAGCCTCCACCAAGTTAACCCAATGTGCCGTCAGCGATATATAGTGGCCCTGCCCGGCAGCACTCGTCCACGTGTCCGTGGTCAGGTGGACCTTGTCAGAAACGGCGTTGGTCAGGGCACGGATTATGTTGTCTTACACGTGCTGGTGCAGGGCTGGGACGGCACATCGGGAAAAGTAGTGGCGGCTGGGGACCGAATACCGAGGGGCGGCCGCCGCCATGAGGCTGCGAAAGGCCTCGGTCTCTACTAGCCTATAGGGCAGCATCTCCAGGCTTAGCAATCTGGAGATGTGCACATTAAGGGCTTGGGCGTGCGGGTGGGTTGCACTTACTTTGCGTTTCCGCTCCAGCGTCTGGGGTATGGAGAGCTGAACGCTGGTGGATGCTGTGGAGGATCGTGGAGGCGACGATGGGGTTTTTGTGGCAGGGTCCTGGGCAGGGGGCTGACTATCAGCTGACACAGGGGAAGGAGCAGTGGTGTGCACGGCCGGAGGTGAACGCGCTTGTTGCCACTGAGTGGGGTGTTTAGCATTCATATGCCTGCGCATACTGGTGGTAGTTAAGCTAGTTGTGGTGGAACCCCTGCTGATCCTGGTTTGGCAAATGTGGCACACCACAGTCCGTCGGTCATCCGGTGTTTCCTTAAAGAACCTCCAGACTTCTGAAAATCTAGCCCTCGCCGCAGGAGCCCTCGCCACGGGAGCTTCACTAGTTGACACATTTGGCGCTGATGCACCAGCTCTGGCCCTGCCTCTCCGTCTGGCCCCACCACTGCCTCTTCCAACCTGTTCTGGTCGAGGACTCTCCTCCGTCTCAGAAGCACTGTGTTCACCCGGCCTCTCAACCCAGCTTGGGTCTGTCACCTCATCATCCTCCGATCCCTCAGTCTGCTCCCCCCTCGGACTTCCTGCCCTGACAACAACTTCCCCACTGTCAGACAACCGTGTCTCCTCATCGTCGGACACCTCTTTACACACTTCTTCCACTACGTCAAGAAGGTCATCATCACCCACAGACTGCGACTGGTGGAAAACCTGGGCATCGGAAAATTGCTCATCAGCAACCGGACAAGTGGTTTGTGACTGTGGGAAGGGTCCAGAAAACAGTTCCTCAGAGTATGCCGGTTCAAATGGCAAATTTTGCTGGGAGGGGGCAGACTGGGGGGGAGGAGGCTGAGGTGCAGGAGCTGGAGGAGTGCCGATTTCGGTGACATGGGTGGACTGCGTGGAAGACTGACTGGTGGACAAATTGCTCGAAGCATTGTCGGCAATCCACGACATCACCTGTTCGCACTGTTCTGGCCTCAACAGTGCTCTACCACGAGTCCCAGTAACTTGAGACATGAACCTAGGGAGTGTAGCTCTGCAGCGTTCCCCTGCTCCCTCATCAGCAGGTGGTGTCTCACCCCGCCCAGGACCACGGCCTCTGACCCCTGCAGTAGTTGGACGCCCACGTCCCCGCCCTCGTCCTCTACCCCTAGCCCTTGGGTTAAACATTTTGAAAATGAGAGTTATAACTTTAATTTTTTTTTTACCTTTTTTTTTGTGTTTTTTTTTTTTGTGTGTTTTTTAGTTTTTAAAACCAAACGATGCTATCCTATTGCTATGGCTATTTTCTAGCCAAGTATGAAAGCACACTGCTATGCCAGATGAGATGACGCTGAGTTATGAAAAAAATAAATGTAAAATAAAAAAGGAAATGGCAGACTGTGCCTAATTGAAATCCAACCCCGGGCCCCTTATAAATTTTCCCACTTCGGTCTTTGCGATGGATATGTGCGTCACTAAGCGCAAAACACAGTGGTCGCAAGTCTCACTCCAAATTGCTCACAATTTGCTAGTAGATGCACTGCAACAACTACAGCCACCAGCAGATCAACCAGAAATCAAATATATATAACGCTACTGTAGGCGTAAGTAAGCCGTTTGGATTCTCCTATGGCTATTTTCTAGCCAAGTATTAAAGCACACTACTATGCCAGATGAGATGACGCTGAGTTATGAAAAAAATAAACGTAAAATAAAAAAGGAAATGGCAGATTGTGCCTAATTGAAATCCAACCCCGGGCCCTAATAAATTTTCCCACTTCGGTCTTTGCGATGGATATGTGCGTCACTAAGCGCAAAACACAGTGGTCGCAAGTCTCACTCCAAATTGCTCACAATTTGCTAGTAGATGCACTGCAACAACTACAGCCACCAGCAGATCAACCAGAAATCAAATATATATAACGCTACTGTAGGCGTAAGTAAGCCGTTTGGATTCTCCTATGGCTATTTTCTAGCCAAGTATTAAAGCACACTACTATGCCAGATGAGATGACGCTGAGTTATGAAAAAAATAAACGTAAAATAAAAAAGGAAATGGCAGACTGTGCCTAATTGAAATCCAACCCCGGGCCCTAATAAATTTTCCCACTTCGGTCTTTGCGATGGATATGTGCGTCACTAAGCGCAAAACACAGTGGTCGCAAGTCTCACTCCAAATTGCTCACAATTTGCTACTAGATGCACTGCAACAACTACAGCCACCAGCAGATCAACCAGAAATCAAATATATATAACGCTACTGTAGGCGTAAGTAAGCCGTTTGGATTCTCCTATGGCTATTTTCTAGCCAAGTATTAAAGCACACTACTATGCCAGATGAGATGACGCTGAGTTATGAAAAAAATAAACGTAAAATAAAAAAGGAAATGGCAGACTGTGCCTAATTGAAATCCAACCCCGGGCCCTAATAAATTTTCCCACTTCGGTCTTTGCGATGGATATGTGCGTCACTAAGCGCAAAACACAGTGGTCGCAAGTCTCACTCCAAATTGCTCACAATTTGCTACTAGATGCACTGCAACAACTACAGCCACCAGCAGATCAACCAGAAATCAAATATATATAACGCTACTGTAGGCGTAAGTAAGCCGTTTGGATTCTCCTATGGCTATTTTCTAGCCAAGTATTAAAGCACACTACTATGCCAGATGAGATGACGCTGAGTTATGAAAAAAATAAACGTAAAATAAAAAGAAACTGGCAGACTGTGCCTAATTGAAATCAAACCCCTAATAAATTTTCCCACTTTGGTGTTTGAGGTGGATATGTGTGTCACTAAGAGCTAAACACAACGGTAGCAAGTCCCCCTGCTAATTCCTCACAATATGGTACTAGCTGCACTACTAGTGCCAGCAAGCCCAGCCACAAGCAAATAAAAAAAAAAGGATAACGTTATTGTAGCCCTAAGAAGGGCTGTTGTAGAATCACTCCTGCCTAACAGTAAGCTAATAGAACACCCTAACGCTTTCCCTGACCAGCAGCAGCTCTCTCCCTAGCGGCATCCAGACAGAGAATGATCCGAGCAGCGCGGGCAGCGGCTAGTCTATCCCAGGGTCACCTGATCAGGCCAGCCAACCACTGCTATCGACGTGTAAGGGTACCACGTCATGCTGGGTGGAGTGCAGAGTCTCCTGGCTTGTGATTGGCTCTGTTTCTGGCCGCCAAAAAGCAAAACGGCGGGAGCTGCCATTTTCTCGAGCGGGCGAAATACTCGTCCGAGCAACGAGCAGTTACGAGTACGCTAATGCTCGATCGAGCATCAAGCTCGGACGAGTATGTTCGCTCATCTCTAATCATAATGTTTCCAACGCACCAGGTATTTGGAACATACAAGAATCTATCATTTTTTTCTACCTCAAATTCCAGTTTGCCCTGGACCACTACAGGAGCTGGTGGATTAGTCACTGATAACACTGGAGGGCCATATTTTATCAGAAGAGACTTGTGGAAAACATTATAAATACAAAGAATTAGCAATAGACATGGAAAGATTGTAATCAATAACAACAATCACAACTATAGGGGATATGATTTTTTAGGGCAACCTCTGTGGTGCTGATTACAAAATCTCTGTGAGGGGGCATCAGTCTTAACATTTTTATATTTGTGTATAACAACAAAATTAAAATGAGTAAAGAAAGGTTAGTGAGAGACTATGATCCCTGAGACAAAACAGCTCCCACTCCTAACTCAGGTGTATCAAGCACTACTGCAAATGAATGATTCAAAGCAGGTTGAATAAAGAACAGGTATCAAAGCATTTCTTGATCTGCGCATGTTTTGAATGTTCTTTCACCTTCTGGTGTCCAATTGGTCAAATAAGATACTTTTTTAGTAAGAGCCACTTAGCCCCAACTAAACAAGGTTTAATAAACTTGCGGTAGTACCGTATATACTCGTGTATAAGCCGAGATTTTCAGCACAAAAAATGTGCTGAAAAACCTCACCTCGGCTTATACACGAGTCAACTAAGGGGCAAACATAAAGGGGCAAAAAAAAAAAATAATACTCACCCTCCGGTGTCTGGATCCTCGGCGGCAGCTCCCGATTCTTGGCAGTGGCTCCGCTCCCCTCTTCTTTCTTCACTGGCGGCTCCCGGTCTCTTTTCTTTCTTCACTAGCCGGCAGTCGCGTCCATGCGATCTGCGGGCGGGCGCACACTATGATGCGGCGCTGTCGCCGCTGATGACGTCATCGGCGGCGACACTGCCGCATCATAGTGTGCGCCCGCCGGCAAGTCGCATGGACGCGACTGCCGGCTAGTGAAAAAGAAAAGAAACCGGGAGCCGCCAGTGAAGAAAGAAGAGGGGAGCTGTCACCGAGGTTCGGAAGCCGCCGCCAGGACCGGGAGCCGTGCCGAGCATCAAAGGTGAGTATCGTCGGAGGGTGAGTATTAAGTTTGTTTTTTTTATTCACTTGGCATACTGGGGGCAGGCTGTATACTACTATTGGGGCAGGCTGTATACTACTATTGGGGCAGGCTGTATACTGCTATTGGGGCAGGCTGTATACTGCTATTGGGGCAGGCTGTATACTGCTATTGGGGCAGGCTGTATACTGCTATTGGGGCAGGCTGTATACTGCTATTGGGGCAGGCTGTATACTACTATTGGGGCAGGCTGTATACTACTATTGGGGCAGGCTGTATACTACTATTGGGGCAGGCTGTATACTACTATTGGGGCAGGCTGTATACTACTTGGGGGCAGGCTGTATACTACTTGGGGGCAGGCTGTGTACTACTTGGGGGCAGGCTGTGTACTACTTGGGGGCAGGCTGTATACTACTTGGGGGCAGGCTGTATACTACTTGGGGCAGGCTGTATGCTACAGGGGGAGGCTGGCTGTATACTACAGGGGGCTGGCTGGCTGTATACTACACCCTCGGCTTATACTCGAGTCAATAGGTTTTTCCAGTTTTTGGTGGTAAAATTAGGGGTCTCGGCTTATACTCGGGTCGGCTTATACTCGGGTATATACGGTAGTTAGAAAAACACAGAAAACTCTGAAGGACTCTAAGGCTGGTGGCACGTACCCAGTTCTCTATAGCTGACCTTGAGTGGATCCATGCAAAATAATTCAGGATTGATTATTTAACCAATGATGAGCAGAACCAGGGGTGTCCGTGATTGGTGCTTATCCAGTTCATGCTACTTGCAATTGTAAGTTATGTCATTAAGCTTCAAGATCCACAGAAAAATGGTGGCGTGAAGAGCCACTGGCAACTACATGATGCTGGTGGCCTTACCAGCGGCATGTAAGGGATAACTCCCAAGTAAGTTACCGATGTGCACTTAGCTGACAGCCAAACTCGATTGTGAACTCGAGTCCGTCTTTGGGGGTCATTTACTAAGGGCCCGAATCGCGTTTTCCCGACGTGTTACCCGAATATTTCCGATTTGCGCCGATTGTACCTGAATTGCCCCGGGATTGTGTCGCACGCGATCGGATTGTGGCGCATCGGCGCCGGCATGCGCGCGACGGAAATCGGGGGGCGTGGCCGAAGGAAAACCCGACGTATTCGGAAAAAACGCCGCATTTAAAACCCGAAAAAGTGTCGCTTGGTGACCGCTTACCTTCACCTGGTCCGAGGTGGTGCATTCCGGCGCGTGGAGATGATTTTCAGCGCAGCAGCGCCACCTGGTGGACGGCGGAGGAACTACCTTCATGAATCCCGGCCGGACCCGAATCCAGAGCAGAGAACGCGCCGCTGGATCGCGAATGGGCCGGGTAAGTAAATTTGCCCCTTTGTGTCAGAGAACCCGAACCCATAATATATGGCACAGACCTGAATATTGTGTTACGGGTCCACTCATCACTAGATGTAACCCAAAAAAGAAGACTAAAAATAGACAGAAAACAATACATGTTTACCTAGCTGTAAGATAACATGATGAGTAGACCAGTCAGGGAAAACAATACAAATATCGTTCAAATAAAATACTGACCCAAGATATCTAAAAAATGTTGTGTTGAACGAAGTGTGTTTATACAATCTGAATGGCAACACTAGATATTCAAATTGTCCTTGGGGGGTATTGAATACAGTCTTCCTCTGATCTTCATCAGGTTGTATTATTTATTTGCCATTTATTTATTTATCCATCTATGCGTAACATATATGCATTACCACTTCATTATATATTGATCATTCATCCACTTTTTACTATTTTTTAATTCACAATTTGTTATCTACATTATATATCCTCCATTTATCCCTCTATGTGTATATATATATAAATGTATATGTGTACTGCCATCCCTTGGGGCTCATTATTGATGTTCATTATTGATGTAAATTATTTAAATTTAAATTATTGATGTAAATGTATTTATTTATATATTTATTGGTCTTTATGTGATTCATATACATGTTTTTAATTTGTTTATGCAATAGCATTTGCCAGTACCCCAATTATCCCGACTGCTATTTATATCCATGACCGTATTATCACTGTGATTGTAATCTTGTATATATATCGATTTCTATCTATAATTGTAATCGTATTCTACCTAATTATGTTTTTATTATGATTATCATTTTTATAGTTTGGTCTGACGAAGGGTACTATACGCGTTACCAATTTGATGTTTTCTGTTTACAAATAAATATTGGTTGATCTATTTCACCGTCTAATCAGTTGGTTACTAGTGCACCCATTAAGCACCATTTTGTCTTCTACTCTACACATTACTTACGGTTCCATTGGATTCCGGTCCAGGAGTTCTTGGGAGCTGCTGTTCCTACCAACGACATACATTAGATCTTCAAGTGAACAACACCCTATTGTTTGTCGCAACTTTACAAGTGACCATCAGGTGAGCATTTTCTGCTTTTCACCTGATCAATTACATAAACGTTATCACTTGAGGCGCCGTCCTCCTTTGTTGTCCCCTTTTTTTCTCAACTCTTCTGTCCTGCATCAGGTTGTAGGCCCCCCGGAGATCAAATTTGGAGAACCAGCAGGCACCCACTACCTTACTGAGCAAGTTAGAAATTCAAGTGATTCTATGGCAAGAGGATCATATGGAAAAAGGAAGCAATGTTATGGATCACCAGGAGACACATAGCTGCCCTCTAACACAACCCCTGAAGTCAAGCAGCTGTGTTACACATCATCTAGTGGTAAGTGTCTATGGTACATACCACCTTAAAGGAAACCTACCACTTGAAGTGGCAGGTTTCAGAAGAAAACACAGAGCACCAGCTCAGGCTGAGCTGGTGCCGGAGCTTATTTTTGTTAGTGTTTTAAACCGCGGTATCGCGGTTTAAAACACTTTTTAAACTGTATAGCCGGCGCAGGGAGGTACGCGCTCGGCGCTTACCATACGCGCGGCTCTCCTTCACTTCCTATGTAGCCGCGCGCACAATCGTGCGCATGGTAAACGCCGAGCGCGTACCTCCCTGCGCCGGCTATACAGTTTAAAAAGTGTTTTAAACCGCGATACCGCGGTTTAAAACACTAACAAAAATAAGCACCGGCACCAGCTCAGCCTGAGCTGGTGCTCGGTGTTTTCTTCTGAAACCTGCCACTTCAAGTGGTAGGTTTCCTTTAAGACAGGTAGCCATGTTACATATCACCTCAAGACAAGCAGCCATGTTATACACCATGTACAGACAGTCAGGCTTGTACATACACACACTGAAGAGGGCAATGTAATAAAACAATAAAAATGCATGGTTTATCATTGGTTCTATAGAGTGAGCCATCCAGTATCCTGACCCAGCATGCATCCTCATAGACTGTAAGCTTGTGTCACCCCCTCATCCTCATTGACTGTAAGCTTTTGTTACCTCCCTCATCCTCATAGACTGTAAGCTCTTGTGTTACCCCCTCATCCTCATAGACTGTAAGCTCTTGTGTCACGCCCTCATCCTCATAGACTGTAAGCTCTTATGTCACCCCCTCATCCTCATAGACTGTAAGCTCTTGTGTCACCCTCATCCTCATAGACTGTAAGCTCTTGTGTCACGCCCTCATCCTCATAGACTGTAAGCTCTTGTGTCAACCTCATCCTCATAGACTGTAAGCTCTTGTGTCACGCCCTCATCCTCATTGACTGTAAGCTCTTGTGTCACCCCTCATCCTCATAGACTGTAAGCTCTTATGTCACCCCCTCATCCTCATAGACTGTAAGCTCTTGTGTCATCCTCATCCTCATAGACTGTAAGCTCTTGTGTCACGCCCTCATCCTCATAGACTGTAAGCTCTTGTGTCACCCCCTCATCCTCATAGACTGTAAGCTCTTGTGTTACCCTCTCCTCCTCATAGACTGTAAGCTCTTGTGTCACCACCTCATCCTCATAGACTGTAAGCTCTTGTGTCACCCCCTCATCCTCATAGACTGTAAGCTCTTGTGTCACCACCTCATCCTCATAGACTGTAAGCTCTTGTGTCACCCCCTCATCCTCATAGACTGTAAGCTCCTGTGTCTACCCCTCATCCTCATAGACTGTAAGCTGTTGTGTCACCCCCACATCCATCCTCATAGACTGTAAGCTCTTGTGTCACCCCCACATCCATCCTCATAGACTGTAAGCTCTTGTGTCACCCCCTCATCCTCATAGACTGTAAGCTCTTGTGTCACCCCCTCATCCTCATAGACTGTAAGCTCTTGCTAGCAGGGACCTCACTAGTATTGTTCCATATGACTGTTTGTGCTCTGTAATGTAGTATTTTATTTGTATACGTCCCCTGTGATTTGTAAAACGCTACAGAATATAATGGTGCTATGTAAATAAAGATTATTATGATATGTAACATGTTAATCCTGTGACAGTGGGGTTCACAAAGATCACCAATCATGAACTAAATCATTCTTCTGCGCTGAAATAAGAAAGGTTTGGGAGCAGAATCTTAAATACATGGATATTACAGAAATGTCTGTTTTCTATTCTATGAGTAAATAAAAAAGGGAAAGAAAGTAAAAACAGGAATATCCATTTACGTTTGCCAACCTCTGCTGTTTATTGTCTATGGATGCTACAGAACACTTTCTTACTGCCAATTAACATTGTGCTGACAATTAGCCGGAATGCTATTGATATGGATGTAGTCACAAAACAGATTTCTTTCAATATTTACCTCGATATATAGAGCTGGTATATTGTATACCTTCAGGCTGTGCTGGATACCCCATGAAGAATAAACCATTGGAATTAAGCAATTAATCATTCCCAATGCCTCTCACAATAGTTCTGTCTGATTTACATTCTTGTTATTCTCTGCATTGTACAGACTGCACAAGCACCTTTATGCCTTTCCTATTGCTGCAACATGGCTCTTTGCAATGTGCACACCATGAGCATTAGACAAGGTGATGAAGATGTAGAAATAATGCGACCCGTGCTTCTTACACACTGGTAGCCCACATCCGATCACTTCTCCCCCCCCCCCCCCCGCTTCCAAATATATGCACCCGACTAAACAAATGTTCTAAGAATAGATCTGTCAACAAGTCGTCCTCGCTCCCCTGTGCTCACAGTGCTAGTCTGTGTCAATGTAAATCAGCCATGCAGAAAGTGAGAGGGGTCTCTTGGGGAAACACTTGGCACTTCTTCCAAGGAAGTGGGAGGAAAATACATGATTTTATTTTGATTATGTTTCACTGATTTATTTACTTTGCTGGCGTTGACAGGACAGTCAGCAGAGTGCATGGTGTACATGTACCAGACAGCGTGTTGGAGCCACAGAATGGTTTTTAACACCTCTGATGTTTCAGGACAATGTCACTGCGGCCATGGAGGATAACGTGACAGTTTACGTTCAGGATATCAGCCCTGTCACCCAGTCGCTCTGTATCAGGTTGCTGAATATGACGACTAGTGAACTAGTCTTCTGCGGAATTACCAGAAAACCCCATTAGTGGTCTTGGCCATCTAATGATTTCTACTATTGATCAGCAGTTTTCATCCTTAGTGCTCATTAACTCCTTGCAAACAATGACTAAAGCTGAGTGTGGCCCATTCGATTGATTGATGTTCCAGGCAAACACTGGCCTGCACTTGATGTATGTGTTTGATGTCGGGTATTAGGAAATCAAAGATGTATGTCACAATGCTACAGCTTATCTCCATGGTCCACTACGTTCTGAAGTACAAGAGCTCAATACTTGTCAAGACTCCAATGTTATCAAGTAACTCTAGGATTAGGGATCCCTTTCCTGTTTGAGCACATGTATTCTGACAATAGGGTTTGCTTAATAGTTTATAGAAATTGTGTAAAGACTCAGATTCTATGATCACAAGAACATTATATAATATATAATAGAAACAATGTGGCATACAATGGAAAGATGGAAAAATAGAAACTGAAAAATGTTACATCTGCATCTATATTAACTAAAGTATAAAGACAGCAATACACAAGTAAAATGACAAGAACATCTGTATTTCTTGTCAATGCCATCTCCTTACTTGTTTTAGAAAGTTGTAACCAATGAAGTCAAATCGAGAACTTAGCTAAATTACCCAATTGGCCTGCTACCCCTTCCAGACTGATCTGTGCCCCTCTTCCTCATCTGTGTACGTGACTGAGCAGTGGTGTCCATATAAACATACAGGGCAACAACCAGTCACTGGCCTCATCAGCCATGTTATGAGACCAATGAGAATTGTGATGTATACTACTGTATATACACAGACAAATCATTGGTGCAGCCATGTGTGCAAATGCTGAGAAGGATCAGGGGACAGCACTGGAGGCACTGGAAGTGAAGAAGGTTTTGAAGGATAACTTTAGGGTTATTTGTTATTTTAAGATCCCAAATTACACTATAGGTAAAAGTAGTAATAGATTTCCAGGCATAGATTTCCTTTACAATTTACATTTTACCCAGGTGCACCAACACCAAAGAAATGTCTCTGAAATTACAGATGGCTGGGAAACAAGAAGGGTATATCTGATTATAAAGCGCCCTACACAATGCTGGTTTCACTTGTGAGGTGCTTTGGGAGCTGATTTCCAGCTTTTAAGTTTAGTCCCCGCTTTCGGCTTCATGTTTAACCCCTTAAGGACGCAGCCATTTTGTAGCTTAAGGCTCAGCCCGATTTTTTGGATTCTGACCTGCGTCGCTTTATATGGTTATAACTTTTGAACACTGTTACTTATCAAAACGATTCTGAGATTGTTTTTTCCCCACATGTTGTACTTCATTTTAGTGGTAAATTTTGGCTGATAAGTTTTGCGTTTACTTACAAAAAAAAAGCAAATATGATAAATTTTTTGAAAAATTTGCCATTTTCGAAATTCAAAATCATTGCGTTTTCAGGCAGATAGATTTACCACCTAAATAAGTTGCTGAATAACATTTCCCATTTGTCTACTTTACATTTTCATAATTTCTGAAATGTCTGGATAATTTATTTTGATGTCACGCGGCTTACAAAAAGAATATCGCTTTTCCGGATTTTCAGAATTGACTATTTTGGGGATAAATACAGTTTTGAATGAAATTTTACATATTTAGCATCAAAACCCCCTATATAACCAACCCATTTTCAAATCTGCACCCCTCAAGCTATCAGAAACCGCTTTTACGAAGATTGTTAACCCCTTGAGATCTTCATAGTAATTGAATCAAAATGGAGGTGAAATTTAGAATGGTCAAATTGTTCCTTTATACGTTCATTTAGCACTAAAATTTACACATTTCCAAAATATAAAAAGAGAAAACCCACCATACAATTTGTTCTACAATTTCTCCTGAGTACAAAGACCCCCCACATGTGGCCATTACTTGTGTTATGGGGGCACAGCGAGACGCAGAAGGGAAGGAGAGCCCTGCAGCTGCCAGGATTTTAGTTTCCTCATTGGCCCCTTTTGAAGGCTATAAAATTTTCGCTTTTTCGTTATTTGGGCCATGTGATGCCATTTTTTTTGCGCGATGAGATGCTTTTTCCATTGTTACCATTTTGGGGTTAGTATCACCTATTGTTGAAAATTTAGGAACTTTTTTTGAGGGCAGGAGTAGAAAAGCATCAATCATCAATCCTGTACTGGATTTTTTGCTTTTTTTTTTTTTGTGTTCACCGTATAGACTAATAATCATATTATCTTCATTCTATGGGTCGATACGATTACGGGGATACCAGACATGAATATATTTTCTTACGTTTTACTAAATTTGTCAAACAAAACCCTAATGTGGGGAAAAATCTATCATTTATGTATTGCCGTCTTCCAAGTGGCATAACATTGTTACTTTTTTGGCTACGGAGCTGGTTGATGGCTTATTTTTTGCGGGACATGTTGTACTTTGCACCAGTATCATGTCGGAGTACACATGGTTTTTTGATCACATTTTATAGCATTGTTTGTGGGATTGAATAGCTAAAAATCATAATTTTTGGAAGGTTTATAGCAGTTTTTTTTTACGGCGTTTATCGTGGGGGTTCAATAATGATTTACTTGTATTCTACGGGTTGTTACGGACGCGGTGATACTATATATATGTGGGGTTTTTGTTATGATTTAGACTTTTTTGGGGTTATATGTCTCTTTATATGTTATGGGGCTTATGGGCATTTTTATTGATTTATTACTTTATTTTTTATTGAATAACATTTTTTTTTTAACTTTTTCACTTTTTCCACCATGGGAAATGACCAAGCAATCATCTGATTGCTTGTTCATGATAATACTCTGCAATAATCATGTATTGCAGAGTATTATCAGTGTCAGCCTATGCACTTGCATAGGCTGGCACTATGCCAGTAAGATGACGTCACAGACGCCATCTTACTGGCAGTGCCTGCAGGCTGTGCTGGGGACCAGATCGGACCCCAGCACATCCATAGCAGCGATCGGTGCCCCCCGAAAACGGTTCGGGGGGGCCGATCGTGGGGGAAAGACACCCCAGAGACATGTTAGATGCCGCGGTCGTGCTGACCGCGGCATTTAACGGGTTACACACCCGCGATCGGAGCCGACTCCGATCGCGGGTGTTACACTGGGGTGCCGGCTATTAGTTACAGCCGGCACCCCGTGTTTCCCCATGCCGGTTCGGCTCTGATCCAGAGCCGAGCCGGCATAAGCGCCGTGGCGGATATATCCGCCACTGAGCGCTAAGTCACTGCGCTCCGTGGCGGATATATCCGCCACGGAGCGTGAAGGGGTTAATACCATTGAAAAACCTTAAATTTAACCTAAAATACGTAATAAACTCTAATAGCTGACCTCATATTATACTTTACTACTGAGTCCTTTTCCTTAATATACAATTCCAATATGTGCAAAAAGGTTTTTTTTCAGAACTAAAATATTGATGTCCTTAAAGGGATTGTATGGGGTTTAAAAACATGGCTGCTTTCTTCCAAAAAGAGCAGCACACCTTACCATAGGTAGTGTGTGCAAGTGAAGTTAAAGGGGTTTTCCCACAAACTACAGCCTAACTTGCTGATCAGTGGTGGTCTCAGTTTTGAGACCCCACAGATCATGAAAACGAGGGGTCTGTCAGACCCTTCATCGCTCCGTCAAACGAAAGGGCCTAACTTTAGTTTGTGGGAAAACCCCTATACACTCCATACAGTTGAGCTGCAGTACTGACACAAGCCATGGTGCTGTTTTTGGATGAAAGCAATTTGGCCAGATCTGTGCAGCGCTGCGTAATCTGTGTGCGCTATATAAATAAAGAATTATTATTATTATTATTAAAGCAGCCGTGTTTTTAAACCTGTTAGTCGTTTAACCCCTTTAAGAAAGGTCATTAAAATAAAAATGGAAGGGGCCTTTTAACCAACTGTTTGAAGAGACCATAGCATTCAGATGAGTTCTGTGGTCTCTTCACTGTTTTCCAGCCAAATCACTGCACAGGTGGTCCCCAACTTAAGGACACCCGACTTACAGACAACTTATAGTTACAGACAGAGCTTTATGCCCAATGAGATCTCTGGTGAAGATCTCTGGATTCTTTATTTTAGTCTCAGACTGCAATTGTCAGCTGCAAAGTGTCTGTAATGAAGCTTTATTGATAATCCTTGGTCCCATTACAGCAAAAAAATGTTTAAACTGCAATTGTCACTGGAGCCAAATTTTTTTTTGTCTGGATCTACAATTATAAAATATACAGTTTCGACTTACATACAAATTCAACTTAAGAACAAACATCCGGACCCTATCTTGTACGTAACCTGGGGACTGTCTGTATATTGTATAGTGGCAGGACCCGGAAATGAAGCTCAGCTAAATTTATTTGCATGGGACCAAGTATCAAATAGACGTTGGGACTGACACATGTGATATTACAGAACCACGAAGCTGTACTCATAGTAATGCTGCTACTTCTACTTTGACCACAAAATTGGGGAAAGTGCCTCATGTCAGATCCCTAATAGTCTGATGACCTATTTTTCATCAGTATCTTAGTCCTGGAGCACCTTTTGTTATTTATATAATGTAGAAATAATATAGTACAATGATATGGAATTTATCCCAGTTGGACTTTTCTTGCTTCTACCGAAAACCTCCCTACGTTCTTCTTTATCCTATAACTTTGAAGCTGGGGCTTTATACAGTACATGACACACATATCTAATTAAAGTCTTTCTTACCTAATCACCAGCATAATTATAGAGTAAATGAAAAATAATGGAAAGCTCTGTTAACAGTAAACAGGGGTAGATATGCTCTATGCAGTGAAAAAAATGATTAGTTATTATTAGTATAATTAAGTCTTTTGTTGTGTTTCTTGTGTTAATAAGCTGCTGTAAATAATGCATTGTCCTGTGCCTGTTGTGGAACTGTTTACAGTACTGAAGGTGTACTTAGCATTTACAACTATAAACAAAAGGATATACAATGTAATAAACTAGTAAAATATTGTAAGAATAAGGAGAGGATGAAAGGGCATGGAGAGAATAACGGCAGATTAATGTTGCAGGGGGAGGTTTAATTTTGAAGATAGCGGTGGAGAATCCTACACAATACAAATATTTGCCCATCACTAGAACATGCATAGAGTGAATGTTTGATAACACCTTGCTTACTTGAAGCAAAGCTGTTGACGCAAGAATTAAGTCAAAACTTCTGTAGATATTCTTCTGCTAATCCATTGTGTCCAAGGGCATGTTCCACCGAGAAAATGTACTTCCCTTTGAAATCCATATAAAGATCTATTTTCCACTTGTGGAAAAAAAAATAATATTCTCCATATGATGAGCATAAACTGCAAAAAATATTGTGTATTATATTCACTAACCTGTTAAAACAAAGAAGAGATGCAGGCCCTTTGCAAGACACAATCTCTGTCCCTGCCTACTTGCCAGACCCGGTGCTAAATTACAGCTGGCAACTGGAAGACATTCCTACCTTTGGATATGAACACAGAACATATCACAAAATGACAGGCGAACAGACAAAGCATAGTCAGGCAAATTAGTAAAAAAACAAGATGCCAGCAAGCTACAAAATTGGTCAGATAACAAAGCAAGTATTAGAGTAGACAGCAATAAGCCCAAATAAGAAAGACATACTACAGGTATACTAAGGTGTTTCAGCACAATAAGTTATTGTAGAAAATGGCCTGTATTCACTCACATTACATACTATTAGAAATGAGCGAGCACTAAAATGCTCGGGTACTCGTTATTCGAGACGAACTTTTCCCGATGCTCGAGTGCTCGTCTCGAATAACGAGCCCCATTGAAGTCAATGGGAGACTCGAGCATTTTTCAAGGGGACCAAGGCTCTGCACAGGGAAGCTTGGCCAAACACCTGGGAACCTCAGAAAAGGATGGAAACACCACGGAAATGGACAGGAAACAGCAGGGGCAGCATGCATGGATGCCTCTGAGGCTGCTTAATCGCACCATTATGCCAAAATTATGGGCAACAGCATGGCCATGACAGAGTGACAGAATGAAGCTAGATAGCATCTAAAACATGCAATAATTGACCCTGACACTATAGGGGACGGCATGCAGAGGCAGCGGCAGCAGGCTAGAGAGTGGCATGGCGACATACCCTAAATGGACTCAGGCTTCAAACCAATGGGTGGCAGAGAGGAACCAAAGGAGGTGAGCAAGAAGCGCTCAAATAATATCGGTACATGATAAAAGTTTGCCAGTATATTTTGTGGATTACACAGCAGGGTGGCGACAAAGTTAACATGGAAGCCATGAAAACAACCCAAAATTCTGCCTGACACAGCTCGTTTGATAAGGGGACCATGTATGGAGGCAGTGAACTAGTAGTAGATTAAAGGTTCTGCAGTTAAAACTATGTTAGTTGGATCTTGGCATGGAGTTGGCGCTCCGCTGCCAGGCGAGCTTTCGCCAATCCAAGCCCCTGTCTCTAGGCTACTCCCCAAACAGCACTTCTAAGAACCTTTTGTATAAGATCAAGTGTAGTAGCGTTCTTATAAGTTTAGGATATGGCGGGTGAGGGGAATGTAAACAGATGCGCAAGAAGCGCTGAAATAATATTGGTAATATTTTCAAACCAGAGGAGCAGGTAGGTGGCCCTCCAGAAAAATAGAATAGATTGAGTGCCTGTATGTGGCACTCCCAAAAATTGTTTAAAACAGAGGAACGGGTCGGTGGCCCTCCAGAAAAATTGAATAGATTGAGTGCCTGTATGTGGCACTCCCAAAAATTGTTTAAAACAGAGGACCGGGTCGGTGGCCCTCCAGAAAAATTAAATGCATAAAGTACTATAGCAAGAGCCAGTGGGCCCTGTCAAAAAATAGCCAGTTTCCTCTGCTTTACTGTACAAAGAGGAGGAGAAGGAGGAAAATGAGGAGGAGGAGGAGTGGATCAATTATTCAGGTTGAGCTTCCTTCACCTGGTGGAGATTGGAAATTATGAGAAATCCAGGCTTTATTCATCTTAATAAGCGTCAGCCTGTCAGCGCTGTCAGTCGACAGGCGTGTACGCTTATCGGTGATGATGCCACCAGCTGCACTGAAAACCCGCTCGGACAAGACGCTAGCGGCAGGGCAGGCAAGAACCTCCAAGGCGTACAGCGCCAGTTCGTGCCACATGTCCAGCTTTGAAACCCAGTAGTTGTAGGGAGCTGTGTGATCATTTAGGACGATGGTATGGTCAGCTACGTACTCCCTCACCATCTTTCTGTAAAGATCAGCCCTACTCTGCCGAGACTGGGGACAGGTGACAGTGTCTTGCTGGGGTGACATAAAGCTGGCAAAAGCCTTGTAAAGCGTACCCTTGCCAGTGCTGGACAAGCTGCCTGCTCGCCTACTCTCCCTCGCTACTTGTCCCGCAGAACTACGCACTCTGCCGCTAGCGCTGTCAGAAGGGAAATACTGTTTCAGCTTGTGCACCAGGGCCTGCTGGTATTCATGCATTCTCACACTCCTTTCCTCTGCAGGGATGAGAGTGGAAAGATTTTGCTTGTACCGTGGGTCCAGGAGAGTGAACACCCAGTAATCGGTGCTGGAATAAATTCTTTGAACGCGAGGGTCACGGGATAGGCAGCCTAGCATGAAATCTGCCATATGCGCCAGAGTACCAACGCGTAAGAATTCACTCCCCTCACTGGCCTGACTGTCCATTTCCTCCTCCTCCAACTCCTCCAACTCCTCTTCTTCTGCCCATACACGCTGAACAGTAAAGGACTCAACAATGGTCCCCTCTTGTGTCTCGCCAACATTCTCCTCCTCTTCCTCCTCATCCTCCTCCACCTCCTCCGATATGCGCTGAGAAACAGACCTAAGGGTGCTTTGGCTATCAACAAGGGAATCTTCTTCCCCCGTCTCTTGTGACGAGCGCAAAGCTTCCGACTTCATGCTGATCAGAGAGTTTTTCAACAGGCCAAGCAGCGGGATGGTGAGGCTGATGATGGCGGCATCGCCACTGACCATCTGTGTTGACTCCTCAAAGTTACTCAGCACCTGACAGATATCAGACATCCACGTCCACTCCTCATTGTAGACTTGAGGAAGCTGACTGACCTGACTACCAGTTCTGGTGGAAGTTGACATCTGGCAGTCTACAATGGCTCGGCGCTGCTGGTAAACTCTGGATAACATGGTCAGTGTTGAATTCCACCTCGTGGGCACGTCGCACAACAGTCGGTGAGCGGGCAGTTGGAGGCGGCGCTGCGCTGCCCTGAGAGTGGCAGCATCTGTGCTGGACTTCCTGAAATGCGCACAGATGCGGCGCACCTTCGTGAGCAAATCTGACAGATTGGGGTATGTCTTGAGGAAACGCTGAACTATCAGATTTAACACATGGGCCAGGCATGGCACATGTGTCAGTCTGCCGAGTTGCAGAGCCGCCACCAGGTTACGGCCGTTGTCACACACAACCATGCCTGGCTTCAGGTTCAGCGGTGCCAGCCACAGATCAGTCTGCGCCGTGATGCCCTGTAATAGCTCTTGGGCGGTGTGCCTTTTATCGCCTAGGCTCAGCAGTTTGAGCACCGCCTGCTGTCGCTTAGCAACGGCACTGCTGCTGTGCCTAGAGCTACCGACTGATGGCGCCGAGCCCACGGATGGTAGTTCGGAGGAGGAGGTGGAGGAGGGGTGGGAGGAGGAGGAGGCATAGTAGGCCTGAAACACCTGGACCGAGGTAGGCCCCGCAATCCTCGGCGTCGGCAGTATATGACCAGCCCCAGGGTCAGACTCGGTCCCAGCCTCCACCAAGTTAACCCAATGTGCCGTCAGCGATATATAGTGGCCCTGCCCGGCAGCACTCGTCCACGTGTCCGTGGTCAGGTGGACCTTGTCAGAAACGGCGTTGGTCAGGGCACGGGTGATGTTGTCTGACACGTGCTGGTGCAGGGCTGGGACGGCACATCGGGAAAAGTAGTGGCGGCTGGGGACCGAATACCGAGGGGCGGCCGCCGCCATGAGGTTGCGAAAGGCCTCGGTCTCTACTAGCCTATAGGGCAGCATCTCCAGGCTAAGCAATCTGGAGATGTGCACATTAAGGGCTTGGGCGTGCGGGTGGGTTGCACTATATTTGCGTTTCCGCTCCAGCGTCTGGGGTATGGAGAGCTGAACGCTGGTGGATGCTGTGGAGGATCGTGGAGGCGACGATGGGGTTTTTGTGGCAGGGTCCTGGGCAGGGGGCTGACTATCAGCTGACACAGGGGAAGGAGCAGTGGTGTGCACGGCCGGAGGTGAACGGGCTTGTTGCCACTGAGTGGGGTGTTTAGCATTCATATGCCTGCGCATACTGGTGGTAGTTAAGCTAGTAGTGGTGGAACCCCTGCTGAGCCTGGTTTGGCAAATGTTGCACACCACAGTCCGTCGGTCATCCGGTGTTTCCTTAAAGAACCTCCAGACTTCTGAAGATCTAGCCCTCGCCGCAAGAGCCCTCGCCACGGGAGCTTCACTAGTTGACACATTTGGCGCTGATGCACCAGCTCTGGCCCTGCCTCTCCGTCTGGCCCCACCACTGCCTCTTCCAACCTGTTCTGGTCGAGGACTCTCCTCCGTCTCAGAAGCACTGTGTTCAACCGGCCTCTCAACCCAGCTTGGGTCTGTCACCTCATCATCCTCCGATCCCTCAGTCTGCTCCCCCCTCGGACTTCCTGCCCTGACAACAACTTCCCCACTGTCTGACAACCGTGTCTCCTCATCGTCGGACACCTCTTTACACACTTCCACTACGTCAAGAAGGTCATCATCACCCACAGACTGTGACTGGTGGAAAACCTGGGCATCGGAAAATTGCTCAGCAGCAACCGGACAAGTGGTTTGTGACTGTGGGAAGGGTCCAGAAAACAGTTCCTCAGAGTATGCCGGTTCAAATGCCAAATTTTCCTGGGAGGGGGCAGACTGGGGGGGAGGAGGCTGAGGTGCAGGAGCTGGAGGAGTGGCGATTTCGGTGACATGGGTGGACTGCGTGGAAGACTGACTGGTGGACAAATTGCTCGAAGCATTGTCAGCAATCCACGACATCACCTGTTCGCACTGTTCTGGCCTCAACAGTGCTCTACCACGAGTCCCAGTAACTTCAGACATGAACCTAGGGAGTGTAGCTCTGCGGCGTTCCCCTGCTCCCTCATAAGCAGGTGGTGTCTCACCCCGGCCAGGACCACGGCCTCTGACCCCTGCAGTAGTTGGACGCCCACGTCCCCGCCCTCGTCCTCTACCCCTAGCCCTCGGGTTAAACATTTTTAAAATGAGAGTTATAGCTTTAATTTTTTTTTAACTTTTTTTTGTGTTTTTTTTTTTTTTTTTGTGTTTTTGAGTTTTTAAAACCAAACAATGCTATCCTATTGCTATGGCTATTTTCTAGCCAAGTATGAAAGCACACTACTATGCCAGATGAGATGACACCGAGTTATTAAACAAAATAAACGTAAAATAAAAAAGGACAAATGGCAGACTGTGCCTAATTGAAATCCAACCCCTACTAAATTTTCCCACTTCGGTCTTTGCAATGGATATGTGCGTCACTAAGCGCAAAACACAGCGGTCGCAAGTCTCACTACAAATTGCTGACAATTGGCTAGTAGATGCACTGCAGCAAGTACAGCCACCAGCAGATCAACCAGAAATCAAATATATAACGCTACTGTAGGCGTAAGCCGTTTGGATTCTCCTATGGCTATTTTCTAGCCAAGTATGAAAGCACACTACTATGCCAGATGAGATGACGCTGAGTTATTAAACAAAATAAACGTAAAATAAAAAAGGACAAATGGCAGACTGTGCCTAATTGAAATCCAACCCCTACTAAATTTTCCCACTTCGGTCTTTGCAATGGATATGTGCGTCACTAAGCGCAAAACACAGCGGTCGCAAGTCTCACTACAAATTGCTCACAATTGGCTAGTAGATGCACTGCAGCAAGTACAGCCACCAGCAGATCAACCAGAAATCAAATATATAACGCTACTGTAGGCGTAAGCCGTTTGGATTCTCCTATGGCTATTTTCTAGCCAAGTATGAAAGCACACTACTATGCCAGATGAGATGACGCTGAGTTATTAAACAAAATAAACGTAAAATAAAAAAGGACAAATGAAAGACTGTGCCTAATTGAAATCCAACCCCTACTAAATTTTCCCACTTCGGTCTTTGCAATGGATATGTGCGTCACTAAGCGCAAAACACAGCGGTCGCAAGTCTCACTACAAATTGCTGACAATTGGCTAGTAGATGCACTGCAGCAAGTACAGCCACCAGCAGATCAACCAGAAATCAAATATATAACGCTACTGTAGGCGTAAGCCGTTTGGATTCTCCTATGGCTATTTTCTAGCCAAGTATGAAAGCACACTACTATGCCAGATGAGATGACGCTGAGTTATTAAACAAAATAAACGTAAAATAAAAAAGGACAAATGGCAGACTGTGCCTAATTGAAATCCAACCCCTACTAAATTTTCCCACTTCGGTCTTTGCAATGGATATGTGCGTCACTAAGCGCAAAACACAGCGGTCGCAAGTCTCACTACAAATTGCTCACAATTGGCTAGTAGATGCACTGCAGCAAGTACAGCCACCAGCAGATCAACCAGAAATCAAATATATAACGCTACTGTAGGCGTAAGCCGTTTGGATTCTCCTATGGCTATTTTCTAGCCAAGTATGAAAGCACACTACTATGCCAGATGAGATGACGCTGAGTTATTAAACAAAATAAACGTAAAATAAAAAAGGACAAATGGCAGACTGTGCCTAATTGAAATCCAACCCCTACTAAATTTTCCCACTTCGGTCTTTGCAATGGATATGTGCGTCACTAAGCGCAAAACACAGCGGTCGCAAGTCTCACTACAAATTGCTGACAATTGGCTAGTAGATGCACTGCAGCAAGTACAGCCACCAGCAGATCAACCAGAAATCAAATATATAACGCTACTGTAGGCGTAAGCCGTTTGGATTCTCCTATGGCTATTTTCTAGCCAAGTATGAAAGCACACTACTATGCCAGATGAGATGACACTGAGTTATTAAACAAAATAAACGTAAAATAAAAAAGGAAAAATGGCAGACTGTGCCTAATTGAAATCCAACCCCTACTAAATTTTCCCACTTTGGTGTTTGAGGTGGATATGTGTGCCACTAAGAGCTAAACACAACGGTAGCAAGTCCCCCTGCTAATTCCTCACAAAATGGTACTAGATGCAAATAAAAAAAAAAAAAAAGTAGAACGTTATTGTAGCCCTAAGAAGGGCTGTTGGGTTCTTGGAGAATCACTCCTGCCTAACAGTAAGCTAATAGAACACCCTAACGCTTTCCCTGACCAGCAGCAGCTCTCTCCCTAGCGGCATCCAGACACAGAATGATCCGAGCAGCGCGGGCAGCGGCTAGTCTATCCCAGGGTCACCTGATCTGGCCAGCCAACCACTGCTATCGACGTGTAAGGGTACCACGTCATGCTGGGTGGAGTGCAGAGTCTCCTGGCTTGTGATTGGCTCTGTTTCTGGACGCCAAAAAGCAAAACGGCGGGAGCTGCCATTTTCTCGAGCGGGCGAAGTATTCGTCCGAGCAACGAGCAGTTTCGAGTACGCTAATGCTCGAACGAGCATCAAGCTCGGACGAGCATGTTCGCTCATCTCTACATACTATGTTATCATGTTTGGTTACGGTAATAGGTTAGGCCAGTCATGTTGACCAGTGCTGCATCTGGCTGAAGTAAGTATATATGGAGTTCCTGTACCCCCCCCCCCCCAGGGCCGCATCTGCCATGAGGCGAGATGAAAATCTTGCCTCGGGCGGCAGAATGCGTACCTCTTTAAAAGCGGCATTTTGCCGCTCCAATGCAGACGATTCGGGCGCCCGTCGGTGCCCGAATCGCCTTCCACGTAAATCGCACCTGTCTCTTTAAGAAACAGGTGCGATTTACATGCGGAGCGACACAGCGCCTTTCCGGCTGCTGGCGTCGCTCCGAACAGTACAGTGACACAGGCGGCTGATGATGACGTAACGCCGCCTGTGTCACTCAGCAGAGCCGAGGCTGCCAGAAGAGGCGCCTGAAGATGGGAGCCGCGTGCCGTGGGACCACCCTGCCCGGGGGTAAGTAGAAGTTTTATTATTTTTACTGTCCAATCAATTAAATGTGGCCATATATATATTAGGGGGCGATTACTCCTGTAACGGGGGGGGGTTTGTAGTGGTACTAGTATATCTTCTGTATATGCTTATATGAGGCCAGTGTACATTTATAAAGGGCCAGATCCAATTTTTCCTGGGGGGGGGGGGGGGCTGCTGTATATATTTATATGGGGGGCCAGATTCTGTTTATTCTGGGGGGGCTATATATATTTATATGGGGGGCCAGATTCCGTTTATTCTGGGGGGGGCTGTATATATTTATGAGGGGCCAAATTCTTATTACACTGGGGGGGCTGTATATATTTATATGGGGGGCCAGATTCCGTTTATTCTGGGGGGGCTGTATATATTTATGAGGGGCCAAATTCTTATTACACTGGGGGGGCTGTATATATTTATATTGGGGGCCAGATGCTGTTTATTCTGGGGGGGGGGGCTGTATATATTTATATGGGGGGCCGTACTCTGTTTATTCTGGGGGGGCTGTATATATTTATATGGGGGGGGCCGTATTCTTTTTATTCTGTGGAGCTGTATATATTTATATAGGGGGGGCGGATTCTGTTTATTCTGGGGGAGGGCTGCATATATTTATATGGGGGACCGTACTCTGTTTATTCTGGGGGGCTGTATATATTTATATGGGTCCGGATACTGTTTATACTGGGGGGGGGCTATAAAAATAAAATATATATATATTCATTAGGGGGTGCTATATATTTACATTAATCAGGGTAGCACTCTATATGAATTCACATGTAACATAATAACAGGGTGGGATATATTAGTTATAGGATACCATACTTAGGATTACTTTGCATCATGTAAACCAAATGTTGGGGGTCTGTATTAATAAATTGGGGGTGTTGTATATTGATGTGCTGTGCATGCTATAATTCCAGTAGAATATATATAATAAGGAAGGGATGTTTTATATGTGGGGAGAGTGCGGTTAGTTGTGTTGTGAGGGGTATATATTAATTAGGAGCACAGTGTTGTTATCCAGGAGACTTTATACTGTAAGTGACTGTGGTATTTTTAGGGACGCCGGGTGGAGATGCTGCACGGAGCTAAAGATATCTGGCCGTGAATTCAGCAGTGATACGTCATGGATTGGAGAACCCGGAATAAAGTCTTCCTGATGGAAGAGATTGTAATCTATAAGGTACTAGATGCTACTAATGCCTCTCAGATCCTGTAGTCAGTCACACAGTGTCAGGGAGCTGCCTGGGGGATGTTACTTGTTAGTAACGTTTTCAGCATTTACTGAACAGGGAGTGGGGGGGGGGGCAGCATTTTAATATTCGCCTCAGGCAGCAAATATGCTAGAATCGGCCCTGCCCCCCCCCCCCCACTACTATGGTCACCATCACTGAAGCTAACATCTGAAACACACACAGAGCTCCAAGATGTAACAAAGCCATCTGCAGAGTGAAATGCTCTACAGAGCTGAACTTGTGGCAGATATGATATAACCTAAATGGTGACTTGTTTCTGCATAATTTTACACACAGACATCTTTGGCTCCTATTTTCTAGCACACTTAACACTTATTTCCAACCTCTACCCAACCTATGGGGCCCCGTATGATCATAGTGCCACACAAAAAGGGAAGCCCACATCTTTTTCCACCCTAAATTTTACAAAAAAACCCTTAGATCCCATAAATTAGATGGGTATTTTTTATCTCCTAGTGTCACAAGTCCAAACATTGCTTAGCTCTGATTGGTGAACATCAGCCCAACATAATGGTGTCCTGAGGAATGTAGAAAAGCCATGATGATGGCAACAGCACTCCTACTAGGTCAGTAGTATGAAGATTAACTATAACTATAATTATGACAACACCAGTTGTATCAACAGCAACATCCAAAGCAGCTCATACCCCCCACCCCCTTCAAAAAAAAAAACTGTAGATGTCATAGTACATAAATCACAAACACAGCAGAAATAATACATACATTGATGTCACAGTACAGGGATATGCAAAATCCCCCACCAGGGCCTAACCTTTTCTTGTGGGTCTGGAGGCAGCCGGGGCAGCCTATTGCACGCTGATGTCATGGTGCTTGGTATGGGGACCGGCAGACTGACCTGCAGCCTGGCAGGTCTCCAGCAGATGGAGTGTGCAAGAAATAAGGAGCGAGAGGCTGATGTATTGTTTTCTCCCAGGGGAACCCCTGAGTCTGCAGGATGAGTCCCTGGATAATGGATGGGGAAGCCTGTGGTGGTAAGCAACCATATCCAGCTAGACAGAGGCAACATTGTGCAAATCAACTTACAGTTCTTTATTGAACTCCAAACAGCGATGGCAACAGCAACGGCCCAAACATGATTAACATGATTAACATCGGATTCTGAGTGGTCATGGAAAGTGCAGGAATGGTGCACTAGCCTTATAGAAGATGCAGGCTGGTATAGTTGAGGTGGAGCTGTGTAAAAATTGTGGAAGCTGCAGCTCTTGGTTAGAGTCTCCTGACTCAGTTCCTGGGATGGGTATCTGTGGCAGCACTGAAGGTGTTCTGCACACACTGGGGCACGTTAACTTACCCGGTCCAGTCGAGATCCTGCGGCGTGTTGTCCGATGAGGATTCGGGTTTGCCCGGATTCACTAAGATCGTGCACCTAATATCCAGCAGGTGTTGCTGCTGCGCCGGAGTTCACCTTCTTCTTCCTGGTGCATGTAAGTGTGTGATCTTGCAACACAAATCGTCTTTTAAATTCTGTGTTTTTTCTGAATCTGACCGGTTGTCCGACGGCCACGCCCCCCGCTTTCTGTCGCATGAAAGCTGGCGCCGATGCGCCACAATCCAATCGCGTGCGCCAAAATCCCGGGGCAATTCCACACAAAACAGAAATATTCGGGAAACCCTTAGTAAATAAGCCCCACTGTCTCTCTCTCTCCGAACAGACTCCTAAAGCATGCCATGTGCTCTCACTGAGCAAAGGTTTTTATACTCCCCCTGGTCAGGTGGTAACACCTGTCCAATCACACTCCAGCTAACAATACAGCCACATCATTGGATAATTACTTAAAGTTTCTCATGTTACAGCTTCTGACATGGAGAGGAACACTTTTGCAACACCTACCCAACCCTTTGCATCTGCAGGGGTGTCGCAGATAATGCACACAGTGATGTCACAGTGCAAGGATTAAAAACAATGAGATAGAGATCTAGCATTCGTTTCAATTACCTGAGGCACGTTATCCAATTAAGTGCATGGGTTGCTCACATAACTCCTCCCCTCCTAAAATGAAGGGCACAAATGCTGTCACAAAATTGCGATGATACAGTGATGTCACAGTAAAGAAATAATGCATAGAGTGATATCACAGTTCAGGGATAATACATGATGCCAGAGTACAGGGATAATGTACACAGTGATGTCACAGTACATGGATAATACACACAGTTATGTCACTGTACAGGAATAATACACTCAGTGATGTAACAGTAAAGAGATCATGCACACATCTATATCACAGTACAGGAATAAAACACACAGTGATGATACGGTACAGGAATAATACTTTAATGCTGCAGTGAATCGATAAAATAAGAGCATTACATTTTATTTTGTATTCCAACTTTGGTTGATATGCCCCGTAGTAGCTGCTGCTGGCATTTCAACACCAAGGCACAATGACATAATTTTAGATTAGTTGGTGAATGGTTCCATCTGCAACATCCCCCACCGGTGTATGAATGTTTCAGGCTTAGGCATGCAATGGTCATGGTGCTTGGTGTACAGGAGGCGTTGTCCAGAGCCCAGCAGGTCCCCAGTGGTGTGTGCAAGAAAATGGAGGTAGAGGCTGATAGAATAGGTTTCTCCCTGGGGCAATCCTGTGTAGATAGGGATCCCTGATGGTGGAGAATGGGGAGCCCAGGATGGTGAACAGCTTAATCCAGGGATCATATGGAGGCATGTTGGTGCAAAATAAGTTATAATTCTTTTTGAAAGAGCAAACAGCAGCTAAGGGCCTTAAACAGCAGATGAACTTCAGCTAAAAAGAGGTAGCTGGCCAAAGTGCAGGTCCACAGGAAGGTGGTTGCTCACAGCCTGGATAATAGCTTCAGGATGGGCTGGTAAAGATGGGACAGAGTCCTGATGGTGGATATCTGTCTTCAGGCCTGGGACAACTCTTCTTCCTGGTCTCGAAAACTGACCTTCTGCAATACTCTGACCATAGACCGACCATGTGATCCCACCCACAAGGGTTTTTATCAATTTATTGTAAGGTTGTTGCACAACCTTATAAGAAAGTCAAGGATATCCAAATTATTACATATTGCAATTTAACAAAAGGTCATTATACATCTAAAATAACAGCTTAGTGCATTCACAAATTGAAATTAAAAAAATATGTTTAGGAATACCCGACGATTTCTGATGTGCACCGCACTTAGAAGGGGTTTTTGGCACACGCAATCAGATTTTGGCCCATCGGCGCCACAGCTTTCACGCAACACAAATCGGGGGGCGGGCCCTCGGACAATCCGACGGATTCGGACAACGTGCGCGATTTAACATTTGTGTTGCAATACCAAGCACTTACATGCACTGGGAAGAAGAAAGTGAACTCCGGCGGACCTGAGTGGGGAAGCGACAGATGCAGAAAATCGGGCGCACGAGCTACGTGAATCGCGCCACAACACAGGATCGTTGGACAGTCCGGATCGGGGATAGCGTGCAGGACGGGTAAGTAAATGTCCCCCAATGTGTTTAAGTACGACACCTAGTCTGCACCCAGCTTTCCCAAGATCCTGATTTTATTATAGTTTTTTTTTTAGCAAAACCACAGGGATTAAACAAGATATGTTTCCTCCTCAGGGTCGCTACAGCATTCTCAAGGTATATTTGGCTCACAATGCATAAAAGCAAATGGTAGATTTCCTAATCATCATTGATGCCATGATCACCGCTGATCAGTTGATCGGAAAATAGAAAGCTCTATACTTCATCAACATGCAATATTATCAACATTAATATGTGATTCCTGTAGAAAAACAGAACACTTCAAAGTGTCCTTCTCTGTTTCTTTCATATTATTGCTAAATCAGATGATTCATATCAACCAATGACGACTTGGAAACAAGCAAGGTCACTTCGGAACACGTTGTTCTGATAAAAACAACCTGTCCAGCTTTGATTTAAGAAATCGCTTTTCTATAAACCATAGCTGTTAATTTCTGAGTTGTACTGCTTTTTTTTTCTAATGTAGCTGATCCTATTCCCTGGAGGGAAAGCAAAATATATGTACTTGGCATCCACATGCCTGCATGATGACAATCTGTTGCAGGTTTAATAAGCTTGCAGCTTACAAATTAAGATTTTGTTAATGAACTGTTAATAAATGTATTAAAGCTCTCATGGTATGCTGAACATGATCATTAGAAGCAAAGTATCATAAATATATGTTTACAGCAAATGAGAATGCATGTTAGTGCACCGGCTACATGAGGAGGTCGCATACATAGTAGAAGAAATGGTTAAATAGCTCCAGCAATGAAGTTTTCCCAAAACATAGAAACTTTTTCCTAGATAATGCAGAACACAACAGATACAGGTTGTATCGTGTTTTTAGTCATACATGCATATTTCTAACATTATGGTGTCTTCTGCAGTAGCATTGATTCACAGCATTTCTTTAACTTTTTTCCCTTGATATTTTAATACAGGATCAGGACATCATACATATTGTATATTTGCTTTAAAGGGAACCTGTCACAGGTTCCCAAAGCACTATACTAACTATTGCCCACAATGTTTAAGTTAAAAATTGCATAATTCCTTTCCCCCAAAAAATTAAGTTTATAAGCCTACCTGGCATCCCTCCAGAAGGAGCTGCACATCCCAGGAGGCAGTGTTTCTCTCAGTTCATGTCATCCGGCATGTCACTCACTCCCCCCAGCAGTCAAAATATCAAGCAATTAACCAATTTATATAACACATTTTGCATGAAATCAGAAGCCATCATGCGTATCCTTAGCCTGCTACTCCTGTCCATAAGATGGGAGGATATAAAGGGTCATGTGATGATAAACTCCCATAAGCACAATTTCTTCTACAGCGTCCTGTGAGTAATTTGTGCAGTAACCTCCTTTCCCTCTTACACAGCCTGCCACTGCCATGTCATTGTGGGCTATAATGAGAAGCTATGTGCAGATATCCCTGGACAGAGCAGCCACTGCACTGCTTCATCTTCTAGCTTGCACTTTCAGCCAGTCATGGGATGTATCCCTCCCTAATTCTTTGGGTGGCTATTCCTTCACCAGCATCAAACCAGAAGGTAAAGCAGTGCAGTGTCTACTGGTAAATTGCTTAATATCATGGTCTTAACATAAATTACTCATCTTGAATCCTAAGTGGCAGAGTGGTCACACAGAGCACATAACTGGGGGTGTGATATTTCAGGAGAACTACCCTCTACCTCTTGGGTAAAATAAGGAAGGTGAAATCATCCAATATAATAGTGGTAATAAGGAAATAATTATATTTACCTTTAATTCCACTCCACAAGAAGAAAGTCATATCCAAAGTGTAAAATGATGGTGGTATTGTTCAGTACCAAGAAGAATGTAATACATACTTATTATCCATCAGCCTTTATTTCATAAATCAATAGTGTAAGTTTCTTTCTCCATTTACCTGGCTCACTCCTATACTTTTTTATTGCCTTTAACTGTTCAGTATATCTGCACTTATTGAAAATAAGGTCAGTGGCATACCTACAAAGAGGCCACGTGGCTGCTCTGAGGCCAATGCATTCCAAATACGGCCTATAAAAAGCTAGCCGCCCCATTCTAGACAGGTTAGAATTACTGGTAAGTACATCTTTAAGGCATAAATCATGTAGAGTGAGAGAAGGTGAATGCAGAGTTCCTCTTCACACTGTGTCCTCTTCACACTGCAGCTAGAACAGAAGAGCCTGGCTGTAGAAGGTCCTTTCATCGCTGCCAGAAATTGCTGGGAACATAAGTATATTATTTTATTATAGTCTGTATTAAAGAAGACCCAGTACAGTGGACAGGGTGGAAATGTCTATAGAGGCTGAGAGGAATGTATGAGAACAAAGGGAAATGTATATAGAGGATGGGGGAAAATGTATATAGAGGACAGCAGTGGGCAATGTTTATAGAGGTAAGGAGTAAACAATATTGTACTGTGTATATATACCCAGATGACACTATACTGAAAGAAACTATGGTAATTTTAGGTATACAGTGTGGAGTTGTGCTTCAAGGAACTCAAGACACCTGGCAGCAGATTCTGATTGGTGTCCATAGGTAACTGGAACAATTTTACCTGATAAATCTCCTCCTATGTCTGTATCCCTATCCTTCTTACCTCACACATAAATTGTCTTATACTCATTGCCTATAGTAACCAATCAAAGCGCATATTAATGACCTGCTGCAAAACAGCAACCAATCACAGCTCAGCTTCTAACTTCCACAGTAACAGCAGACACTGGCTAATGTATATGGAGGTTAATAAGTGTATTTTGGAAAGGGCATGGTTAAAATTTCAGCTCAAAACCAAGTCTATGATGTTCTATCTATGAGTCAGATAGAGTGGCAAAATTTGGTGATTGTAAATGCGACGGTGCAGATTCCTTTAGATATACATAAACCCATACACTCAACTTTATATATTAGATTCCTTGAATTGTTGTATTTGTTTAGTAACACTATGGTAAACTGTTACAGTAGGGTAAAGGGGTTGTCAATCCTGACTTTTGATACAGGGCCACATGATTTTTAGGTTTGCCCCCGACTAAAGCATTACAATTTGGGAGAAGAAATAGAGTGGAGAAAGACAGTCTGCCCACATGCACATGTCACTTCTGGTGGGGAGCATCTCCTGGTAAGTATTACATAATCTCACAGGACAGATTGACCCAGAGTAACATTGCTCAGGTGTTTCAGTGTAGAAATGACCTTAAGATATTCTAAACACTTTGCTTCAGTTGTTCCTCCCGTGAGCGAGGGAGGCTATCTGCAGATGGACTGCCAGCTCCTGAGTCTCATATTGGAGCAAATTTTTGACCAAAGTGCTGGGACAGTAAGAACACAAGTTCATCATAAAATCTTATCAGATCCCCTTCTTGTTTCTTAGAAAATGCATCATAGCAATGACATATAGTCAGCAGGAAGGTCTTTAAGCTATCAAACCCTTATAAAACTGCTATTTCACATTGTATTATGCTATCTCTTACCCTCCACAGTTCTCAGTCACTGCAGATATTGCTGTATGAAGAGGAAATTGCACTACTGCCATAACATATATTGGATAATTGGTATATATTATTCAGCGAAATGCAGGTATGATTCTTATTATCATATCAGCTACATGTCTAAAGTGTTTCACTAACTTGTTATTCTTTCATCACTTATTAATGTACTAAATTTAGACATGTGGATTCAAAGGCTTACCGCTGTATCTCAAGTCTCCACTGAGTTTTTAGCTTTTAGAGTAGTGTATTCAGTCACAAGGTCATCATTCCAAGAGGGAAGGAGGATACAGCTGGAAAGATGGATTAATCGTACCAATAATACTACAGTAAATCCGCAAACAGAAGTGGTCAGGTTTTTTACTAAATTTACCATAGGGAATAGAAGGGATATAACATGCTGGAGAAAGCTGCTTAAAATAGCAGGAAAATAATAGCACCGTCTATAACCTAAATTAGAAAAGAATACATTAAGAAGTATTGAGACAAAATATAGGCAAAATGTCTTTCAATGCAGCTCATGCTTTATACAATTATTCCTTGACAGTATAACTTGATGAAGTGCATGAACCTCAAAACCGGCATTTCCATCCTCTAATATGTCCAGCTAATAAACCTCTGTAACTCTGTATGTGCTGAAATATAGAATTTGATTTCTCCTGGTGAGTGCTGCTAGCTTATTCCATAATTGTTGAATCTATATTTCATAATCTTTTGACTAAAGATGAGTAAACCATCCACTCAATTCGTAGAAGCGTTGTTGAGTTTTGCTAAGGATTAGATCTGTGTAGGAATCAAATAGGTCAAAACCAATTTTGCTCCAATTCCCCTGGAAATTTATATACATGAAAAAATAAAGTTACATTAAAACTAAGTACAGCATTGTTTTTCTTGTAAAATTCTCAATAAATTTGATGTGTTACATGACCCTCTTTCCATTGAAAAAAATAAAGTTGGATCCAAATTGGCCAACTTTAAAATGCCCGCCATGGTTAACACCCATTTTGAAATGTTACCCCTCCCATTTACTGATGTGCCACAAACAGGAAGTTGATATCACCAACCATTTCCATTTTGTTTCAGTGTATCCATATAAATGGCACACCCTGTATAATCGTTCTAATCCTCTAAATATAGATTTTTTATGAAAGGCTCCTATCCAATTTGGTTAATTTTTTTCCATTACATTGTCCTATCTTTTCACGGGGTGTGGCACCGTACTGCTCCCATAGAGCGCGGTGAGCCCATTGCCGTCTTTGGGGGATGTATATCAGCCATATATACGTCGGCCGTATATACATCCCCCATACGACAGTGTGAATGTAGCCTAAATCTACGAACAAATGTATTGATTTGCTATTCTCTGATTCTGATAGTCCTGGTTTTAATACAAGATCCATTTGTATCTAAAAACATTGACAATGTGTAACTTTTCCTGAAAAATAGAGTGCCCCATTTAGTTGTGCTTACAAATTGTACTAATGTTGGCAGACTCCACTGATATTTACTTGATCATGGCTTGTCTGTAAGGAACTTTACCCTATTTGTAACCAAAGATCATTGGTGACTGAATGTCCAGGCCAACTTTTGTAGTTTTGTTCTACTCTTCTTTAAATGAAGACATCTCTGGAACAGGTTTCCATGGAAATGGAAAGCAGTATATAAAAACTACAATTTTTAATTTCCAACAGTAACAGTGGATATCTCCGGTTCTGTGTTACCTAAAAACATAGGGGGTCATTTACTAAGGGCCCAATTTGCGTTTTGCGAGGGGTTACCCTGAATTGCCCCGGGATTTCGGCGCACAGGATCGGATTGTGGCGCATCGGCGCCGGCATGCGTGTGACGGAAATAGGGGGCGTGGCCGTAAAAACCTTGACGGATTCGGAAAATCCACCGCATTTTTTAAAAAAAAGTGTCGCTCCACACGCGCTTACCTTCACCCAGGATGGCTCGTGAACTCCAGGGCGTTCCGATGCTCTTCAGCACAGCAGCGACACCTGGTGGACGTCGGAGGAACTGCCTTAGTGAATCTCGGCTGGACACGAATCCACCGCAGAGAACGCGCCACTGGATAGCGAATGGACCGGGTAAGTAAATCTGCCCCATAATCCTGATGTGATATTAAAGAGGATATTCTGCCCTGTCTCTAAGTACCACTGTTCAGAAGATATAGCCATTTGTAGTGCGCAATTGCCATGATGTCTATACATCTGCTATCTACACAGTGTGTGTGCAGTTAGTACGTATGTACCTGTATGGCAGCCGTGAAGGGGATAATATACTGTATAAAGGTTAGTGAGGATTGGGCAAGTGCATATCCAATTCTATTGTTTTGCTTGGAAATAAATTAGTGTTAAAAGTGTATTTAAAGGACATCTACCTCCAAAATGAAGGACTATATGCAAATGAGCCAGAGGGTCTCCAAGCTCCATAGGTGTTAATGGAGCTCAGGCTCATTTGCATAAGTCTTTCATCCTGGTGGTAGATGTGCTTTAAAATATATACAAGCCAACGTCTGGATAAACTTCACCTTCTTGAGGAGCAGAATTTGTACATAGCTGTATCACAGAGCACATTGGTAGCTACAGTCGGATTGTAGCTTATTTGGAGCATCTGGCATAATAAAACATAGAGCAGTGTATTATTAATAATGATGAATATACTACAAAAATAATACAAATAATACATATGGGATGGTGGTTTTCTGAGATCTATAAATAGCCCATCTTTCATTTGGTGACATTTGCCTGGGTGTTGCTAATGGAGCTTGCTGCACCTCTATCACTGCAATGACATCCCCTCATTTAACACAAAGCCTTAATTACATGATCCCCGCATTGTTTAGACATGTCCCCTGCCTGGTGATTTACAGACCTAGGGCACCGCTCCTGCTGGCACCCTCTGTGACAGTGCTTGTGCCTTTCATGTTTACTTACTATTCCCACCACAGCTTAAACGCAAAACTCCAATCTGTCACTATATGTCTCCAACCAGCCAAGCAATGGAGGGTGTCAGCAGAAGATGGAGGGGATTCTGCAGAATGCATAGAGCTTTTGACTGATTTCACCCAAAATACATTGCACCGCGTTACCCAATTCCTTACCACACGAGACTTTCTGCTGAGCTCCCCCGTACTGTATTATTTATCTAAATTGTCGTTTTCCTCTATTAGTAAGCAGCATTTTAAAATAAATCCAAGTTGCCGAGTAAGAGAATCAGTGCGTTCTGCATGAGATTTTGTATTGTTCTTAAACACATTATATTCTAAAAATGGAAACGGAAAAATGAGAATCTACACCTGTAGTTTTAGTATTTCAGGCTCTGAGATGCACCATTTACTTGAAAAATGAGACATAATTGTAAAACTAGTGCACAGACCTCAGCATGCTAAAACTATTCCTGATCCGATTGCGCTTTTTGTTTTTTGCCTTTTTGTATTTTATTTAGACATATCCCTGCTAAACGTACAAAGGTGGTCCCAGACTTAAAAATACCCGACTTACAGATGACCCCTAGTTACAGACGGACCTCTCTGCCCACTGTGACCTCTGGTGAAGCTCTCTGGATGCTTTATATTATTCCCAGGTTGCAATGATTAGATGTAAGGTGTCAGTCATATAGTGTGATTGATAATCCCTGTTCCAATAAAAAATTTAAAAATCAAATTGTCATAGGGTTAAAAAATATTTTTGTCTGGAATTACAATTATAAAATATACCAGTTCTGACTTACATAAAAAATTCAACTTAAGTACAAACCTAAAGAACCTGTCTTGTCCGTAACCTGGGAACTACCAGTAGTGTTAACCTTTCTTAAATACCAGAAGGGCATGTACTGCTCAATATAAATTATGTTTTGGTTAGTCCTGAAATTGTTTTACTTCTTTACAATCCTATAGTTTATCTTACCTTCCTACCAGAATCCAGTGCTGAGTCCCAGGAGAAGAGAAGAGGGGCATTTCAAATCTAAATGGTCATCCCTCCTCCCTTTAGAGTCACTCTTCACTGCTTCTCAAACATCTTCTCACTCGTCCTTCCTCCTTTAAACGACTGTGTAAATGCCACCCTCCTCCGGGGACTTAGAATAGGATTCTGGCAGGGAGCTAGGCAAGATAAACTAAAGGATTGTAAAGAAGTAAAACGATTTAAGGACTAACCAAAACCTGATTTATATTTATATGGAGCATTACATGCTCGTTTGGAACCTGTAAAACTGAAATATGCCCTTCACGATGATAGGTTTCCCTTAACTCCTCCGTTATCATCCATTACAATGCTCTCCAAATAGGCTGGAACTATTTAGTGACTTTATATCTACTCTATTGAACATATTCAATAGACCCAACAGAATATGTTGGAAATAAGTATTTTGGATCACTATTATTTATGTAGTATATCACAGCCAGAATTGGAATTTTTCTTGCGACCGCAAACATGAGACTTTCTTGTGGTTTTTATTCAACATGTTTTATTGGGAATAATGATGGACGCACACCAATTAGTGTTGATATTGGCAAATCTGTGCTATTCTTTCTTGTAAATGGCCTAAGGACATGCTCATTGCTAGAGCGCTTTAATCAGAATTGGTGAGATCATTGTCTGCCAGGCTCATAAATCCACTTGTCAATGGCCTTTGTGTGTAGATGTCTGGCTTCAGCCAGGCCTAATGGTATTATAGTGCTCCATTCAATCAACAGACATGAAAGGCAGTAGAGAAGTTAGAAAATGAAAATAAATATGCCTTTTTATTTTATGCTCTACCTCTACCTCTTCTAACTTTTATCTACTGTGTTAGCTGGTGACTTCCCTTTGGGTTTTGAACATGTGCACCATCATTATTTGTCCAAAGGTTTTCATATACCAAAACCTAAGCTGTTTTCTGCTGTGAAATTTGCTAGTAGGGCATGAAACTAAGTAAAACTAAAACAAAAATAATATTTAAATGGTTTTTTCCATTTGCTGCCTTCTTTTGGAACCAGAAGACAATTGGGAAAGGGTTGACATTCCTTTATGTCAGCCTTCAGTTCTGCAGTTTAAAGGGAACCTGTCACCACATTTGTACATAAACGGCCAGTGATAGGTTTCTGCAGAGCCCTATTCAGTTATTGGCACACTTCTTTTAGCTAAAAATTGTCTTGCTTGCATCCACATAAATCACCTTTTGTCTTATATTACCTGGCGTCAGTGGGGGGCGTGTCCTGCTCGGCCATCCTCTCCCATCTAATCCCCCCATTCCTTATGCCTCCTTACTGGTCAGAGTTCATGTCATGTGACCAGAGTGACATCATCTCAGGTACTTTAGCCTCTTAATAATTGCAAACATGCATGTAACTGACCACATGAAGTCACAGCAGGCTCCATGGACTTCTACTCCTCATCATATTACACCAAAAGCAGAAACCTGGTAGGGCCCTGCATACCTGTATTTACATGGACTCATTTAATTCTTTACGGCACCAGTAGGAACTTAATATTTTGCAAAGCTTGAGCAAGATGGAAAAGATGCAATATACCTTCTTCAAAAGTTTTTCGGCAGAGTAAAGCAGCATTCACCCCTCCTCCTCTCCCGCATGCCGATGTGTGCCCGTCGTGCTATAGCATGGCGGGCACACATTAGTTTGAATGTAGCCTTAGGCTACATTCACACAAAGGTATTGGGGATGTATATACGGCCGACGTATGTATGGCATATATACGTCCCCCCATGCATCGGAATGGCCTCTCGGCGTCATACTGGAGCGGTACGGTGCAGCACACGTGCGGCACCATATCATCTGTAGCTTGTAGAAAGCTAGGACATGTCCTATCTTTCTATGGAATACGGTGCCGTGCACTGTGTATTTCTATGGAGAGGGGTGGTGGTAAGCGGTGCTCATCCCCTGCACCTCTTCCCGGCACCTTTGTATGCCCACCATACTACAGTATGGCGGGTATACTTCATGTGAATGTAGCCTTAGATAAGATAAATGTATGCATGCAGCTCTGGAAGGGAATGTGTCCCAAGTGTTAGGTGCCAGGGTACTCTAACCAACCACTGTGCCTTGTCTAGACGATTCTGATAAAGTGCTAAAGCAGAAAATGAAAATGAAATGTTTTTAGTTATGATTCTGGATAGATGTAATAAGAGATAGATAGAATTTTTTCCGTAGTGTTGGCTCTTTAAACCACACTATATATTACAGCAGATTAAGTATGGAGTATATCAAGTACAGAAATATCTGCCATCTGACACGTTGAGTCATACTTCTTTAATTGTGCCTACCTGGCAGTAGCGACAGCAGGCGGTTAAGGTGGCAAAGATAACAGAATATGACTAAGCAGTAATGCAGAATTCATCATAAACAAGGCTTAGCTCTGAACAAGCATTTCTCTCTGCTTAATGTACAGTACATAAATTAGAAGAAACAGCGTATATGTGGTTATTACATTTCCACGGACAGCATGAAGTTTTTACTAAAGTGAAATAGGAAGTGGTATAGAGGAAACATAATACAAGTCCTTGAACAGCATTGTATAGCTCCTTATCATTGTATAGATGTGCATGATGAGCTTCATTATGAAAGAAAAACACAATCTATATGTTCTGGGAAAGTCAAACAGAAAGGACATTTACATTTATATGTAATTTTCTATACCGCTTAATGCAAGGGTAACCAGATGATAACAACCTTCAATAATAATGATTGCCCTTGATACAAAGCTGAATTAAAACCTATTTCGAGGACATGTGAGATACATTTAGTATAGCTATTTAGCTAAACCAGTTAAGATGTTTATGTGTCCAGTGAATCTAGCTGTGTGGGGGATTTTTAGCACATCCTCACTATATGAGGTCAATAGCGAGCAGACCCATCAGTATTTGCTTCTGACGGATTTGTGTAACCAGGACCAAATCTGAACAAACATTTTAAATGGGACCACTCACCCATAGTAACACAGTAATAAGTGCTGGCATGGAGAGTTAGCGTTGTTCTTTACACGCAGAAGCCAATAATTGGCAATTTGGCATCAATCTTGTCACTCTCCATGACATCACAGGGCAAGGATCCCAGCCAATATGCCCAAATTTGAGGGTGACTTCGCCTGTGACATGTAAAGGGTAACATCCTTACCAATGCTACCCATTGAGGTTGAACCGAAACTGGACTGAAGTTTTGGTTTGTGTTCTGTGGACCCAAATCTGCAATGTTTGGTATGAGCCCAAACACTATGGTTCGGGTCCTCTCATCAACAAAAAGGTCAGTTATTTTTACAGTGATTGTATGGATCCAGAATTCAGTTTGTGTTTTCGTTTGTTTGGTGAGCTTTCAAGTTTGTTAAAACACCTATAAATACAAAAAAATATAAAATTGTACTACTTTACCTTCAAAGAACCGACACCTATTTTGAGATCCTATGGTAAACATACATGATCTACTGTATATTTTGAATGAAGGTAGAATTTCTTAGGCTGCTATAAAACTAATTCTGAAGGCCCACCCTTCATCCACACAGCAATATACAGTCAGTTGGCTAATCTTTGAGTTGACCTTTTGCTTTTATTATCATTTTAGAACTTGGGCTGAATGAACAATGATTCAGCCAATCCAACCATGCCTATATTTTATCTTCCCTAATAAAATATCTTCAATACTACTATCATTTCATTCACTGAGGATTTGAGAATTAATCCTTGAATTCCATGGATTCACAAAAAATTCTGCAGGCAGTGATAAAAATAAAATTTGTCACGAGGATTTTGTAACAGGAGTTCCCAGTTTAGGCCAATTCTATTGCATTTGGATATCATTTTCAGTTTTCCAGTAAACTGTGAAGAATATTATATGAAGACACAAGGAAGTACAATTTATGCCAAAGATAATGGGGAAGATTTACTTACCCGGTCCATTTGCGATCCAGCGGCGCGTTCACTGCGCTGGATTCGGGTCCGGCCGGGATTTAATAAGGTAGTCCCTCCGCCGTCCACCAGGTGGCGCTGCTGCGCTGAAAAGCATCTGAACGCGCCGGAATTCACCAAGGCCGTCTGAGTGCAGGTAAGCGCATCCCGAGCGACACATTTTCCGTTTTTAAATGCGGCGGTTTTTCCGAATACGTCGGGTTTTCGTTCGGCCACGCCCCCCGATTTCTGTCGCGTGCATGCCGGCGCCGATGCGCCACAATACCATCGCCTGCGCCAAAATCCCGGGGCAATTCAGGTACAATCGGCGCAAATCGGAAATATTCGGGTAACACATCGGGAAAACGCGAATCGGGCCCTTAGTAAATGACCCCCAATAAGTCCTAATATGGCTCTGTAGATGGAAAAATAAAAAAAGGCTTTGGCTTTTGGAATTTGGGAACTGAAGCACAAAGATCTAAAAGGGTGTGAAGATTGTTAGCAAAAAAACAATTCTTATTGTATATTGTGACTATGAATCCTTTGTTTGTCGTCACTTTACTTAAAAAATGCAATAGAGATAAATTCATCTAATAACAAATTTATCTAATAATTTGGAATATTATTCTGAAATGATGTAATGTTAGAATGCGTTGAAAGTAAAGAAAAACAAGTGTTGCAGCAAGCACTATTACATATAATATTCCTTTATTTATATGGTGCAGACAGATTACGCAGCGCTACACAGAGTTTTTGCCAACTCAGTCCCTGTTCCCAATGGGGCTCACAATCTAATCAACCTACCAGTATGTTTTTTGGAGTGTGGGAGGAAACCAGGGGACCCAGAGGAAACCCACGCAAACACAGAGAGAATATACAAACTCTTTGCAGATGTTGACCCTGGGACTTGAACCCAGGTCCCCAGTGCTGCAAGGCTGTAATGCTAACCACTAAGCCACTGTGTTGCCCATTTAGGCCACTGTGCTGTCCCTCTGTTTTGTATATCTGCTATTTATTGATGTCAGTAATAAAACTAACACACCATTAAAACCATGCTTAGAGCATACTAAAATCCTTAAAGGAAATCTATGATCAAAATCCAGCATGAATAAACCATGGACACTTGAACCAGGCACTGTGACTGTGGTAGTCTTCTTATATTAGTTATCCATGGTCTTCTTCCTGCTAAAATCAACTTATAAAATTGTGCTTATAAGCCTGAAGGGCTCCTTGGGGTGTTACCACAGCTGCTCTGTGCTGCAACCTCTAACACTGTTACACTGTCTCTCACTCCCCCTCTGCGTTCTCAGCCCAGCACAGCTTTTATAACTGGTGACCATTCTGATTAGGAATCATTGACCACAACTCTCTGGATATGACCTTGCAGCCAGTTTTCAATCCAATTGCAGACAATTCCTGAGAAACCAACCTTATTTTATCCATATGGCGTCTATAAGGAACAGTGTTTAATCCAAGTGCCCAAGAACACTATGAGGGAGATTTATTATAAGGCGGTGCTCGTGCCCTGCCGCTCCAGCTCAGAGACAAGATGCAATCACTAAGCTTTCGACAGAGATTTCCAACTCAGTCAAACTATCAATCACAGCCCCAAGTAGAGTAGACATTGACTGGTTCACGACCACCCGCCGTGTATTCACGGCGGCGGTCGGGTCGTGCTGCATGGAGAGGGCTCACGGGCTGAGCCCTCTTCATAGCCGGTAAGTCTTTGCTGCATATTGCAGCAAAGACTTACCGGTAACACCCGCGATTGGTGCTAGCACCAATTGCAGGTGATATCACAGCGATGGCTGCCGGCAAAGCTGTCGGCAGCCTCAGAAAGATAGCGGCGCATGGGCGCCGCCATATTGCCAGTGATTGCCGCTCCCCGTGACGTCATCGGAGAGCGGCGATCCGTCTCCATGGTAGCCTCGGGTCTTCCGAAGACCCGAGGCTATTTCGTTTTAACCCCTTCATTACAATAACTGTAGTATGGCAGTATATGATAGGATCGATCAAACAACCAAGGGTTAAAGTACCCTAGGGAGTCTGAAAAATAGTAAAAATAAATATAAAAAAAAGTTTTTAAAAAAAATTATAATAAAAAAAACTAAAAATTCAAATCACCCCCCTTTCCCTAGAACTGACATAAATATAGATAAACAGTAAAAATCATAAACACATTAGGTATCGACACGTCCGAAAATGCCCGATCTATCAAAATATATTAACGGTTTTTTAATGCGTTTAACCCCGTAACGGAAAATAGTGCTCAATTTCGAAAATGGCACTATTTTGCCATTTTGAAAAATATAAAAAAATCTATAAAAAGTTATCAAAAGGTCGTTCAGTCCTAAAAATGATATCATTGAAAATATTATCAAATTTCACAAAAAATGACACCACCCACAGCTCCGTACACCAAAGTATAAAAAAGTTATTAGTGCCAGAAGTTGGCAAAATCAAAAAAAATTATTTTTGTACAGGAGATTTTAATTTTTGTAAATGTATGAAAACATTATAAAACCTATACAAATTTGTTATCCCCGTAATCGTACCAACCCAAAGAATAAAGTAGACATGTCATTTGGGCGCTCAGTGAAAAACGTAATATTCAAGCCCACAAGAAAATGGCACAAATGCGTTATTTCCCCATTTTCATTGCATTTGGAATTTTTTTCCCGCTTCCGAGTACATGGCATGAAATATTTAATACCATCAATATGAATTGCAATTTGTTACGCAAAAAAACAAGCCGTCACACAGCTCTTTACGTGTAAAAATAAAAAAGTTATAGATTTTTGAAGGTGGGGAGTGAAAAATGCACATGAAAAAACAGGAAAGGGGCCAGTCCTTAACTGGTTAAGGTACTTCACAAACCCAGAATTCTGCAGCAAGAACCCATTGAGTGAGTCCTGACCCATCTAACTCTTTGCTCTGCTGTTCTTATGTCATTTCTCGCATAATTAAATTCCCAACTGTTACTGTCAGCACTGACCTCCAGTTAAAATATTGATTGGCTTAATTTCGAGGAGAAATAAACGCAAAACAACACAACACAAATTTCTAAGAAAAGATGCCCATGGATAGCTTAGGGATATTAAAATTAATACAATGTATATCAAAGGAGATGTGACAAGTCCGCTTTAAAGTCAGATCCCCATTGGATATTTAAATGAGGGAACCCAGCAGCAAAATTTGTGGGGCAAGGGCAACAAGGTAAGCGAAATAAAAATGTCTTCTGCAATGTCTAGATTTGTCTCCAGACAAATCCATGTTTCCGCATGATCAGGCCTATGATAATTCCAGTTTAGACCTGGTTTTGTAATGTGATCGCAGGTCCACTCCAAAGGGAGAACCCAGACTAGGAATTCTTTGCAAATAGTCTTCTGAACCTTATTCATATGGTAATGGATGAGTCACTAAAGAAGCCAAGCCTGACTTGAATCATAGACGAGATGTGAGGGCTTTGGTGCCAATCATTTCTATGCAATCTTTTCTTCAAAACTGCCGTTCCATTGTATTCTGCCTGTTAATCTGGGGGAGGAAAGAAAGCTGAATGCTGAAAGGCCTGCCAGAGAATTCTAGTAACAATTTCACTAGGGTTGCTTAAAAAGAAAGATATACAAGCAAATAAACAGACACGCTGAAAGCTTCGGAGCGAGGAAACAGGAAACGGCTCCTAAATGATGTGTTTGAAGGTACTGGAGGTATATAAGGCTTCAGGTATTGTGAAGACATGAAAGTATAGCTATGAATAAAGCTTTGTCATTACATTATGTCAAACAAAAATTATATCAAAGAGCATTATAATATTCTAAGGATGGATTTGTGTAGTCAGAAATATTACACTGAAGTATACGGGGATAAAACACATAATTACCTATGACAAAAGGTCTAAAAATATTGACACTAGTGTAGAGGGATGGTCGAAACATCATACAAGATGAATAATGTCTCCGCATTAGCTGTATTGCTTTTATCAGAGTTAAGAGCATTGGAGGACCTCAGTGGGGTCTCCCTGAGTCGTTCCTGAGACTTCTGCTACAGCCACTGTATGATGCTCTATAAAACTCTGTAATTCAAGATACATAGTTGATACATCTTGTAGAGGTTCAGCTCACTGGTGTGAGCCAAGATAGGTCACAGAGACATGGAGTAAGACTTGTAGTTCCAAACTGGTTCGACTTCCAGTCTTTATTATCAGTTGTGGCTACAGGCCCAACATGTACAGGCTTATGAAACAAAATACAAAACAAAAGACCTGCCCGTCTGGGCTCTAGCTAACACAGTAGCTTTTCCCTCTCTGGCTACTAAAAACAAGATAAAGGCAATGGTAGTCTTTACCTTCAGGCTTGCTTCAATCACAGCATCACCTCTAGCTCTGATCAGAGAGACCCCCCCATGGTGCAGCTAGGGTTTATAAAGCCCTGGTCCAGGTGCGGGGTACCGAGCTGCATTATCACTGCCCCAGAACTTGGATTATTCATCAATGATGATCTTTTCAGCCACAGCCTTACAATCTGTATTATGGAGTGTGTGATGGCACATGGGACCATTCAATTTTGTAAGACTTATCAAAACGCCATATGAAATTGGTACAGTAGCAAACATTCAAAGTCTACAGGCAATAATAAATGTGTTTACCTCAGAGGTTTTATATCGCATGGAAGGATTTTACAACAGAATCTATGTTGTACAGATGCTGTATAGTAAATATGGTCTGTGACTGAGCAGTTTTGTTGCCGGTTGCCCCTTTTGTGCCAACAATTAGTTTTAGAGCAACCCGGCCCTAAACAAGCAATCTGTCGAGTCTGACAATATTTATAAAGGTCACATGAAATAATTGTGAAAGTGCTGACAAGGGGCATGTAGATGTTCCAATGCTTACATTTCCACTATGTCCATATACTATATCCTAAATTTAGCAAAGCCCCTGCACCAGTTTTCTTTCTGAGTTTGCTTTCTTTTTAGTCCACGCTGCTTGCACATGTATTGACACATTTTTGTTGCGAATGAACTATACCCAACGCAACACAAAATTCTGCACATAAAGAGACGTTTCGGCGCCACATTTATAATGCAGTGTCCATCAGAATTGTGTTACACGCCATACATTCAAGGAAAAGCAAAGTTTTCCATAGATCATGTACTAAGGTATCCTGTACCAATCCTAAAAGGGAACCTGTCACCAGATTTTACCCCATTAAACTTGTAGGAAATGTTGTTTCTAGAATTCCCCCTTATACCAAGAAAAAAATAAACGCTAAAGTCACATGCAAATGAGCACAGAAAAGTCATACCTTGCTTTATAGCATTCATTTTCTTTACAACCAACAATCATTTTAATAAAAACCAATTTTCATATAAAATAAATAACAAAGCAAACTTAAAGAGAATAATACAAAAACCAGGTGTCGCTGCTGCGCTGAAGACCATCGGAATGCACTGAAGTTCACCGAGCCATCGTGGGTGAAGGTAAGCGCGTGTCGAGCGACACTTTTTTTTAAAAAATGTGGCGGTTTTTCCGAATCTGTCGGGTTTTTTTACGGCCACGCCCCCCGATTTCCGTTGTGTGCATGCCGGCGCCGATGTGCCACAATCCGATCGTTTGCACCAAAATTCTGGGGCAATACAGGGAAAATCGTTGCAAAACGGAAAAATTCGGTTAACCCGTCGCAAAAATGCGAATCAGTCCCTTATTGAATGACCCCCAATGTGCTGATAGCACATGGTAATGAATGGGTTAACACTTAGCAGCCTCAGGTTTTTGGAAGACCCGAGGCTGTCATGGCGACAGATCGCCGCTCTCTGATGACGTCACAGGGAGCAATGACTCTTGGCAAGATGGCGACAGCATCTTTTTGAAGCCGCCTTCCCCAGCGACAATCGGCGAAATAACGCCCGCGATCGGTGCTGGTGTTACCTGTATGCCTTTGCTGCAATATTCAGCAAAGAATTACCGGCTATGGAGAGGGCTCAGCCCGTGAGCCCTCTCCATGCACCCGCACCCAGCATGTGTCCTACTATTACATTACATGTCGGTAAGGGGTTAATAAAGAACCTTGATTGTAAGCTTTTGTGAACTCCTATTTTTTCATCTGTGTTATAAGTCTGTGACGTGTTTTTCTGTCTGGATTTTCATCCCATGATCTGTAATGCGTTGCGGAACGTGATGGCGCTATAGAAGTAAAGATTTCTTCTTATTATTATATTTATCAAAGTTATGATATTCCTACCTTATTTCCTGTTTTCTACTATTGTAGATCAGGAACATTGTGCTTTAAGGATGAGGACCACAAATCCCTCCAGTGTATAATAATTCAGAACCATCCGCCTACTTATATTACTTTAATATAAGTGAAAATAAATGTTTGAGATAGAAAGGAGAACATTTTAGGGTTTAGTGGTCATTTGAGTTCACTTATGATATACAGTGATGTCTCATTTGATGAGTCGCTCTAACAAAATATCTCTCATATTTCCGTTATTAGGTTTCTTATCCAACTGAACGACTTTCTACTTTTTGTCCTTATCTGACATCTTATGCTTGTTAGATATTTGCAGCTATCACCACTCACTTAATATTGGGCCTTATTCATTACAGGGATAATAGATTATTAGATTTTTTCTAGATTAAAGTCTCATACTTCTATCATCTGTGCAGAAATGAGACAGTTATGGACTAGGAGACTATTACAGCATAGACTTGTATATAACATATAATTGTGGTGCTTCGGATCTCATGGTAATCACAATGCAGCAGTGTAGCCCAGCAGCGCATTAATATAAAACATACCAATGCATATGTTCATTGCTGGGATTACTTAGAATGCATGAGATATGCAGATGGTGGAGAAGTGCAACATTTTCATTCTCGGGTAGATCATCTTGAGTTTACACCATGTGTTTGACAGAAGATTAACAAGAGAAATCCCTGCTGCTAAACCTTCTGTGAAAAGAGCAGTAGAGGCAGCCATTCTGAACCAGGGATTATGGACAATATGTTTGACAATCCGTAACTTAAATGGAAGGATTTTAAATGCCCCCCCCCACTCCTCCTCCTCCTCCTCCTGAATCTCAGTTTACATTGAGGAGGCTCACTAGTTTTAATCCTTTGTTGATGAAATGAATGGGAAGTACACAGGAGGAGAAAGCGGGCAAGAGTCTGCGGTTGGAGTGCTGAGAGGATTCTTGACATTAGCTCCCGTGTTGTTGGAGTCCTGCCGCCGCATTGTCACTACATACCGTGCAGTTTGTGCAGAACACACAGCACTTAAGTGGCCAGATGTAGAGAAATCTGCAGGATTAGGCTAATGACAGTGGCAGGTGTAATGATCTTATACCCATGAAGCCTGCAGAGAACTGCACTAATGTCCATCGGCTTTACTTGTGTGATGGAGAAGCCTTCTGCTTTATTCATCTTAATATGTCTAGCCTGTTCAAGAGTTTCATGCTCTCACAAGTTCAGTGATGTCCCCATCACACACTGTCTGTACAACATGTGTCATCCCCTGCTCTTATGGGGACACATTTAATAAAGTAGCAAAATTTTGTCTTCATTTAGCATAAAGTTTTCAGAGTTTTCAGAGTTTTTAGCATTTATATGTACAGATGAGTGGAACCTAAATTTGGGTTCAGAGTTCAGGTTGTCGCACACAGCCCTAACATATTTCCAGATCAGTGACAGCACAGCTAACAGAGCAATTGATGCCCTTGGCAAACTAACTTTGGCTGTGATTGGCCATTGGGATACCTCTCGCCAACCATAGCCAATATGTCTTGGTCAATTGGGACGTACCTAAGACCTGAGTGTAAAGTTTGACTCCACTCAGCTCTATTCATATACAGTGGCTGCAGAAGCTAAAATATCACTACTACAACAGTCCACAGTATACCCTGGGGTATACTCTGGGTTAGGCCAGAGTATACCCACCCAGCCCAGAATATACCTGAGAATACTCTATCCACATGGCATGACCCTCAGAATAAGGTTAAATTCATTTTTAGTATGATACAACCCCAGTTGATAAAGTTAGGTAGATGTAGGTCCGTCAAGTTCAATCTATTATCCTACATTTATGGCCAGGTTTCCAGCTTCTCATCCATGGGTCTCACATACTGGACAATGTTTGAACTGAGAAGTGATCGGTGTTATATGTCACTTCCCAGCACAATGAATAGGAGATATTTAGAATTCTGCCTGGGTTTATCAGGCGATATAAAATCGGGGGCATAAAAGGTTATCCATCAGTGATACTAGAAGAACGTTCCAGTTCTCCATCCTTTTCTGTTTTAGTCTTTTACAGTTGCACAAAAGGAACATGGTACAGATCCGAGAGTCAGACATGAGCATAGAAATAAACTAAGCAGTAGGCTCACTTCATATATAAAATTCAGCATGAAGTCTCATTAAAATTACGGGTTCTTATATAGTAAGCATAAAACACAATGGAGAAGAGTCTGAAACGAGAGGAATGGTTAGACATAAATGTAAATCACAGACCATGAATTAATCTCTGCTTCAATAAATCAAAAAGATATTAAAAGATTGCAGAGTAAAAGAAAACCAATAGCATCCGGCTAACATCAGTAATCATACAGCAAGGGGTATGTTAGTACTTATAATACACTGGCTCCTTCAATGACTTGAGGACACTGGAGATCTGTATCTGTTATTATGCTTTATTATTGCTCAGATTGCTTCAATGATATGTTCTATCCGGGCCAGTTCTATTCATTGAACATGAAGGGTTATTCATTACATATGTATTACCATTGAGAAATGTTTTTTGCTTCCTTCTCTTCTTCAACAACATGGAGGACATGCCGCACAGTGTATTTCCATGTTCACTGTTCTATTGAAAGGTCAATATAAGCTCCGCATTTCCTTATTGCTAGTGACAAGTGGATCCATTAAAATTCTGCTCGTGTCCGGGTACTGGACCAGGACTGGAACCCCCCACCAGTAACACCTGGGATTAGTTCTGGCAATGATCGCAGGCATTAACTGTCTAAATGTCGCAAGTGGCATTTAAGTGACTGCAGCTGCACGTAGTACTTCTTATGGGTGTTAACAGCGCCCGGGGGCAGGGGGGATGGGGTTGAGCCGAACCCGGTCCTGAACTGCTAATGAAGTTAGGGGTCAGGGCAGAGATTGCCTGAACGCCGCTACTAGGCACTATACAGGTACTTTTACCTCTTCAAAATAGCAAATACCAAAACTCACGAAATAGAGGAAATAAAAATCCCTGGCTTCAGAGAAATTTGTGAAAAATAGTGATCTTCATTACACAAGAATAGTATAAAATATGTAAAATGATTACATCTCAATGATTCACTTCAACCCTGATGAAAGGTCATGTGACCAGAGCTCAGCTGCTCAGTACAGACCCTGGTCACATGACCTAAAACAGTGGAGACAGTGATACGGGAGGCAGCCTGCAGTGCATCAGCCACATATAGCAGCCACAGGTGAGGGAGAAGCTTTGTGCTGCTCTCCTGCTGTCTGTCTTACTGTAGCAGCAACTCTACTCTGCATGTGTGTATTGAACTCTGCTACATCAGTCGGAACAGGAAGTGGAGAGGGCCCGGAAGTATGTGTGATGCTGGGACCAGCTTCTCCGCCCTGCAGGTAGTGCCCTAATCTACATCAGAAACATCGTGCAAACATACCTTCCAACATTTGGGGCGAGACAAAGAGGGACAAAAAGTTCTATAACCTCTTTTCTAAAACACGTCCCTTGCCCCACCCGCAAGCATAGTATAATTTCTACCTATCCTCCCTTCTCCTTGTCATCTCAGAGCCCTGGGGAGAGGAGAAAGAGGCGGAACATTGCAGGACAGCATTGGGCATTCTCCCTACCGCCCTGGACGATGGGACAGCACCCCATAAAAATATCTTAATACAAAGAACATGAATATACTACATCCCAAGGTACATAAGAAATCAGAGACAACAATTTGCAAACCATATTTAGAAAACAGTAATTAAGTCATGACAATAGTTTATCCCATTGGGCTGTCTAGTCTCCAAAACAAAAAATGCATTAGGATTCTCTATTGAATTACTTTTTTTTGGTGATTCCCTCCCCTAATGGGTCTGGAAACTTTTTCTATGCCTGTCCATCTAAGACTGGATACATCACCGTTGTGGTTGTCTCTAAAGTGTCGCATAAGAAGAGAAAGATTAACAAAAGAATTAGTCACACCTGAAACGCGTCTTCTGATGCGGACTATGGCCTGACAGGTAGTACATCCTACATACTGTATTTTACATGTAATGCAAGCCGCCAAGTATATAATGTGTGATGTGTTGCAATTTATGTAGGACTTGATGTTGAAGGTTTCCTGTGTGGTATAGGAGGTAAAAGAATTACCCCGAAGAATATGGTCACAGGCTTTGCAACGACCATGTCCACATCTGTGACACCTTGGAAAATCCAACCAGGTTCGTCTGTCGATTTCAGGTTTGTCACTCGTAAAAGGGCTGTGGGACAATGAAGTACCCACGGTTACATCCCGTCTAGCTTCAAATCTTACTCCTTGTGCTACTACTTTGTGTAAATCTTTATTAAACGAAAGGACGGGTAGATGTTTTTTAATAATTTGTTTAATACTATTAAACTGACAACTTTATTGTGTTGCAAATGTGACCGGTCTAGAATCGTTTGCTGAGCCACAAAGAAAAGCCTTATTCTCTTTACTGAACAGAAGATCCGACCTGGGTTTGTTTTAGACCTTATTGTATGCTGAAGTAATGAGTTGTTCGTTATACCCTCTTTCTAGCAGTTTTTCTCTAACTGCTGCTGCCTCTTTTATAAAAACCGCATCTCTTGAGCAATTACGCTCAATTCTAATAAATTCACCATATGGAATATTGTTAGTTACATGTCTGGAATGGCATGATGTTGATAATAGGATGGATTTCCCTACTGTTGGTTTTCTAAATGGCATAACCTCTATGTTGTTACCTGCCATAGAGATTCTGACATCAAAGAAAGCGATGCTGGGATACCCAAAGTCATAAGTGAATTTAAGGTTCATATCATTGTTGTTGAACCAAGTCATCATTTCCCTTTGGAAGCCTGTTCTGGAATTACTACATTTTACCTGTCCCAAAGTATTTGGGATGGTTGGGAGCTATGGTGAAAAGTATGTATAGGAAATGTGTCTGATGTTCTTGTGTAGTGTGCTATTAGTGTATGTGTGATGTCTGATCTACATGTGAACATGATATACATCTTTATTCACATGTATAATGTATGAATATAGAGTGTATGACAGCTTTTACTTTATATGGTTTATATGGTTTGCATTAGGCACCCCCACCACACACTGTATAATACATCTATTCCCTACACACTGTAAAACACCCATGTCCCCCACACCACGCTGTAAAATACCGACCCCCACCACACTTTATAAACCCCATTCCCCTCCCACACCATATAACAGCCATTCCCCCATACTGTATTACAGCCATGCCCCCCATACAGTATAAATCCCATGCCCCCCATACTGTATAACACCCATGCTCCCCATACTGTATAATACCCATGCCCCCCATACTGTATAACACCTATGCCCCCGATACTGTATAATACCCATGCCCCCCATACTGTATAACACCTATGCTCCCCATACTGTATAACACCTATGCTCCCCATACTGTATAACACCTATGCTCCCCATACTGTATAACACCTATGCCCCCCATACTGTATAACACCCATGCCCCCCATACTGTATAACACCCATGCCCCCATACAGTATAAATCCCATGCCCCCCATACTGTATAACACCCATGCCCCCATACTGTATAACACCTATGCTCCCCATACTGTATAACACCTATGCTCCCCATACTGTATAACACCCATGCCCCCCATACAGTATAAATCCCGTGCCCCCCCATACTGTATAACACCCATGCTCCCCATACTGTATAATACCCATGCCCCCATACTGTATAACACCTATGCCCCCCATACTGTATAACACCCATGCCCCCATACTGTATAACACCCATGCCCCCCATACTGTATAACACCCATGCCCCCCATACTGTATAATACCCATGCCCCCCATACTGTATAACACCTATGCCCCCCATACTGTATAACACCCATGCCCCCCATACTGTATAACACCCATGCCCCCCATACTGTATAATACCCATGCCCCCCATACTGTATAACACCTATGCCCCCCCATACTGTATAATACCCATGCCCCCCATACTGTATAACACCCATGCCCCCCATACTGTATAATACCCATGCCCCCCATACTGTATAACACCTATGCCCCCCCATACTGTATAATACCCATGCCCCCCATACTGTATAACACCCATGCCCCCCATACTGTATAACACCCATGCCCCCCATACTGTATAACACCTATGCCCCCCCATACTGTATAATACCCATGCCCCCCATACTGTATAACACCCATGCCCCCCATACTGTATAACACCCATGCCCCCCATACTGTATAATACCCATGCCCCCCATACTGTATAACACCTATGCCCCCCCATACTGTATAGCACCCTTGCCTTTACCATCACAATGTATAATAAACATAGCCCAATACCAAACTGTATAACACCCATCATACTCCCACACCAAATAACATCAATCCTCCCACATGGTGCAATGCCTCTTCTAAAATAGTATAATGCCTGCCTTGTGTCCCTACGCAGTATGATGTACCTCTAAATTTGCTATTGTTCCCTATTGTTCCCTAAGTGCCTGTACATACAGTATTGTTCCCTAAGTGACTGTACATACAGTATCATGCTCCTTTACCCCAGTGCCCAAAGACACAATATAATTTATAATCCAAAGAATTTTATTTTCCTAGGGTGACTTACACCATCAATACCGCGATATTTATGCACAGTAATGGTTTTCTTATGTAATCTGTAGTCTTGTAAAATTATCTACACCTATCTGTTATTTATTTCTATTAGTGAAAATATAACACTCCTCCTTGGGCATCTACCACCAGGATTAAGGATTGTAAACCAAGCATACTGACATACAGGTGCATGTCCTCTGGCAGGATCTGCTCTTCTTTTATCTGCTAATGTCCTGGTTTTTACAAAAAATAATGCTCTTAAAATTATGCAAATGAGCCTCAGGGGTTCAAGGCTCTATTAACATCTATGGAGCCTAGATTCCCGCAGGCTCATTGCATAATTAAAAAAAAACTTTTTTTCTTCTTAAATTCAAGGACATTGTAAGGTCAAAGAATATCGGATCCTGCCAGCGGGTACACACATCAGTATGTCAGTGTGCTTGGTTTACAATCCTTCATCCTGGTGGTAGATTTCCTTTAAGGCTTTGTTATAAAGACATATTTTAACGACAAAGTTAACTCTAAATTTTAATGTGTCACATGTCAGTTTTTTATTTATAAACATTATCTATATTGTTCTAGAATTTTTTTTTCAGTTCCTTAACCAAACATTTCATTTAATACCTGTCCCCTGTTATGTACTGCAGAATTTTCAATGTGCACTTCCTCTACAGTTACTGGGAAAATATCATTTTCTATGTTTTCATCCACCAATTACTTGCTCTCTTGACCTGTGCCCTACCTCTTTCTTTTCTCACAGTAAGTAGAGTATTGCCATATGTTCCCTCTGGACAAGCTAAGGGTTACAAATAACATACAACTTCATAAAGACTAAGATTCAACATCGCCACAGATTCTTTAAATCTAACATGTGTTAGATTGCAAAAAAATAAAAAAAGAACTTATAGGAATTTACAATATTTGTCAAATTTTGTGCAATCTGGTTTGCTGATTATTATTCTTTGCCATAGTTTGTAAGTATATGATTTGGGTAAATAATAATTAAATGGGTATTCCTATTTCAGCAAAATTGTTATTTTTTTGTATAATAAAAAGTTATACCATTTTCCAATATACTTTCTGTATCAGTTCCGTATGGTTTTCTAGATCTCTGCTTGCTGACCTGCTAAAGAAAGCTTCATTGTTTACTTCCTGTGGATAAAAACCAGCCCATTTGCATGTGACGTCACACAGGTGCAGGCCCGTTATAACATACAGCTCTGATTTTCTTTCTCACATTAACCAGCTGTGCACCTGTGTGAATTCACATGACCAGGGACAGATTTCTGTTTACTGGCAGTAAACATTGAGGGACATTTATCATATACCAGAGCTTGAGCGGCAGTGTATGATATAGTTCCCACCCATCCGGCGACGCTGATATATGGTCTCTTGATATATTGAGCGGGGCAGGTGTGCCTAAGCACAATGCTACAGCAAGCATGCCTGGCATAGAATTACACCTCAGCCAGAGGGCAAAGGGCAGGAATGTTCCACACCGGGCCACTCTGCTGCTGGCCACCAGTAAATAAAATGTCCAATAATATTACTTACTGGAATTTTAAGGGACATCTACCACCAAGATGAAGGATTGTAAACCAAGCACACTAACAAATAAGGTCACAGAAGTAAAATAAGGGATCACAGAAAAAAAAAATGAAGGTGATCGAGGGTGCATGCAAAAAGTACTGAAAGTGATGCACGAGAATGAATGAAAAATGAAAAAGTTGATTGCCGCTCATCTTTCTTTCATTCTTCAGTCACAGCCCTTCCGGAAGTGACGTTTCGCCACTTCCAGTCACACACATGGGCACCGCCATCTTGGATGCCGGTCACCACACAGCTGTAGGTGGAGATTAATCTACACTCACAGGTATTTATATGCATATATCATATTGGTTGATCGGATGATCGCTTATTCAAGCCAAGAAGTAGAAAGTGCAAAAAAAGTTAAAACAAAAATTAAATCTTTTTATAATATAATTAAATAAATAAAATAAAGGTCCCGTAATCTCCCCAGTAACACATAAAATGCAAATAAAGTAAATAAAACACAAAAACACGTACATATTTGGTATCACCACGTCCGTATTAATCTGTACAATAAATCTAAATCAATATTGAACCCGCTCGGTGAACTACGCAAAAAAAAACTCGAAAAACTTCCCATAATATACAATTTTCCATCAAACACCATCACAAAAAATGTTCTAAAAAGTGATCAAAAAAATTTACATTCCCTAATATGACTGAAAAGAACAACTGTTATCGCAAAAAATAAGCCCTCAACCAGGTCTGACAACAGAAAAATACAGAAGTTATGGCCCTAAAAAGTTGTCAATAGTAAAAACAATGCGATTTTCTCCAATAATGGTTTTGCTCAGGAAAATTGAGCAAAAATAAGAAAAACTATATAAATGAGGTATCACCGCAATCGTAGTGAACCAGAGAATAAAGATAAAATATTATTTTTACGTTACGGTGAGCGGGGGTAAAAAAATGCTAACAATCCAAAATAAAAGTTGATGATTTTGTTTGTGTCCCCCTTGAAATAGTTAATAAAATCTCATGAATAAGCTTTAGACTCCCAAAATAAATTATCTATACATTGTATCTCATCCCGTACATAATGAGCCCTCATATGTTTGCATTACCAAAAAAAAATTAAAAAATGTATAGGTAGTACAATGTGACAATACAAATCTGCTGTGAATGGCGCCTCCATTCATTCTATACTCGGCCGTGCGCCCGTACAGCAGTTTACCACCACATATGGGGTATCAGTAAACTCGGGAGGAATTGGGCATCAAGCGTTGCAGTGTGTTTCATCATTTAATTTATTCTGAAAATGTCAGTTTGTCAGAATGTATTTTCCAAAAAAAATTCTATAGTTTCTAAATCGCAGGTCCATATTTTTTAACCCATGTGAAACACTTAAAGGGTTAATAGACTTAATAGAAGTTGTTTTACATATGTTGAGGGGTGAACTTTCTATAGTGGGGTAATTAATGGGGTTTTACTATTATTTAGGCCTCTCAAAGTCACCTGAAAGCTGAGTTGTCCCTCAAAATGTGAGTTTTGGCAATTTTTATGAAAATATGAAAAATCGTACCTAAAGTTCTGCGCCTCGTAACATCCTAGAAAAATGACAGGAAGCATAAAATATCATCCCAACATAAAGCAGATATTCTGTTAATGTTAATTATCAAACTTTTTGGGTAGTTTTACATCTTGTCTAGAAACCAGAACATTTCAAACTTGGAAAATGAAGAATTTTTACAAACTTTTGCCAAATTTTCACTTTTTTTCAGAACGAAATGCAAAACTTATCACTTAAATTTTGTAACTAACATGAAGTACAATGTGTCATGAGAAAACATTCTCAAAATCACCCGGATATGTTAAAGCGTTCCGAAGTTATAACCAATTATCGTGAGACATGTCAGATTTGAAAAATCGAGTCTGGTCATTGAGCTGAAAACTAGTGTCGGAGATAAGGGGTTAATATTATTGGACATTTTATTTCTAAATATAAAAGTGGAAGCTTTAGTACCAAGTGATTGGCGCCAATCTAAAGGAGGATTCTGTGACCACCATGGAATTTTTATTTGGTGTCTAATATATTTTTCCTTTTAAGGTGACTGGGGGGCACCCTATAGTAAGGTGCGTCTTATAGTCGGTAAAAAATAATTAAAAGAGTGAAAGTTAGGGAGGATAGCAGACAAGGAATACAACAGCGCTCATAGGGTGATATTGTTTGGTTCAAAGTATGTGATGTAGTTGGACAGTTGCTTACCTGGATGAGTTGTGCTTTAACAGAAGGCACAACTCTCGTATTTGCATGTGCGTTTTTTTTTTTTTGTGGTCGAGGTGCTGCCGGCGTCTTTTGATGTATCCAGGCACGAGGTCGGCTGGAGTCAGAGAATAGGTACAGTGTAGCCAAGAGTAGAGGGCGCACAGCAAGACCGGGTGATGGTTTCAAGAGAATTCTTCTTTTTATTTAAGTCATCGAAAATACACAGAAGAAACACAAAGCGTTTCGGGGAACTGTGGTCCCCTTTTTCAAGTGGGTTAGGTGATCTGTGAGTTAGCGAAGAACAAGAGTATGTATAAACATTGAGAATTTGGTACAAGGGTGAAAGGAGGGAGTAGAGAATAGTACAAGGGATATAAATAAAGAGGATGGGTGAGGCATTGTTTAAGGGTACATAAATGAAGTAATAAACAACAAAAATGTCAAAAATGTCACATATACATGAGTGGGGTTTACAAGAACTGGATAGGAAACTAAAATGATGCACATATTCAGAGGTAGGGATTGGTACGGGAAGTATATATACAGGTTACAATCTGTAACTAAAAACAGGTACCTCAAAAAAGTTATCTAAAAACCGTAAGTGTACGTGAAAGTTAGATAGGATATATTAGTAGAATAATAATGCAGCAACCATTTTTCATTATTTGTTTTTTGGGTGGTGCTAGAGAAACAATAATTTGTAATGTTTTTCTACTATTGAAATAAAGTTGTAAAGTGTCAGAAAACAGTAAGATTTTGGGTGCAACTACAATTACATGCAACACCATTAGGAAGGTATACTCCTTTTGTTTCACTAGGTCGCCTAGATTACGTACAAAGAACTTGCTGTTAGGGTAGCTTGGAATTTACTGTAGATCGTGAGCCCTAAAAATGATATGGAATGGAGTGATGAGGAATTAGACACATTGCAGCAGAATATCAGAATATTCTGTATAAATGCATAAAATACATAGAATTGTTAAGCTGGGTTGCTATATATATTATATGTGTGTATGGGGGGGGGGGTGAGTAGTGACAAAGAATAGCCCTGGGTGTCTGCTGCTAGATTTAGTTCCATTTTTACAAGGGTCATGGGCACACAGGCATGATCATATCATCATACTTGTGTTTCTAGCACTATGAGAGCCATGAACTCATGTCACCCTCTGATATACTACTCTATAATCTGCCGCAGAGTATGTTCTCTCTGAAGGTGTGAGCACATAAGTGGATTCTTAATTCCTATTGACCAGTATAAAATACACAGTTCTTCTAACATTTACACAATGCAAGATCTTCTAGCTCTAGCCACAGAAAATAAATGGAAGCTGTGCAAGAAAATTATAGGACGCCGTTACTATCCACAGTCACATCATAGAACATAACCCTGACCTTATCTACAAGCCTAATTTCTAACATGCAACTGAATATAACGAAAACATCTGCTAGTTTCCTTTATGGTGTGTTCATGTGCTACACATTTGTATCAGAAATACATACACATGCAGAATCAACCATAATATAGGATCTATGGAGCCCCCTAAATAGCCACACACCCCCAGCAGTCACAGTGTCCCCTTCAGCAGCCACAGTGGCCCCAGTTAACCCTCCAGCAACTGCAGTGCCCCAAGTGCCCCTCCAGCTGCTGCAGAGCCCTCAGTTCCTCCTCCAGCAGCCACTGTACCCCCAGTACCCCTCTACCACATATGACTACACAGATCTTAACAATCTGCTAATCTGCATCATTCTTGTTGAATTCAGTATCCCAGTTCTTATGATAGGTTTGAGTTCCAGGGGTCAAACCCCAAATGATTCACAAATATCTGAGAGCAGTGTTGACCATGCATAACTACAGGCAGTGTTAGGTAGCAGACCTTGTGATCTGTGTAACCATAGCTTTATGCGTATTATTAGTAACAGCAGAACTGTGAAAAAATTATTTATTTTCCAGGATTGCAGCTGGCCCCAGTGCTCCAAGTCCTTCTACAACCCTGGAATATAAATGCATTTTTCAGGTAATAACAGAGCTCTCCATAGCTGCTACCCAACAAAGGAGGAGCTGTATTAATCTGTCTATGCTAGAATACTGGACCTGAAATGTTGTGTGCCACATTTATTGAGTGTTTTAGACTGAAAAAGGGGTGTGTCCTCAGTAACTATGGGTGAAGCATCACATGAAATAGGCAGTGTGTCAAAAAATTCTATATTGTGGCAAACTAGACCAACTAATAAGAAGTATGACTCACCAGTCTTATACATAAGATTAATCATCCAGCATCAGACACAATGATTAATCTGGAACAGTAGAGAACTATTTTGTTCTACTCTGCACTCGTCTAAAGACTAACACATAATTATATGTCACCCAATGTCAAAGGCTTTGTAAGGTCATAACTGCTGATAGACTCCCTTTAAATATTAGACCTACCACTTTATGTCCGCCAGGCTTTTGCAATTGATAACAATATCTTTTTTCATCAACATAGGATATCAGAAGTTGTGGGGACAGTTGATCACATAAGAACCTGATGATGTTCCTTAACCTTTTACAGGTCCTGGATAGTAGTTGAATCATCAAGAGAAACATTCAATAGACATGGACAGACAGACATTAGTCTGTTTATCTGCTTCAGGTAGAGGGAGCTCCCAGTGCTTTTAGATACACTGCTCACTGCAGGAGAAAAAGCAGAAACAAGACACCAAAAAGCTGCTTTCCTTAAATGCATAGTATTATTTGCTCTGTCCATTTCTGAAATCAAAAGAAAATCTTTAAAGGTTCGGTTACTATTGTGCATGGCCAGCTCTAGTGTGATCACATTCCTTATATTCATAGCCAGGAACCTTAGTTCTTCAGCTTTCACTTACAGTACAATTAGTACAAGGAAAACATTGACATGACCTAATGTTATTTCCTAAGTGGTGTAGGAGGATCATGATGGTGAATGTGGGAGATCACATAGTGTTGTAAATATTTCAAATATGTAGGAAGAAATCTCATGAACTCGAAGCAATATAAAAGGTTCAGCAATAATCTGAATTGCTGTGTACTATGACTCAGGCTTAGTCAGATATAAATGAAAGTTGGATAATGGTACTTTGAAGCATATTGTATAAAAATGTCTCGGGAGCGACAATAGAACCTTGAGATTATTATAGTGTAGGCAGGTGTAAATATCACAAGGAACCAGAAGCTTGAGATAATCCCTACGTCTCCGGGCACCTGCAGCTAATACTAATGAGTCTGAACACCTATACGGTTTGGATGACCTCTGATCTCAGTGCTGCCAGTCACTAATGTATTTCTTCAAAGCCCATTCCACCAATCACATCTATTGTGTTTCATGCCACCTGCGGATGTTCATTCGATAACTATCACGGCACACACACATTAGAAATAAATAACCAGTGATGTCAGTCTGGGATCTTTACTAATTGCTTTCTCTGGCTGTGAAGCATCTGGTAACTCCTGTTTTGCGTTCGTGTTGAAGCCGATCTATATTTTTATTAAGTAAGGCTGAAAAAAATTGAATGTAATTTTCTAACTTCTTTCTAAATTCTCAAGTGCTTGCTAAAATCAGGTCTCCTGGCTCGGATTTTGGGAACTGTTCCTACAAAAGGCGTTGTTTTTCATCTTTTACACGTTTGTAAAAATGAAGCCATCAACTTGTTTACTTTAGAAAACCTGGAATATGTTTCAGCTATGAAAACCGAATTGCTCTTTGCAGTTCACTTATGGGACTCTTATTGTAGCCTATGGCACTTTCACTAATCTGGACTAGTTTAGATGCCCAGTGGCATATTCAGTGCTGGTTCCTATATAAGTATCATCCATCATTGCAAAAAAAATATTCCTTGAACTCTAGCTGATCTTCTAGGACTTTTTTTTAGGTCTTCATATTGTTAGGTTTACTTAGCTTAGCGTCTAAGTTTTTTTGCCTTAAAGCTATTCTACCATTTTTTTCAACAAGCTTTATTATTACAGACATCACAATTCATATAGAAACTGATAATAATACAATATAACATCAGCATCAATTAATTGCAATTATTAAATTGTTTTTAACATCCCAACGCCCTCCCACCCCTGGTGTCTATCAAAGTGAGTCTACCATTTGCTTTAAATCTGATACCCTAAAAACTCAAATTATTTCTCTGCATTATGAAAAGATATTCCCAGATTGTTCTGTATAGGCTGATATATTATGTTGGACAGTTGGTGCACCCGGGATGATTACCCAGCACCTGGAGAGCTGCCATTGCCTAAAACACTTCTTTGTTCTTACCTATTTCTCACTGGACAAACCCACTGCTTATCTGATGAAGAGCGAAGTGATCCATGCAGGAAGAGCAGTGCTCATAGTGCTGGGAAAACAGCCTAGTGCACTAGCTGCATTATTAGCATAAGGATTTACATGAAAATATTGCATATTGGACACACGGTCCAAAGATATTTTTGTAATCTTAGAGAAATTCTCTAGATTGTGATTTCAGTAGATTATAATACCTGGGGGGAAGGTATACTGAGTGTTGAAACGTATGTATTTTTTGTAGATAAAGAGAGGTCTTGATTCACTGGAGAATGACGTGGTGCTGTTGCTTCTTCCTCTACTTTTGTGGTCTGATTGGTCTGGTTGTCATACAGACTTGGGGTTTACACCCACGATTGGTGCTAGCACCTGTGATATCATTGGGGAGCGGCAATCTGTTGCCATGACAGCCTCGGGGTCACACAAAGACCCAAGGCTGTCTAGTTTGTGGGTGTTTTTATTTATTTATTTTTTACGTTTACTTAATTTATGGGTCCCCATTATGGGGATACCTTGGTCCCTCATACAACAGTATTTCTCTACTGCAATTTATTATATCTGTCAGAATTTTTCTGACAGTTTTTCTATAAGACCCAGACGTGGAGGTCTTCTTATGCCCTCCAGCTGCCATGGCAAACCGCTCGCACCAAGTGATTGTGCTGCAGGGGGCCAGGGGAGTGACAGAGGGAACCCTCCTTACTTACATGCCAAAATCGTGCTTGATCCCAGAATTTAAGGAGTTAAACTGCCTGGCAAGGAGAGATCTTCCAACAAGCAGACACAGCAGGGACCAGACTGTACGTGGCAGTCGGTTTTCTGCTGTGGATTGTACTGGCACACTGACAGTGCCAGCACAACCAGCAGGATGATATGTATTGTCCTAATGCGGCAATGGCCCGTTATATCGTCTCATGTCCTCAACCAGTAAATTGTGCATATTCTTCCCACTGTTGTTGATACTGGATCTTATTCAACAAGACATGGGGTCTTAGCTCTAGTTAATAGTTTGTTAAACTACTGTGATTGACAGCTTCTTACACTAATCATCTGTGCCCTGTGTTTGGATCTCACAGTTCTGGCCTAATAATTATTGAGGCAGGGATATGAGATCACATTCTTACGATGCTGGTTATAATTTTTCATAGCTATTTCCATACCTTGTTTGAGACTTGCTCTTTATTTTCCTGGTATTCTGACCTTGGATCCTGTTTAGAATTCTGTTCTATATTTGTGATTTTGTACTTTGTTTGCTCTCTGATGTGACCCAGCTTCGGCAACAGTTCACATCTGTTTGTTTTGTCCTCATCAACATATTTTTCACTTTAGCATAAGGAACGATTGTCAACCAGTCACAGGCCACCATTTAGGGTGGTTTTGAGTAAGCAGGAAGGGAGAGTTTTGGTGAGTTCAGATTTCAGGATCACTGTCTGATCAGATGTCAGTATTCCTGTACCTGGTCCCCTCATTACAGATAGAATTTAGGACTAATCCTATTATATGTACCCATTTTTTGGCAAGTATTGAAACAAAAAGAAAAGAAACTTTTCTCTTGGAAAAGTTTTCTGTAGTCTTATTCTTCCTAATGAACCCTTGTTTATATGACCCCATAAAAAATAGACTGTTAAATGTGAAACCTGAGATACCAATAGAATAGAATAAAAGTATAATTTATACTGTACGTAGGTTGTAATAACATACTGAAGACTCAACTACTTTCTATATGCATTATGCCTGTATATACTTGATTATAAGCCGACACAAGTATAAGCCGAGACCCCTACTTTTAACACAAAAAACTGGAAAAACCTATTGACTCAAGTATAAGCCAAGGGTGGGAAATCCATTGGTCACAGCCCTTTGTAGTATATAGCCTGCCAGTCCCCTGTAGTATATAGCCAGCAAGCCACCTGTGGTATATAGCCTGTCAGCCCATGTTGTTTATAGCCTAGTATATAGCATGACAGCCCCTGTAGTATATAGCCAGCCTCCTGTAGTATGTAGCCAGCCTTCCCCCTGTAGTATATAGCCTATCAGCCCCCTGTACTATATAGCCTACCAGCTCCCTGTAGTATATAGCCTACCAGCCCCCTGTAGTATATAGATGCCAGCCCCTCGTAGTATATAACCTGCCAGCCTCTGTAGTATATAGCCTGCCAGCCCCCTAGAATATAACCTGCAGCACCTACCCCTAATATATTGCCTGTAGGAAAAAAACAAACAATGTACTCACCTTCTGACGCCCCGTCAGTCAGGTCCACTTCTATATAGGGATGCTCTGGCATCGGCTCCATGTCCCATCGCGGTCCGTCGCAGGCACCATGAGGTCAACTGCTCGCTGACTTCGTAGTGTGTGCCAATGACGGCGCACATTGTAGAATGTCAGTGAACGGCTGACGTCATGATCCCTGCGACGGAGGGCACGGGGACATGGCTCCGATTCCGGAGCATCACTGTATAGAAGAGGACTGTATAGAAGAGGACTGTTTTATTTCTTGACTCGAGTATAAGCCGAGGTGAGGTTTTTCAGCACATTTTTATACTCAAGTACTGTATATACGGTATACTACACAGTGACCATGAACATCTTGTACGAATATTTCCTTTAACTTACACGGTCACAGGTTATAAAAGATATTTGTCCATAGAAAAGAAAGTCACTTAATAGGAGATTAATAGAGAAAGAGGTTATAACCATCTAAAGAGGAATTGACAAAATGCCCCACTATAACTCAATTGACACAGTTATCAGTGTTGCTGCACCTGTTTGTTGGATGCAATGCTCAACACTGAGAGTAGATAATGATAGAGGGCAAGAGACACTGTGGAAATGCTAGTTTCTTTCAAAGCAGCAATATCTGATCTCAGGTAGCCATTGCTTTCATGGATATTGTCACTTCACACAAATGATGGAATTATCCTCTTGGAATCTATCCTGGCTAGACCTGCACTCTTCTCTATTTTGTGTTTAAGCTCACAACAGAAGAGGTGTTTTTTTACTGCAATGCTTGTGGCATAGCGTGACTTCCACCTCCTCCGCTACTCTTCTCCCACTGCCCTATACAATAGAATGTGAACAAGGATTCTAACTGTGTGCTATGGGGAGGGAGTTTCAGGGACAAACAATTACTAGATTTTATTGATTATTTCAATCGATGCAATTAACTCAATGGGGCATTTCCATCATGTCTGTCATGATAAAATAAGTGCATTGAGCCTATCTTTTGGGACATTTTCAAGCCGGGATTAAAAGACTTGATGCATTTGTGCTTCACTGCAAATTTATCAACACAGCCTTGTAATCTAATAAAGTAATATACACAGATGGAACATGAAAACCGATATAGTAACTGCGATGATGTCTGCAGACCAGACAGATTAGCTGGAAGCCGGGGCATACAGGATATATGTTCTTTTGGCTAAATGAATACAATAATGGTTTTAGGTGACAAGTCTTGTAATATCAGATATTTAACTTATCCCTTTGTGGAGACATCATCGCCTACGTGTATTTACAGTATTATATTTGAGAGTTATGTCGCTGATAAATGTCTGGGTTTCTTTCTTGTATGAATTTATGGTATATTGAAGGGGATTTGTCAGCTATCCTGAAACGTCTCTCTTCAGAAATAATTGTATTTGCAGTAAAGTAACAATTCTAAACCATCTTTTCTTTCAACTCTTATTTGCACTGTTTCATCTCAGAAACTTAGAAATAATTTGACAACCAGGGGTCAATATTTTGGGCTAATAAGACCATGTGGTCATTTATCATATTTTCCCCTTCCCTGAGCTCTTTTTGCACCTTTTGAGACTACATTTTTTGCACTTGATTTGTATTTGTCTTTGACAAATAAAGTTTTTTTAATGCCTATTTTAGGCACAAATTTAAAAAGAGGCACAATTTTGTTGCGCAAATCATACCATTGCTTTATCTAAGCATGATCTGGACTGGTGTGTTATTGCTCAATTATTTGTGCCCATATAGGCACAAATTAATGTTAAATTTGGAGCAAATATTTGGAGGCTGGAGAAATACAAAGACAAATTAGGCACAAACCAAGATCACTACTACATGGCAAACTCTGGCGAACTGCTGGGAAAAGGTTCATAAAAATCACTAAATTACAACAAAAAAGGTGCACCAGACAAGATAAATGACCCCCTATGTATGGACACTTTCCATACTGGGAAAACAAAATGTCAATTTATTCATAAAACTTTAGGAGGAACATAGGGAAGACAGCGCAACAAAGATTTATGAGAAAAGATTTACAATTATCTGCTTCATTTTAGGATTAATGATGGGTCATCTTTTAAGATAGGAAGCTTCAGACTGGAAATAAAAGTTAATAACCCTCTTACATGTTAGAAAATATATACTTGCTGGTTCATATTGGAGCAAATAGTATTCTTAGTTGCTTAATGGTTGCCAGATGTCTAAGATGTTTGTGAGGTTGTAGAAGTGGGATGGACAAGGCAGGCTGAAGTAGTGGTGGCTTCTTTTCAGATTTTGTATGGTTCAATCATCAACTATCAATGTCTAGAACACAATGAGGAACAAATACAAAAAGTACACTGCTCAAAAAATAAAGGGAACACTCAAATGACACATCCTAGATCTGAATGAAGGAAATATTCTCATTAGAGATGAGCGAGCACTAAAATGCTCGGGTACTCGTTATTCGAGACGAACTTTTCCCGATGCTCGAGTGCTCGTCTCGAATAACGAGCCCCATTGAAGTCAATGGGAGACTCGAGCATTTTTCAAGGGGACCAAGGCTCTGCACAGGGAAGCTTGGGCAAACACCTGGGAACCTCAGAAAAGGATGGAAACACCACGGAAATGGACAGGAAACAGCAGGGGCAGCATGCATGGATGCCTCTGAGGCTGCTTAATCGCACCATTATGCCAAAATTATGGGCAACAGCATGGCCATGACAGAGTGACAGAATGAAGCTAGATAGCATCTAAAACATCCAATAATTGACCCTGACACTATAGGGGACTTCATGCAGAGGCAGCGGCAGCAGCGGCAGGCTAGAGAGTGGCATGGCGACATACCCTAAATGGACTCAGGCTTCAAACCAATGGGTGGCAGAGAGGAACCAAAGGAGGTGAGCAAGAAGCGCTCAAATAATATCGGTACATGATAAAAGTTTGCCAGTATATTTTGTGGATTACACAGCAGGGTGGCGACAAAGTTAACATGGAAGCCATGAAAACAACCCAAAATTCTGCCTGACACAGCTCGTTTGATAAGGGGACCATGTATGGAGGCAGTGAACTAGTAGTAGATTAAAGGTGCTGCAGTTAAAACTATGTTAGTTGGATCTTGGCATGGAGCTGGCGCTCCGCTGCCAGGCGAGCTTTCGCCAATCCAAGCCCCTGTCTCTAGGCTACTCCCCAAACAGCACTTCTAAGAACCTTTTGTATAAGATCAAGTGTAATAGCGTTCTTATAAGTTTAGGATATGGCGGGTGAGGGGAATGGAAACAGATGCGCAAGAAGCGCTGAAATAATATTGGTAAATGATAAAAGTTTGCCAGTATATTTTGTGGATTACAAAGCAGGGTGGCGACAAAGTTAACAAGTTTGTTGTGGAAGCCATGAAAACAACCCAAATTTCTGCCTGACACACCTCGTTTGATAAAGGGACGATGTATGGAGGCAGCTATATGGACGACTTTTGGTGGTAGCAATGGAGACAACGTGTGGAGGCTGCTATGGAGACAATTTAATTTGGATAGTGCCTGTATGTGGCAGTCCAAAAAAGTTTTCAAACCAGAGGAGCAGGTAGGTGGCCCTCCAGAAAAATGGAATAGATTGAGTGCCTGTATGTGGCAGTCCAAAAAAGTTTTCAAACCAGAGGAGCAGGTAGGTGGCCCTCCAGAAAAATGGAATAGATTGAGTGCCTGTATGTGGCAGTCCAAAAAAGTTTCCAAACCAGAGGAGCAGGTAGGTGGCCCTCCAGAAAAATGGAATAGATTGAGTGCCTGTATGTGGCAGTCCAAAAAAGTTTTCAAACCAGAGGAGCAGGTAGGTGGCCCTCCAGAAAAATTGAATAGATTGAGTGGCTTTATGTGGCACTCCCAAAAATTGTTTAAAACAGAGGACCGGGTCGGTGGCCCTCCAGAAAAATTAAATGCATAAAGTACTATAGCTAGAGCCAGTGGGCCCTGTCAAAAAATAGCCAGTTTCCTCTGCTTTACTGTACAAAGAGGAGGAGAAGGAGGAAAATGAGGAGGAGGAGGAGTGGATAAATTATTCAGGTTGAGCTTCCTTCACCTGGTGGAGATTGGAAATTATGAGAAATCCAGGCTTTATTCATCTTAATAAGCGTCAGCCTGTCAGCGCTGTCAGTCGACAGGCGTGTACGCTTATCGGTGATGATGCCACCAGCTGCACTGAAAACCCGCTCGGACAAGACGCTAGCGGCAGGGCAGGCAAGAACCTCCAAGGCGTACAGCGCCAGTTCGTGCCACATGTCCAGCTTTGAAACCCAGTAGTTGTAGGGAGCTGTGTGATCATTTAGGACGATGGTATGGTCAGCTACGTACTCCCTCACCATCTTTCTGTAAAGATCAGCCCTACTCTGCCGAGACTGGGGACAGGTGACAGTGTCTTGCTGGGGTGACATAAAGCTGGCAAAAGCCTTGTAAAGCGTACCCTTGCCAGTGCTGGACAAGCTGCCTGCTCGCCTACTCTCCCTCGCTACTTGTCCCGCAGACCTACGCACTCTGCCGCTAGCGCTGTCAGAAGGGAAATACTGTTTCAGCTTGTGCACCAGGGCCTGCTGGTATTCATGCATTCTCACACTCCTTTCCTCTCCAGGGATGAGAGTGGAAAGATTTTGCTTGTACCGTGGGTCCAGGAGAGTGAACACCCAGTAATTGGTGCTGGAATAAATTCTTTGAACGCGAGGGTCACGGGATAGGCAGCCTAGCATGAAATCTGCCATATTAGCCAGAGTACCAACGCGTAAGAATTCACTCCCCTCACTGGCCTGACTGTCCATTTCCTCCTCCTCCAACTCCTCCAACTCCTCTTCTTCTGCCCATACACGCTGAACAGTGAAGGACTCAACAATGGTCCCCTCTTGTGTCTCGCCAACATTCTCCTCCTCTTCCTCCTCATCCTCCTCCACCTCCACCTCCTCCGATATGCGCTGAGAAACAGACCTAAGGGTGCTTTGGCTATCAACAAGGGAATCTTCTTCCCCCGTCTCTTGTGACGAGTGCAAAGCTTCCGACTTCATGCTGATCAGAGATTTTTTCAACAGGCCAAGCAGCGGGATGGTGAGGCTGATGATGGCGGCATCGCCACTGACCATCTGTGTTGACTCCTCAAAGTTACTCAGCACCTGACAGATATCAGACATCCACGTCCACTCCTCATTGTAGACTTGAGGAAGCTGACTGACCTGACTACCAGTTCTGGTGGAAGTTGACATCTGGCAGTCTACAATCGCTCGGCGCTGCTGGTAAACTCTGGATAACATGGTCAGTGTTGAATTCCACCTCGTGGGCACGTCGCACAACAGTCGGTGAGCGGGCAGTTGGAGGCGGCGCTGCGCTGCCCTGAGAGTGGCAGCATCGGTGCTGGACTTCCTGAAATGCGCACAGATGCGGCGCACCTTTGTGAGCAAATCAGACAGATTGGGGTATGTCTTGAGGAAACGCTGCACTATCAGATTTAACACATGGGCCAGGCATGGCACATGTGTCAGTCTGCCGAGTTGCAGAGCCGCCACCAGGTTACGGCCGTTGTCACACACAACCATGCCTGGCTTCAGGTTCAGCGGTGCCAGCCACAGATCAGTCTGCGCCGTGATGCCCTGTAATAGTTCTTGGGCGGTGTGCCTTTTATCGCCTAGGCTCAGCAGTTTGAGCACCGCCTGCTGTCGCTTAGCGACGGCACTGCTGCTGTGCCTAGAGCTACCGACTGATGGCGCCATGCCCACGGATGGTAGTTCGGAGGAGGAGGTGGAGGAGGGGTGGGAGGAGGAGGAGGCATAGTAGGCCTGAAAGACCTGGACCGAGGTAGGCCCCGCAATCCTTGGCGTCGGCAGTATATGACCAGCCGCAGGGTCAGACTCGGTCCCAGCCTCCACCAAGTTAACCCAATGTGCCGTCAGCGATATATAGTGGACCTGCCCGGCAGCACTCGTCCACGTGTCCGTGGTCAGGTGGACCTTGTCAGAAACGGCGTTGGTCAGGGCACGGATGATGTTGTCTGACACGTGCTGGTGCAGGGCTGGGACGGCACATCGGGAAAAGTAGTGGCGGCTGGGGACCGAATACCGAGGGGCGGCCGCCGCCATGAGGTTGCGAAAGGCCTCGGTCTCTACTAGCCTATAGGGCAGCATCTCCAGGCTGAGCAATCTGGAGATGTGGACATTAAGGGCTTGGGCGTGCGGGTGGGTTGCACTATATTTGCGTTTCCGCTCCAGCGTCTGGGGTATGGAGAGCTGAACGCTGGTGGATGCTGTGGAGGATCGTGGAGGCGACGATGGGGTTTTTGTGGCAGGGTCCTGGGCAGGGGGCTGACTATCAGCTGACACAGGGGAAGGAGCAGTGGTGTGCACGGCCGGAGGTGAACGGGCTTGTTGCCACTGAGTGGGGTGTTTAGCATTCATATGCCTGCGCATACTGGTGGTAGTTAAGCTATTAGTGGTGGAACCCCTGCTGATCCTGGTTTGGCAAATGTTGCACACCACAGTCCGTCGGTCATCCGGTGTTTCCTTAAAGAACCTCCAGACTTCTGAAAATCTAGCCCTCGCCGCAGGAGCCCTTGCCACGGGAGCTTCACTAGTTGACACATTTGGCGCTGATGCACCAGGTCTGGCCCTGCCTCTCTGTCTGGCCCCACCACTGCCTCTTCCAACCTGTTCTGGTCGAGGACTCTCCTCCGTCTCAGAAGCACTGTGTTCACCCGGCCTATCAACCCAGCTTGGGTCTGTCACCTTATCATCCTCCGATCCCTCAGTCTGCTCCCCCCTCGGACTTCCTGCCCTGACAACAACTTCCCCACTGTCTGACAACCGTGTCTCCTCATCGTCGGACACCTCTTTACACACTTCTTCCACTACGTCAAGAAGGTCATCATCACCCACAGACTGCGACTGGTGGAAAACCTGGGCATCGGAAAATTGCTCAGCAGCAACCGGACAAGTGGTTTGTGACTGTGGGAAGGGTCCAGAAAACAGTTCCTCAGAGTATGCCGGTTCAAATGCCAAATTTTCCTGGGAGGGGGCAGACTGGGGGGGAGGAGGCTGAGGTGCAGGAGCTGGAGGAGTGCCGATTTCGGTGACATGGGTGGACTGCGTGGAAGACTGACTGGTGGACAAATTGCTCGAAGCATTGTCGGCAATCCACGACATCACCTGTTCGCACTGTTCTGGCCTCAACAGTGCTCTACCAGGAGTCCCAGTAACTTCAGACATGAACCTAGGGAGTGTAGCTCTGCGGCGTTCCCCTGCTCCCTCATCAGCAGGTGGTGTCTCACCCCGCCCAGGACCACGGCCTCTGATTCCTGCAGTAGTTTGACGCCCACGTCCCCGCCCTCGTCCTCTACCCCTAGCCCTCGGGTTAAACATTTTGAAAATGAAAGTTATAACTTTAATTTTTTTTTAACTTTTTTTTGTGTTTTTTTGTGTTTTTTAGTTTTTTTTTGTGTTTTTTAGTTTTTAAACCAAACAATGCTATCCTATTGCTATGGCTATTTTCTAGCCAAGTATGAAAGCACACTGCTATGCCAGATGAGATGACGCTGAGTTATGAAAAAATAAACGTAAAATAAAAAGGAAATGGCAGACTGTGCCTAATTGAAATCCAACCCCTAATAAATTTTCCCACTTCGGTCTTTGCGATGGATATGTGCGTCACTAAGCGCTAAACACAGCGGTCGCAAGTCTCACTCCAAATTCCTGACAATTGGCTAGTATATGCACTGCAGCAAGGACAGCCACCAGCAGATCAACCAGAAATAAAATATATATAACGCTATTGTAGGCGTAAGTAAGCCGTTTGGATTCTCCTTTGGCTATTTTCTAGCCAAGTATGAAAGCACACTGATGAGATGACGCTGAGTTATGAAAAAATAAACGTAAAATAAAAAGGAAATGGCAGACTGTGCCTAATTGAAATCCAACCCCTAATAAATTTTCCCACTTCGGTCTTTGCGATGGATATGTTCGTCACTAAGCGCTAAACACAGCGGTCGCAAGTCTCACTCCAAATTCCTGACAATTGGCTAGTATATGCACTGCAGCAAGGACAGCCACCAGCAGATCAACCAGAAATAAAATATATATAACGCTATTGTAGGCGTAAGTAAGCCGTTTGGATTCTCCTTTGGCTATTTTCTAGCCAAGTATGAAAGCACACTGATGAGATGACGCTGAGTTATGAAAAAATAAACGTAAAATAAAAAGGAAATGGCAGACTGTGCCTAATTGAAATCCAACCCCTAATAAATTTTCCCACTTCGGTCTTTGCGATGGATATGTTCGTCACTAAGCGCTAAACACAGCGGTCGCAAGTCTCACTCCAAATTCCTGACAATTGGCTAGTATATGCACTGCAGCAAGGACAGCCACCAGCAGATCAACCAGAAATAAAATATATATAACGCTATTGTAGGCGTAAGTAAGCCGTTTGGATTCTCCTTTGGCTATTTTCTAGCCAAGTATGAAAGCACACTGATGAGATGACGCTGAGTTATGAAAAAATAAACGTAAAATAAAAAGGAAATGGCAGACTGTGCCTAATTGAAATCCAACCCCTAATAAATTTTCCCACTTCGGTCTTTGCGATGGATATGTTCGTCACTAAGCGCTAAACACAGCGGTCGCAAGTCTCACTCCAAATTCCTGACAATTGGCTAGTATATGCACTGCAGCAAGGACAGCCACCAGCAGATCAACCAGAAATAAAATATATATAACGCTATTGTAGGCGTAAGTAAGCCGTTTGGATTCTCCTTTGGCTATTTTCTAGCCAAGTATGAAAGCACACTGATGAGATGACGCTGAGTTATGAAAAAATAAACGTAAAATAAAAAGGAAATGGCAGACTGTGCCTAATTGAAATCCAACCCCTAATAAATTTTCCCACTTCGGTCTTTGCGATGGATATGTTCGTCACTAAGCGCTAAACACAGCGGTCGCAAGTCTCACTCCAAATTCCTGACAATTGGCTAGTATATGCACTGCAGCAAGGACAGCCACCAGCAGATCAACCAGAAATAAAATATATATAACGCTATTGTAGGCGTAAGTAAGCCGTTTGGATTCTCCTTTGGCTATTTTCTAGCCAAGTATGAAAGCACACTGATGAGATGACGCTGAGTTATGAAAAAATAAACGTAAAATAAAAAGGAAATGGCAGACTGTGCTTAATTGAAATCCAACCCCTAATAAATTTTCCCACTTCGGTCTTTGCGATGGATATGTGCGTCACTAAGCGCTAAACACAGCGGTCGCAAGTCTCACTCCAAATTCCTGACAATTGGCTAGTATATGCACTGCAGCAAGGACAGCCACCAGCAGATCAACCAGAAATAAAATATATATAACGCTATTGTAGGCGTAAGTAAGCCGTTTGGATTCTCCTTTGGCTATTTTCTAGCCAAGTATGAAAGCACACTGATGAGATGACGCTGAGTTATGAAAAAATAAACGTAAAATAAAAAGAAACTGCCAGACTGTGCCTAATTGAAATCCAACCCCTAATAAATTTTCCCACTTCGGTCTTTGCGATAGATATGTGCGTCACTAAGCGCAAAACACAGCGGTCGCAAGTCTCACTACAAATTGCTCACAATTTGCTAGTAGATGCACTGCAGCAAGGACAGCCACCAGCAGATCAACCAGAAATCAAATATATATAACGCTACTGTAGGCGTAAGTAAGCCGTTTGGATTCTCCTATGGCTATTTTCTAGCCAAGTATGAAAGCACACTGCTATGCCAGATGAGATGACGCTGAGTTATTAAAAAAATAAACGTAAAATAAAAAAGGAAATGGCAGACTGTGCCTAATTGAAATCCAACCCCTAATAAATTTTCCCACTTCGTCTTTGCGATGGATATGTGCGTCACTAAGCGCAAAACACAGCGGTCGCAACTCTCACTACAAATTGCTCACAATTTGCTAGTAGATGCACTGCAGCAAGGACAGCCACCAGAAGATCAACCAGAAATCAAATATATATAACGCTACTGTAGGCGTAAGTAAGCCGTTTGGATTCTCCTATGGCTATTTTCTAGTCAAGTATGAAAGCACACTGATGAGATGACGCTGAGTTATGAAAAAATAAACGTAAAATAAAAAGTAAATGGCAGACTGTGCCTAATTGAAATCAAACCCCTAATAAATTTTCCCACTTTGGTGTTTGAGGTGGATATGTGTGTCACTAAGAGCTAAACACAACGGTAGCAAGTCCCCCTGCAAATTCCTCACAATATGGTACTAGCTGCACTACTAGTGCCAGCAAGCCCAGCCACAAGCAAACAAAAAAAAAAAAGTATATTGTAGCCCTTGTTATTGTAGCCCTAAGAAGGGCTGTTGGGTTCTTGTTGAATCACTCCTGCCTAACACTATTCTAATAGAACATCCTAACGCTTTCTCTGACCAGCAGCAGCTCTCTCCCTAGCGGCATCCAGACACAGAATGATCCTAGCAGCGCAGACAGGGGCTAGTCTATTCCAGGGTCACCTGATCTGGACAGCCAACCACTGCTATCGACGTGTAAGGGTACCACGTCATGCTGGGTGGAGTGCAATGTCTCCTGGCTTGTGATTGGCTCTGTTTCTGGCCGCCAAAAAGCAAAACGGCGGGAGCTGCCATTTTCTCGAGCGGGCGAAGTATTCGTCCGAGCAACGAGCAGTTTCGAGTACGCTAATGCTCGAACGAGCATCAAGCTCGGACAAGTATGTTCGCTCATCTCTAATTCTCATTAAATACTCTATTCCATTCTAAGTTGAATGCACTAAAAACAAAATCACAAAACAATCATCAATGGAAATCAAATTTATTAACCAATGGAGGCCTGGAGTTGGATTCACCCACAAAATTAAAGTGAAAAATTCCCTACAGGCATCCCATCCCATCCCATTTTGTAATGGGATGTAATTAGAGATGAGCGAACATGCTCGTCCGAGCTTGATGCTCGGTCGAGCATTAGGGTACTCGAAACTGCTCGTTACTCGGACGAATACTTCGCCCGCTCGAGAAAATGGCAGCTCCCGCCGTTTTGCTTTTTGGCGGCCAGAAACAGAGCCAATCACAAGCCAGGAGACTCTGCACTCCACCCAGCATGACGTGGTACCCTTACACGTCGATAGCAGTGGTTGGCTGGCCAGATCAGGTGACCCTGGGATAGACTAGCCGCTGGCCGCGCTGCTCGGATCATTCTGTCTCTGGATGCCGCTAGGGAGAGAGCTGCTGCTGCTCAGGGAAAGCGTTAGGGTGTTCTATTAGCTTACTGTTAGGCAGGAGTGATTCTCAAAGAACCCAACAGCCCTTCTTAGGGCTACAATAACGTTCTACTTTTTTTATTTTAATTTGCATATTTTACCATTTTGTGAGGAATTAGCAGGGGGACTTGCTACCGTTGTGTTTAGCTCTTAGTGGCACACATATCCATAGCAAAGACCGAAGTGGGAAAATTCAGTAGGGGTTGGATTTCTATTAGGCAATAACTCAGTGTCATCTCATCTGGCATAGTACTGTGCTTCCTTTGATACTTGGCTAGAAAATAGCCATAGGAGAATACAAACAGCTTCTTGAAGCCTACAGTAGCGTTCTATATATTTGATTTCTGGTTGATCTGCTGGTGGCTGTAGTTTCTGCAGTGCATGTACTTGCCAATTCTGAGCAATTTGTAGTGAGACTTGCGACCGCTGTGTTCTGCGCTTAGTGGCGCACATATCCATAGCAAAGGCTGAAGTGGCAAAATTCAGTAGGGGTTGGATTTCTATTAGGCAATAACTCAGTGTCATCTCATCTGGCATAGTACTGTGCTTCCTTTGATACTTGGCTAGAAAATAGCCATAGGAGAATACAAACAGCTTCTTGAAGCCTACAGTAGCGTTCTATATATTTGATTTCTGGTTGATCTGCTGGTGGCTGTAGTTTCTGCAGTGCATGTACTTGCCAATTCTGAGCAATTTGTAGTGAGACTTGCGACCGCTGTGTTCTGCGCTTAGTGGCGCACATATCCATAGCAAAGGCTGAAGTGGCAAAATTCAGTAGGGGTTGGATTTCTATTAGGCAATAACTCAGTGTCATCTCATCTGGCATAGTACTGTGCTTCCTTTGATACTTGGCTAGAAAATAGCCATAGGAGAATACAAACAGCTTCTTGAAGCCTACAGTAGCGTTCTATATATTTGATTTCTGGTTGATCTGCTGGTGGCTGTAGTTTCTGCAGTGCATGTACTTGCCAATTCTGAGCAATTTGTAGTGAGACTTGCGACCGCTGTGTTCTGCGCTTAGTGGCGCACATATCCATAGCAAAGGCTGAAGTGGCAAAATTCAGTAGGGGTTGGATTTCTATTAGGCAATAACTCAGTGTCATCTCATCCGGCATAGTACTGTGCTTCCTTTGATACTTGGCTAGAAAATAGCCATAGGAGAATACAAACAGCTTCTTGATCTTGAAGCCTACAGTAGCGTTCTATATATTTGATTTCTGGTTGATCTGCTGGTGGCTGTAGTTTCTGCAGTGCATGTACTTGCCAATTCTGAGCAATTTGTAGTGGGACTTGCGACCGCTGTGTTCTGCGCTTAGTGGCGCACATATCCATAGCAAAGGCCGAAGTGGCAAAATTCAGTAGGGGTTGGATTTCTATTAGGCAATAACTCAGTGTCATCTCATCCGGCATAGTACTGTGCTTCCTTTGATACTTGGCTAGAAAATAGCCATAGGAGAATACAAACAGCTTCTTGAAGCCTACAGTAGCGTTCTATATATTTGATTTCTGGTTGATCTGCTGGTGGCTGTAGTTTCTGCAGTGCATGTACTTGCCAATTCTGAGCAATTTGTAGTGAGACTTGCGACCGCTGTGTTCTGCGCTTAGTGGCGCACATATCCATAGCAAAGGCTGAAGTGGCAAAATTCAGTAGGGGTTGGATTTCTATTAGGCAATAACTCAGTGTCATCTCATCCGGCATAGTACTGTGCTTCCTTTGATACTTGGCTAGAAAATAGCCATAGGAGAATACAAACAGCTTCTTGATCTTGAAGCCTACAGTAGCGTTCTATATATTTGATTTCTGGTTGATCTGCTGGTGGCTGTAGTTTCTGCAGTGCATGTACTTGCCAATTCTGAGCAATTTGTAGTGGGACTTGCGACCGCTGTGTTCTGCGCTTAGTGGCGCACATATCCATAGCAAAGGCCGAAGTGGCAAAATTCAGTAGGGGTTGGATTTCTATTAGGCAATAACTCAGTGTCATCTCATCCGGCATAGTACTGTGCTTCCTTTGATACTTGGCTAGAAAATAGCCATAGGAGAATACAAACAGCTTCTTGAAGCCTACAGTAGCGTTCTATATATTTGATTTCTGGTTGATCTGCTGGTGGCTGTAGTTTCTGCAGTGCATGTACTTGCCAATTCTGAGCAATTTGTAGTGAGACTTGCGACCGCTGTGTTCTGCGCTTAGTGGCGCACATATCCATAGCAAAGGCTGAAGTGGCAAAATTCAGTAGGGGTTGGATTTCTATTAGGCAATAACTCAGTGTCATCTCATCCGGCATAGTACTGTGCTTCCTTTGATACTTGGCTAGAAAATAGCCATAGGAGAATACAAACAGCTTCTTGATCTTGAAGCCTACAGTAGCGTTCTATATATTTGATTTCTGGTTGATCTGCTGGTGGCTGTAGTTTCTGCAGTGCATGTACTTGCCAATTCTGAGCAATTTGTAGTGGGACTTGCGACCGCTGTGTTCTGCGCTTAGTGGCGCACATATCCATAGCAAAGGCCGAAGTGGCAAAATTCAGTAGGGGTTGGATTTCTATTAGGCAATAACTCAGTGTCATCTCATCCGGCATAGTACTGTGCTTCCTTTGATACTTGGCTAGAAAATAGCCATAGGAGAATACAAACAGCTTCTTGAAGCCTACAGTAGCGTTCTATATATTTGATTTCTGGTTGATCTGCTGGTGGCTGTAGTTTCTGCAGTGCATGTACTTGCCAATTCTGAGCAATTTGTAGTGAGACTTGCGACCGCTGTGTTCTGCGCTTAGTGGCGCACATATCCATAGCAAAGGCTGAAGTGGCAAAATTCAGTAGGGGTTGGATTTCTATTAGGCAATAACTCAGTGTCATCTCATCCGGCATAGTACTGTGCTTCCTTTGATACTTGGCTAGAAAATAGCCATAGGAGAATACAAACAGCTTCTTGATCTTGAAGCCTACAGTAGCGTTCTATATATTTGATTTCTGGTTGATCTGCTGGTGGCTGTAGTTTCTGCAGTGCATGTACTTGCCAATTCTGAGCAATTTGTAGTGGGACTTGCGACCGCTGTGTTCTGCGCTTAGTGGCGCACATATCCATAGCAAAGGCCGAAGTGGCAAAATTCAGTAGGGGTTGGATTTCTATTAGGCAATAACTCAGTGTCATCTCATCCGGCATAGTACTGTGCTTCCTTTGATACTTGGCTAGAAAATAGCCATAGGAGAATACAAACAGCTTCTTGATCTTGAAGCCTACAGTAGCGTTCTATATATTTGATTTCTGGTTGATCTGCTGGTGGCTGTAGTTTCTGCAGTGCATGTACTTGCCAATTCTGAGCAATTTGTAGTGGGACTTGCGACCGCTGTGTTCTGCGCTTAGTGGCGCACATATCCATAGCAAAGGCCGAAGTGGCAAAATTCAGTAGGGGTTGGATTTCTATTAGGCAATAACTCAGTGTCATCTCATCTGGCATAGTACTGTGCTTCCTTTGATACTTGGCTAGAAAATAGCCATAGCAATAGGATAGCATTGTTTGGTTTTAAAAACTCAAAAAAAAACAAAAAACACAAAAAAAAAAAAAAAAACACAAAAAAAAAAAAAAAAAAGTAAAAAAAAAAATAAAGTTATAACTCTCATTTTAAAAATGTTTAACCCGAGGGCTAGGGGTAGAGGACGAGGGCGGGGACGTGGGCGTCCAACTACTGCAGGGGTCAGAGGCCGTGGTCCTGGGCGGGGTGAGACACCACCTGCTGATGAGGGAGCAGGGGAACGCCGCAGAGCTACACTCCCTAGGTTCATGTCTGAAGTTACTGGGACTCGTGGTAGAGCACTGTTGAGGCCAGAACAGTGCGAACAGGTGATGTCGTGGATTGCTGACAATGCTTCGAGCAATTTGTCCACCACCAGTCAGTCTTCCACGCAGTCCACCCATGTCACCGAAATCGCCACTCCTCCAGCTCCTGCACCTCAGTCTCCTCCCCCCCAGTCTGCCCCCTCCCAGGAAAATTTGGCATTTGAACCGGCATACTCTGAGGAACTGTTTTCTGGACCCTTCCCACAGTCACAAACCACTTGTCCGGTTGCTGCTGAGCAATTTTCCGATGCCCAGGTTTTCCACCAGTCACAGTCTGTGGGTGATGATGACCTTCTTGACGTAGTGGAAGTGTGTAAAGAGGTGTCCGACGATGAGGAGACACGGTTGTCAGACAGTGGGGAAGTTGTTGTCAGGGCAGGAAGTCCGAGGGGGGAGCAGACTGAGGGATCGGAGGATGATGAGGTGACAGACCCAAGCTGGGTTGAGAGGCCGGGTGAACACAGTGCTTCTGAGACGGAGGAGAGTCCTCGACCTGAACAGGTTGGAAGAGGCAGTGGTGGGGCCAGACGGAGAGGCAGGGCCAGAGCTGGTGCATCAGCGCCACTGTCAACTAGTGAAGCTCCCGTGGTGAGGGCTCTTGCGGCGAGGGCTAGATCTTCAGAAGTGTGGAGGTTCTTTAAGGAAACACCGGATGACCGACGGACTGTGGTGTGCAACATTTGCCAAACCAGGCTCAGCAGGGGTTCCACCACTACTAGCTTAACTACCACCAGTATGCGCAGGCATATGAATGCTAAGCACCCCACTCAGTGGCAACAAGCCCGTTCACCTCCGGCCGTGCACACCACTGCTCCTTCCCCTGTGTCAGCTGCTAGTCAGCCCCCTGCCCAGGACCCTGGCACAAAAACCCCATCGTCGCCTCCACGATCCTCCACAGCATCCACCAGCGTTCAGCTCTCCATACCCCAGACGCTGGAGCGGAAACGCAAATATAGTGCAACCCACCCGCACGCCCAAGCCCTTAATGTGCACATCTCCAGATTGCTTAGCCTGGAGATGCTGCCCTATAGGCTAGTAGAGACCGAGGCCTTTCGCAACCTCATGGCGGCGGCCGCCCCTCGGTATTCGGTCCCCAGCCGCCACTACTTTTCCCGATGTGCCGTCCCAGCCCTGCACCAGCACGTGTCAGACAACATCATCCGTGCCCTGACCAACGCCGTTTCTGACAAGGTCCACCTGACCACGGACACGTGGACGAGTGCTGCCGGGCAGGGCCACTATATATCGCTGACGGCACATTGGGTTAACTTGGTGGAGGCTGGGACCGAGTCTGACCCTGGGGCTGCTCATATACTGCCGACGCCGAGGATTGCGGGGCCTACCTCGGTCCAGGTGTTTCAGGCCTACTATGCCTCCTCCTCCTCCCACCCCTCCTCCACCTCCTCCTCCGAACTACCATCCGTGGGCACGGCGCCATCAGTCGGTAGCTCTAGGCACAGCAGCAGTGCCGTCGCTAAGCGACAGTAGGCGGTGCTCAAACTGCTGAGCCTAGGCGACAAAAGGCACACCGCCCAAGAGCTATTACAGGGCATCACGGCGCAGACTGATCTGTGGCTGGCACCGCTGAACCTCAAGCCGGGAATGGTTGTGTGTGACAACGGCCGTAACCTGGTGGCGGCTCTGCAACTCGGCAGACTGACACATGTGCCATGCCTGGCCCATGTGTTAAATCTGATAGTGCAGCGTTTCCTCAAGACATACCCCAATCTGTCTGATTTGCTCACGAAGGTGCGCCGCATCTGTGCGCATTTCAGGAAGTCCAGCCCAGATGCTGCCACTCTCAGGGCAGCGCAGCGCCGCCTCCAACTGCCCGCTCACCGACTGTTGTGCGACGTGCCCACGAGGTGGAATTCAACACTGACCATGTTATCCAGAGTTTACCAGCAGCGCAGAGCGATTGTAGACTGCCAGATGTCAACTTCCACCAGAACTGGTAGTCAGGTCAGTCAGCTTCCTCAAGTCTACAATGAGGAGTGGACGTGGATGTCTGATATCTGTCAGGTGCTGAGTAACTTTGAGGAGTCAACACAGATGGTCAGTGGCGATGCCGCCATCATCAGCCTCACCATCCCGCTGCTTGGCCTGTTGAAAAACTCTCTGGTCAGCATGAAGTCGGAAGCTTTGCGCTCGTCACAAGAGACGGGGGAAGAATATTCCCTTGTTGATAGCCAAAGCACCCTGAGGTCTGTTTCTCAGCGCATATCGGAGGAGGTGGAGGTGGAGGAGGATGAGGAGGAAGAGGAGGAGAATGTTGGCGAGACACAAGAGGGGACCATTGTTGAGTCCTTCACTGTTCAGCGTGTATGGGCAGAAGAAGAGGAGTTGGAGGAGTTGGAGGAGGAGGAAATGGACAGTCAGGCCAGTGAGGGGAGTGAATTCTTACGCGTTGGTACTCTGGCGCATATGGCAGATTTCATGCTAGGCTGCCTATCCCGTGACCCTCGCGTTCAAAGAATTTATTCCAGCACCGATTACTGGGTGTTCACTCTCCTGGACCCACGGTACAAGCAAAATCTTCCCACTCTCATCCCTGGAGAGGAAAGGAGTGTGAGAATGCATGAATACCAGCAGGCCCTGGTGCACAAGCTGAAACAGTATTTCCCTTCTGACAGCGCTAGCGGCAGAGTGCGTAGTTCTGCGGGACAAGTAGCGAGGGAGAGTAGGCGAGCAGGCAGCTTGTCCAGCACTGGCAAGGGTACGCTTTACAAGGCTTTTGCCAGCTTTATGTCACCCCAGCAAGACACTGTCACCTGTCCCCAGTCTCGGCAGAGTAGGGCTGATCTTTACAGAAAGATGGTGAGGGAGTACGTAGCTGACCATACCATCGTCCTAAATGATCACACAGCTCCCTACAACTACTGGGTTTCAAAGCTGGACATGTGGCACGAACTGGCGCTGTACGCCTTGGAGGTTCTTGCCTGCCCTGCCGCTAGCGTCTTGTCCGAGCGGGTTTTCAGTGCAGCTGGTGGCATCATCACCGATAAGCGTACACGCCTGTCGACTGACAGCGCTGACAGGCTGACGCTTATTAAAATGAATAAAGGCTGGATTTCTCAGAATTTCCAATCTCCACCAGGTGAAGGAAGCTCAACCTGAATAATTGATCCACTCCTCCTCCTCCTCCTCATTTTCCTCCTTCTCCTCCTCTTTGTACAGTAAAGCAGAGGAAAATGGCTATTTTTTGACAGGGCCCACTGGCTCTTGCTATAGTACTTCATGCATTTAATTTTTCTGGAGGGCCACCTACCCGGTCCTCTGTTTGAAACAATTTTTGTGAGTGCCACATACAGGCACTCAATCTATTCCATTTTTCTGGAGGGCCACCTACCCGGTCCTCTGTTTTAAAAAATTTTTGGGACTGCCACATACAGGCACTCAATCTATTCCATTTTACTGCAGGGCCACCTACCTGCTCCTCTGGTTTGAACAATTTTTGGGACTGCCACATACAGGCACTCAATCTATTCCATTTTACTGGAGGGCCACCTACCTGCTCCTCTGGTTTGAAACATTTTTGGGACTGCCACATACAGGCACTCAATCTATTCCATTTTACTGCAGGGCCACCTACCTGCTCCTCTGGTTTGAACAATTTTTGGGACTGCCACATACAGGCACTCAATCTATTCCATTTTACTGGAGGGCCACCTACCTGCTCCTCTGGTTTGAAACATTTTTGGGACTGCCACATACAGGCACTCAATCTATTCCATTTTACTGCAGGGCCACCTACCTGCTCCTCTGGTTTGAACAATTTTTGGGACTGCCACATACAGGCACTCAATCTATTCCATTTTACTGCAGGGCCACCTACCTGCTCCTCTGGTTTGAACAATTTTTGGGACTGCCACATACAGGCACTCAATCTATTCCATTTTACTGCAGGGCCACCTACCTGCTCCTCTGGTTTGAACAATTTTTGGGACTGCCACATACAGGCACTCAATCTATTCCATTTTACTGCAGGGCCACCTACCTGCTCCTCTGGTTTGAACAATTTTTGGGACTGCCACATACAGGCACTCAATCTATTCCATTTTACTGCAGGGCCACCTACCTGCTCCTCTGGTTTGAACAATTTTTGGGACTGCCACATACAGGCACTCAATCTATTCCATTTTACTGGAGGGCCACCTACCTGCTCCTCTGGTTTGAAACATTTTTGGGACTGCCACATACAGGCACTCAATCTATCCCATTTTACTGGAGGGCCACCTACCTGCTCCTCTGGTTTGAAAAATGTTTGGGACTGCCACATACAGGCACTATCCAAATTAAATTGTCTCCATAGCAGCCTCCACACGTTGTCTCCATTGCTACCTCCAAAAGTCGTCCATATAGCTGCCTCCATACATCGTCCCTTTATCAAACGAGGTGTGTCAGGCAGAAATTTGGGTTGTTTTCATGGATTCCACATCAAAGTTGTTAACTTTGTCACCACCCTGCTGTGTAATCCCCAAAATATACTGGCAAACTTTTACCATTTAGGGATATTATTTCAGCGCTTCTTGCGCATCTGTTTACATTCCCCTCACCCGGCATATCCTAAACTTATAAGAACGCTACTACACTTGATCTTATACAAAAGGTTCTTAGAAGTGCTGTTTGGGGAGTAGCCTAGAGACAGGGGCTTGGATTGGCGAAAGCTCGCCTGGCAGCGGAACGCCAGCTCCATGCGCATCATGCGCTTCTTGCGCATCTGTTTACATTCCCCTCACCCGCCATATCCCAAACTTATAAGAACGCTACTACACTTAACTTGGTGCAGGCTGGGACCGAGTCTGACCCTGGGGCTGGTCATATACTGCCGACGCAGAGAATTGCGGGGCCTACCTCGGTCCAGGTCTCAAAGGCCTACTATACCTCCTCCCACCCCTCCTCCACCTCCTCCTCCTCCGAATTACCATCCGTGGGCATGGCGCCATCAGTCGGTAGCTCTAGGCACAGCAGCAGTGCCGTCGCTAAGCGACAGCAGGCGGTGCTGAAACTGCTGAGCCTAGGCGATAAAAGGCACACCGCCCAAGAGCTATTACAGGGCATTCCACATCAAAGTTGTTAACTTTGTCGCCACCCTGCTGTGTAATCCCCAAAATATACTTGCAAACTTTTACCATTTAGGGATATTATTTCAGCGCTTCTTGCGCATCTGTTTACATTCCCCTCACCCGGCATATCCTAAACTTATAAGAACGCTACTACACTTGATCTTATACAAAAGGTTCTTAGAAGTGCTGTTTGGGGAGTAGCCTAGAGACAGGGGCTTGGATTGGCGAAAGCTCGCCTGGCAGCGGAGCGCCAGCTCCATGCCAAGATCCAACTAACATAGTTTTAACTGCAGCACCTTTAATCTACTACTAGTTCACTGCCTCCATACATGGTCCCCTTATCAAACGAGCTGTGTCAGGCAGAATTTTGGGTTGTTTTCATGGCTTCCATGTTAACTTTGTCGCCACCCTGCTGTGTAATCCACAAAATATACTGGCAAACTTTTATCATGTACCGATATTATTTGAGCGCTTCTTGCTCACCTCCTTTGGTTCCTCTCTGCCACCCATTGGTTTGAAGCCTGAGTCCATTTAGGGTATGTCGCCATGCCACTCTCTAGCCTGCTGCCGCTTCCTCTGCATGCCGTCCCCTATAGTGTCAGGGTCAATTATTGGATGTTTTAGATGCTATCTAGCTTCATTCTGTCACTCTGTCATGGCCATGCTGTTGCCCATAATTTTGGCATAATGGTGCGATTATGCAGCCTCAGAGGCATCCATGCATGCTGCCCCTGCTGTTTCCTGTCCATTTCCGTGGTGTTTCCATCCTTTTCTGAGGTTCCCAGGTGTTTGGCCAAGCTTCCCTGTGCAGAGCCTTGGTCCCCTTGAAAAATGCTCGAGTCTCCCATTGACTTCAATGGGGTTCGTTATTCGAGACGAGCACTCGAGCATCGGGAAAAGTTCGTCTCGAATAACGAGTACCCGAGCATTTTAGTGTTCGCTCATCTCTAGATGTAATGTAATGTCTGTAAAACAAGTAAAAATTAGGCTCAGTGTTCACATATCTATATGACCTCCATATGATGCTTCAGCAGTCCACACAAGTGGCTCAGGTGGCGAAGCTCATCCAGGATGGCACAGCAATGGAAGCTGTGGCCAGAAGGTTTGCTGTGCCTGTCACTGCAGTGTCCAGAGGTCGTAGGAGGGCAGCAACCCAGCAGCAGGACCACTACCTCTGCTTTTATGCAAGAAGGAACACTGTCAGAACCCTGTAAAATGACCTCCAGCAGGCCACAAATGTGCATGTGTCTGTATAAATGGTTATAAACAGACTCCATAAGGATGGTATGAGGGCCCGACGTCCATAGATGAGGCTTGGGTTCACAGCCCAACACAGGACACTTGGTATTTGCCAGAGAACACCAGAATTGGCAAATTCCCCACTGGAGCCCTGTGCTCTTCACAGATGAAAGCAGGTTCACACTGAGCATATGGGACCGATGTGACAAAGTCTGGAAATGACATGGAGAGAAATCTGCTGCCTGGAACATCCTTCAGCATGACAGGTTTGGCAGTCGGTCAGTTATGGTGTGGGGTGGCATTTCTATGGAGGGCCTTCCATGTGCTCTTCAGAGGTAGCCTCACTGCCATTAGGTTTTGATAGGAGACCTCTTGTGAGATCCATATGCTGCGGTTCATATGGTAAGGTTCGCCCAGAGTTCATTCTTTTGCAGGACAATGCTAGACCTCATGTAGCTGGAGTGTGTCAGCAGTTCCTGCAAGAAGGAGCCATTGAAACTATGGACTTAGAGATCATGTTTCACTCCATCCACCAACATCACATTGCACCACAGATGCTTTATTCCAGGTCTGGGAGAAGATCCCTCAGGAGATCATTGGCAACCTCATCTGGAGCATGCCGAGGCATTGTAGGGGAGTCATAGAGGCACATGGAGGCCACACACAATACTGAGCCTCATTTTGTCTTGATTAACGGAAATTACATCAAAGTTAGATCAGCCTGTAGTGTGATTTTCCACTTGACTCCAAATTGGTTAATACATTTGATTTCTATTGATGAATATTGTGATTTTGTGATCAACGAGAATATTTCATTCATTCAGATATAGGATGTGTTATTTGAGTGTTCCCTTTATTCTTTTTTTCGCAGTCTATATTGGAAAATCATAATACAGAATATTAGAATAGAGTATCATATAGAAAATACTAGAATGTAACTTATAATTACACAAACAATATCAATTTTTTGCTGAAAGTAGAAAATCTCATTACGTTTCTGATAAATCATATAAAGATAATGATCATAGCATTAGTATCTAGAATGTAATAACTTCATAACATAATACAGCAGAATGGCGAGGATGTGAATACTTTGCTGTGAAACCTTTACTCCTCTTTTATACCATATAGACCATTGACTTGGACATGACAAATAGTTTCTGTTTAAAATTCACTATGTTGTTAATGGAGGGCAAACTGTGAGGAATGCCATCATTAATTGCTCTAACACTGATCAATCCGGGATCTATTAACAAATCTTTTCCTGCTAACAACGTCTTTTCTGATCATCTAATCTACATATATTCTAAAAGCCAAAATAATCTTAAGTCATTTTATAAGCATTTATTTTTGCTATTACAGTATCATCTAAGAGCAAACACCATGCCATAATTTCTTTTATCTTCACAAACATTGGTTTAACCTAATAGCTTATTCAGGGTGAGAAGGTGTTGGGTGAAATAAAGTAGATGCTAGTGATGAGCAGACCCATTCAGGTTAACCAAGTTTGGACAAACCTTGAACAAAAGATTAGTTCAGGAACCTGAACCCGTGCACCCTCCTGTGACACCGGCAATCAAAGCTGCGATCATTTGATTTGATGTTTTATATGATGTCATCGGGAAGTGACAATCCTATGGAAAATGGTGGTGAGCACGCTGGCTTTGGGTCACCTCATCCTTACTAGAGGGTTTTGGAAATGGTGGTCCATTATGCTGACATAGTTAACTGAAGAAACATCCAGATTTGACATATTTTCTTTGATTATGTGTTGACCTATTATGTGTTCATTTGCATTAGTTTTATGTTGTATGTAATGATTATGAATACACGTGTGATACTTATGTGCTTCCAGGAATCTTTAGCCTCTGTTTTATTGTTTTAACCTACAAACCTATATACTAGCAAAGGACATGGCTTGGTTATTATTCCAGTCATATTTGCTCTACATGGAAATATACATAACAGGTCTGTATATACAGTGCCTTGCGAAAGTATTCAGCCCCCTTGAACTTTTCTACCTTTTGCCACGTTTCAGGCTTTGAGATGAAAGTTAAGAGGGACGGCCGGGTTTTGGTAGATTTGCAGTGGTCTGATACTCCTTTCATTACAATATGATCGCTTGCATGGTGCTTTTTGCTTTTTGTATACAAATCCGGCTTTAACAGTTTTACAGTATCACAGTCCTGCCTGGTGTGTTCCTTGGTCTTCATGATGCAGAGCCCTGAGACTATTGCAGAGAAGGTGGGTTTATACGGAGACTCGATTATACATAGGTGGATTATGTTTATCATCATCAGACATTTAGGACAACAGTGGATCATGCAGAGATCTGCACTGAGCTTCTGGAGTGAGTTTGCCACACTGAAAGTAAAGGGGCTGAATAATATTGCATGCCCCACTTTTCAGGTTATTATTTTTTAGAAGTTCAAAATATCCAAAAAAAAATTTTCACTTCACAATTGTGTCCCACTTGTTGTGGTTTTTTTCCCCCAAAATACCATTTAATATCTTTATGTTTGAAGCCTGAAATCTGGCAAAATGGTAAAAAAGTTCAAGGGGGCTGAATACTTTCACAAGGCTGAATATACATGTATGTATATAATAAATGTAGTGTTTCAAATCAGGGTGATCTTTATTACAGAGATGCGATGTTTCGGTGGGTGTCCACCTTTTTCAAGCATACAAAATAATGAGCATCATTTGCATATATAAAGCCCAACCCACATTCTGATTGGTCAGTGATAAAATTGTGCAATAAACATGAACATCCCAAATATTATACAAAAGACTGCAGTAATACATACATAATTGATATATATAGAAGCAAAGGTGCGTGTGCAAAATATAAAGTGCAGTGCATGTTAAAATAGATCGATACTGCCTCTTGGTTAAAGACTGCCCCATCATCTCCTTGGTTTCATTCAGACTCTGACATTAAATTTACGCTAGTTCACTCAACAGTTTCTGGACATGCAAGTCATACGCACTGACCAGGGACTTAGTACGGACTTATACACCAAGCCGACTGATAGAAATAATATTCTCCGATATGAGAGTTGTCATCCTCGACCCATGGTAAATTCATTACCATTGAGCCAGTTTTTAAGGGTTAATAAGATTTCTTCCGGTAACAATAAGTATTAGAAAAATATTTAAAAGATGACCTCTAAATTTTGATGTAGGGGATATCCAAAAAAAGTAATTGAAAAGAGTTTGACTGTTGCAAATGAAAAAAACTAGACTAGAGCTACTGATTCTGCAATCAAAAAGGAGTCTATGACCAGAATTCCATTTGTCTCTACATTTAATGATAATAGTGAGAGAATCTCAACAATAATAACAAAACATTGGCAGAATTTGGGCAGTGAACCGAATTTGTCAATCCTCCATTATTTTCATTCAGATGCTCAAGTCAGATGTGGGTTCCCTTAAAAGATCAACTCAGAGAACCATTAGTGGTACTTCGAGGACAGGAAGTTTTCCATGTCGCTCTTGTGTCAATTGCTTGTGTAAATTTAATCTTAGTACCATAATATAGAGAGTTGTGTGCTGGAAACTATATTACCTGTGAACTCTGTCTTGCCGTTTCATTGATCCTCTAAAGTATGAAGTATATGTTGATGGGGTAGATTTCCCCCTCCAGCAATATTATTTTAATATTTTTTTTTTCATTCTCCTCAGATTTCCTTTTTGGTGGGACTGATATACCCCATGCATCTCTGAATACGGTATATTTTCTGCTACACATGAAGATACCCCCGAGTCGATTGGTGGTTGAAATTGCTTTTTATTACCTTTAGGTTTGTTACCCAGGTCGATATCCTTATATGCAGAGTGTTGACTGGATGATAGTGGATGCAAGGGGAGACTGCTAACTTGCGGCCGTCCAGTGTTCCGCAAGTCCTAGAATATCACACTGGCCTGTGACAGGCTAATATAGTGTACCTACGATGCCCGGCTAGGAAAAAGACTGATTATAATTACTTTTACACTTTCTATCGTCATATGTAATGCTTCTGCCTGCATATCCTTTTCCAGTATGGCCGCGGTATCTCTGTACCATAGTTTGCTGCCTCCAGGATGTAATGCAGTTGCCATATTTCTCTTTGTAGCCCAGATGTTTGTGCAACTCTTGGGCTTGGAATGGTCCCATTCTTCTTCTTCTTCTTTTTTTTATATATCTGTCACCGTTACTGAAAAAAGATTTTGGCACACAATGCAATTGTGAGGTACAGTATAAGACATTCTTCAGACATGCATTGCCCTTCTTATAAAAGCAGTAGCACTAAAAACAATGGGATGGAAACAGCCAGCAACAAAGTCTTTTCTGTTGATGTGGATGGGCGGAAACCCTAGTTGAGCACCATTGCCATTAACAAGGAAAAGAATGTGTTTGTCTGCAGTTCCATTCCCAGTAAAAAATTAAAGATACAGGCTTCCTAAATTCCCCTAGAATAAAACTCCTTGACATGACCCTAATAATTCAATTTCATTCTAGGAGGTTTGTATAGATCCATATCAACATTTATATAAGTCTGTGTGTTAACAGTGACACAATGTAATGTACTTCAACACCTGAAGTAATGCCCAAGAATGAGGTTGCTTTGTGAGTCGTGGATGAGAGTTAAAAAAAAACATGTATGTGGGATGCAGTAAGTAAATTGTGCTCCCACTGTTCCCTTAGGGCCAAAACAGGCACTTGCTAAATGGAGATGATGGAGCTGGATCTTTGTGTATCATAGTTCCAATTTGTATTGGATAAATCTGTGGTAGAAGTCCTGGGAAAGCTTCTTGTTTTCAGTGAAAAAACAAACTGGCAAAATGTTTCAAAATAAACAATAAACTCAAGGTTATGTGACCTGAAGAATACATCATTCCAAAGTTGGAATTCTGGGCTTTATACACCTGTTTTTTTGCATACAAGGCACAATCCCAAAAAATTGTGTTTTTTCTTGTGGAATTTTCATCTTTTCATGGCAAGGAGCAGGGTTTGGCCTGAGCCACCAAAATTACTATAACCTCCATCAGAATACTGAGGCTGACTATAGCTAAAATCTGCACCAGAACTAAACTGGGGTAGATTTTATTCAAACTAAGGGCGCCATGCAGAGGAGGAGCGTTGACCCCTTCCCTCACCATAGAGATACACACCATAGAGATACACCATAGAGATACAAGTCACAACACGGGGAAACATGTCCTATCTTTTTTCCCCATGTATGGAGCGGTACAGTGTTGCATGTGTGTGGCATTGTACCACTCTGTACCGCTCCATGCGCCCATTGCCGGCCTATGGGGGATGTAAACGTTTACGACACCAAGCCAGCGGCCATATATACATCCTCCAACAGTCGTGTTAATGCAGCCTAAGAGTCAGAGCCTGTTGGTTAATCTGGCAAGTTCAGGAGTAATAAAACAGGTGCACAAAGCTACTACATTACTCTTTCAATAGAATACACCTAAAAGTGTTGTAATCACCATTTAACACCTAGGCAGTGCCCCTCGGAGTGCCCATCTTTCCCAGACCGTCTATAGTGAATACACGGTGACCAGATATAGCGCAGACTCTTAAAGCAATTCCATAAAACGCACATCTGTATCAGCACCAGACTAATCTGTCATTACTAATGTAAACCTTACTAACTAGAAAACTATGCTTCTTATTTTTTTCCGCTTCTCTGTAGATTTCCCTTGGGCGCTCCCATCTAGGGCTAAAAACTACTGTATGTATCAAATGTTCTTAAAAAATTCCCTGTGCACACTTTTCTTTTATCCCAGCTCAATTAGCATAACAGTTTGTTAGACGCTAATGAATGACAGGCCGGGTGCAGTTATCTGAATATTACCACTTAGCACCTGCAGGCGAAAAACTACAGCAGATAAATGAAAGGACTTCATGATTTGAATATTATTTGTGTCGTTTTAACATCACGCTGCGGAGAAATAAACTCCTTGTGAACAGGGAAACCAAAGAGAATAATCACTGGAAACAATATGTAGAGCTCCAATAAAAGAAGAATAGATTTATGAGAAGAAGTCAAGCAAATATGCAGAATATGCTTCAAGGATAGTAAACAGAGCCCTGTATACAAACAGTAGCACCAACATATTCCACAGAGTTGTACAGAGATTTCATCCACAGATCAGCCACATAAGACTATGCTTTATTGGCACTTATAGTCTAAATTCAGGAATCAATGCATATCCATCAATCAGAAGGTCTTAATGGATTACTGATGAGAATCAGAATATCCCTGGAAAATCCACCCAAACAGACAGTGATCATACAAATCCATGCAAATACTTAGTTGGAATGACCCAGAAGTCAGTGCTTCAAGGTGACATAATTACTTTAAATGTTCAAATTTTAAATTATCAACTTGTTCATTTATTAAAGGGCTGTTCCCATTTCAGAGAATAAATATTATTGTTTGATTAATGTAAAGTTATACAATTTTCCCATATACTTTCTGTATCAATTCCTCACCATTTTCTAAATCTCTTCTTGTTGTCCTTCTATAGAAAGCATCATTGTTTACATGGTTTACTTCCACTGGGCAGAAATCTGATCATGGTCACACAGGTGCGCGGCTTGTTATATCACACAGCTCTGATTACTCTCTGTGATATACCGAGCTGTGCATCTGTGTGACCATGGTCAGATTTCTGTCCACTGAATGTAAACAATAAAACTTTCTATAGAAGGACATCAAGAAGAGATACTGAGAACCGTGAGGAATTAATACAGAAAGTGTATTTGAAAACTGTATAATTTCTCATCATACAAACAATAACATTAATTTGCCGAAATAGGACTTCCCTTTAACTTATATAAGTTGACAAATATATTTTTGTACCTGTAATGTTTATAAATGAGGAAAATTAAAGGGATTGGCCACTTTACCTCATGTTTTTGTAATGTGTGTAAGTGTGGGGGGCAGGATATTAGGTGATTTACCAATATACTAATACATCTATTAATAGTTCTGCACTGATTTCTTGATATGTGAAGTGGAGCCTCCTGTCTTTTACCTCATCAGACAGACATTCCTGTCCATAAAATGGCCGCAGATGGAGGGTCATGTGATCTCTAACTGTCCATTAACAGTCACTCTGCCAGAATCTCAATCTTATATTCATGAATACTATAACAAGGTCCTGGCAGGGTGATTGTTCATGGATAGATAGAAATCATATGACCCTCCATCTGCGGCAATTTTATGGTCATGAATAGGTAAAAGACAGGAGGCTTCACTTCACATAACAAGAAATTAGAACGTTTAATAGATGTATATTGGTAAATTATGAAATATCCTGCCCCACACATGTACACAAATATTACAAAAACATGAGGTAAAGTGGCCAACCCCTTTAAAAGAGTTTGAATACTTTTGTATCCCACTGTATACATGTTACTAGAAGGTCTTGTAATACACTTTACCTGGTGGCACAATAGTGTCTACAGCTCCCACTCATGGTTTTACATGTACTGTAAGGATTCTTTCACACAAGCGTAGGCTACACTGGGGAGGTATATGGGTTTGCATTCCTCCCCCTCGAAAAAGGAGACGTGCCTCCGGGCTGTACATACAGCAAAAGATAGAGCATGTCCTATTTCTCCAGCATCTGCACAGTACAGTGCACAATGCACTTCTATGGCTGCTGTTAGTGCGTTGTATATGGCCGTATAAAAGGGGCCTTAGTGTGAAATAAAGTTTTAAATGTAGTCCATTTGTGGATGAAATATTTAGTTTTATGTGTTGTAGGATATTCTGCCCATTAAACAAATGTTATGGAGCCCCCACATTAATATATACACAGACTACATCAGGTTTAGAATTAATTGGACATCTTTACCCTTCTAAGCAAACATTCGCCAACATCTACTCATTTCAATGGTAGGCTTAGCATTAAATATCAGGTTAAGGAGGATGTCCAACGTAATCCATCTGCCATAGGTTGGAGTGTTTTGAAAAAATAACAGAACATGTTAGATCTGAAGAAACATATGTATATTAAGTGAGATAATTTTCCAAATCTATCAGCCTTCTTTGACTGGGACGGTCAACTAAGGTCAGAAACCCCCACAAGACTTGGTCTCATAGAAAATTCCTACTGGAAATCTTTAAGGATGGAATTTTTTGATAAAAGTCACATGTCTTTAAAGGGTTATGGCCTTACACACTTTATTTATGAACTGGCAGTGGATACAGGATAGAAAGCTGATTTACACAAACTACATACAGAAGAAAGGAAAGAGGAGATAAAGAAGGACACAGGGCAGATTTATGTGATAAAATGCATTATAAAGTGTAGTATTATTATCTGTGCTATTGATTTTCACAATTTTATTAAAATTTTACATATACTTTAAAGGGAACCTGTCACCAGGAGACCCATTTTTAGCACTCCCCCAGTCCCCACAGAGCATAGTACATACACTGCCAAAGTGTTTTTGTATAAAAAATTGGTTTTACAGAAAAAAATATATGTTATATTGTACCTTTCATTAGCATCTGCTGTGTGACTAGGCAGTTGCCAAAAGGGAGGGGCTGGAAAGGAGCAGCCCCCCCCCACCCTTTGGGAACAGCTTCTCCATGTGACCTTTTCAAATATATGAAAACACCCATCACTGGGCTTAGCGACGCCCCCTGCTCCTCTACAGCCAACCCCGAGTGTGGGGAGTTATTCATATATTTGAAAAGGTCACATGTTTCCCAAGGATGGGGGGGGGACTGCTCCTTTCCAGCCCCTCCCATTTGGCAACTGCCTAGTCACACAGCAGATGCTAATGAAAGGTACAATATAACATATCTTTTTTTTTCTGTAAAACCTATTTTTAATACAAAAACACCTTGGTAGAGTATGTACTATGCTCTGTGGGGACTGGGGGAGTGCTAAAAATGGGTCTCCTGGTGACAGGTTCCCTTTAAGTACTTTAAAGGACATCTACCACCAAGATGAAGGATTGTAAACCAAGATGTCAATGGAGAATGGATCCCCTCAGACTCATTTGTATATAATTTTAAAACCTTTTTTTTTCATAAAAACATGGTCCTGAGAAGCTTAAAAAAACACCCAAAAATCCCAACAGAAGTATTACACACCGACATGTAAGTGTACTTGGCTAAAAATCCTTCATACTGTTGGTAGGTTTCCTATTAAGTCATTTGCAGGAGATTGAAGATCTGTTCAAAAAACAGGGTCACTTGAAATACATAAAGATACATGAACTTATATCAGCAAAAATTAATTGAAAAAAAAAAAAAAAATTGAAGCATTAAATAAATCTTTGCCTTTATGGCATTATCCAGTTCTTTTTCTTTAAGTATAAAATAATTATAAACACATAGGGGGAGATTTATCATCACGTTTCTGAGGTAAAAATGTTCTAGTTTCCCAGGGAAACCAATCAGAGCTCAGCTTTAATTTTAACAGCTGTGGGAAAATGAAAGCTGAGCTCTAATTGGTTGCCGTATGCAACTAGAACAGTTTTACCTCAGAAACTTGATGATAAATCTCCCCCATAATTAGGGAGATTTGTCAGAAGTGTCTGAGGTAAAAACTGTTCTGGTTGCCCATGGAAACTAATCAGAGCTCAGCTCTAATTTAAAAAACTGCAGGAAATTGAATGCTGAGCTCTGATTGGTTTCCATTGGAACAATTCTGCTCTCAGACATTTGAAATAAATCTCCCCCTACATAACTCTCTTATATCATACTTGCATCTTGAGGGGAGAGGTTCTCAGTAAAATATTTTTTACCTGTCCATTCTTTTATTTTGAAGAAAGATACCAAATTTATTTATGTGGTATTCAAAATGTCTCAATTTACATGATTTGTTCTGAAATGTTGAGCAGGATGAAGGATTATGAGCCGCTTTTCAGCCAAAAGAGCATCAAAAGTGACATTTAAGAAAAAATTCACAAAACAAGAGCATTGATTCTGTGTTAGTGAAGGTGACCTCTTCCATCGGTGACAACCTTCTATCAGATAACTTGTAAGTGGCAGGCAGGAGGCAGGCAACGACATCAGCGTCCTGACACACTTCTGACACATTGTAAGAGAACATTTTGATGTGGTCTTAGAAGTGCGTCCTGCAATGAATTTATCACAGACTGGAGTGAGAAATACCTTTTCTCATTTTCCTGTGAAGTAATAGATGCTCATTATACTGTCACGGCATACACTCCTAATATATACAGCAAATGAGCCCGATGCTGATTAAGGCTTCGTTTGAAGAAGGTAAAATAAGGGTCCTATAATTGTACAATTGTTCCAGAGAATAACCTGTTTGGCTAAGACAAGAATCCCAATGTACAAATTTTTATGTTGGAACATTATGGGGCACATTTACTTACCCGGTCCTGGGGCGGTCCAGCGGCGCATTCTCAGTCGAGGATTCAGGTCTTCCAGCGATTCACTAAGGTAGTGCACCTGATGTCCACCAGATGTCGCTGCTGTGCTGAAGTCCGTAGGAGTTCACCAGAGTTCACTAGCCTATTCCTGGTGCAGGTAAGCGAGTGTCAAGGGACACATTTTTTTGTGCCACAATCCGATCGGGTGCGCCAAAATCCCGGGGCAATTCAGGGAAAAATGCTGCAAATCGGAAAAATACTGGAAACCCGACGAAAATGCGCGAGTCGGACCCTTAGTAAATGACCCCCTAAATGTATGTTTATGAAAAAATAAATAAAAACAAGTTAAAAAAAAAGAACTTTTATTTTCAATAATTCGACCAATCCTGTAGCTGATCTACTGATCTTTGATCACTCTGTCATCCTACTTCTTTATGCTGTGGTTCACTTTACACTTCTCTAATGCTTCCTGCACTTAAACCCAAGCTTCACCTTTGTGCACAATAAACATCTTTCACTCCCCACCTTCAAAAATATATAACTTTTTTCCTTGTAAAGAGCTCTATGTGGGTTTATTTTCTGTGTATCAAATTGCACTTCATAGTGATAGAATGGGGCACATTTACTTACCCGGTCCTGTCGCGATCCAGCGGTGCATTCTCCGTCGAGGATTCGGGTCTTCCGGCGATTCACTAAGGTAGTGCGCCTGATGTCCACCAGGTGTTGCTGCTGCGCTGAAGTCCGCCGGAGTTTGCGGAGTTCACCGTCCTATCTTGGGTGCAGGTAAGCGCGTATCAAGCGACACATTTTTTAAAAAAATGTCATGGTTTTTCCGAATCCGTCAAGTTTTCCGAAGGCCACGCCCCCAGATTTCCATCACATGCATGCCAGCGTCGATGCGCCACAATCCGATCGCGTGCGCCAAAAACCCGGGGCAATTCAGGGAAAAACACAGCAAATCAGTAATATTCGGGAAACCCGACGAAAAATAGCGATTCAGGCCCTTAGTAAATGACCACCTATGTCTTCTTTATTCTTTGGATTGGTACCATCACAGGGATACTACATTTATATAGGTTATACTGTGTTTTAATACATTTAAAAAAGTTAAAACTTCTGTACAAAAAAACTTTTTCATAATGCAGTGTATGTCGCTGAGTGAGGTATAATTTTTTTGCAGGATTAGCTGACATTTTCTTTGCTACCATTTGAGTGAACCTTTTGATCACTTTTTATTACATTTTAAATATGTAGCAAAATGGTAAAAATGCTTTTTTGGACATTTAGCCGCTATTTTCAGTTATGTGGTTCAACACCGGGAATAACTGTTATTATATTTTGATAGATTTAATATTTTAGTATGCGGCAATATCAAATATGTTTATGATTTATTTATTTATTTATTTATTTTATTCTTCAGTTCTAGGGCAAGGGGGTGATTTGAATTTTTAGGTTTTTACATTTTTTTATCTATTTTTTTTTTTTTTTTCAGACCTCTTAGGTCACTTTAACCCTAGGTTGTCTGATTGATCTTACCATACACTGGCCACTGGCACATTGTAATAGATGCTGTGAAACTCCACAGCTTTGGGGCCTTAGCGTGTAATATGCCAAAATATAGACCACTGAAATACAGTTTTAAATGTACAGATGAAGAACACAAGAACACCCGACATAAGTACGACCCCTAGTTACAAACTGACATCTGATAATTGGTAATTTATTGTACTTAAGCCCTAGGTTACAATAAACAGCTATAACAGTTATAAATGATGTCTGTATTCAAAGCTTTATTGTTAAACCTGGTTCTTAGGACAACCCAACAATTTCTAAAATCCAATTGGTGAATTTGTTTCACTACTGTGTGTAATCTCTTCTTTGAATGCAGGCTAGCCCCTCTACTCTCTCCAGAATAAGAGGAATATCAGGCTTCTGGTAAGATATTACAGCAGAGAGGAGGGGCTAGGGAGCGGTCCAAGTCCAGATAAAATCCTGGAATACATTCTTCACTGTCCCACTGCAATACACATCTAGAAGGTTGCTACTTAACCAGCTCTGCAGCTTTGCATGATCAGTTGGCCGAATCCTTGGTAGACAATTGTAGAATTATTTGACCTGATCCTTCATATTGCATGTAAGGTATGTGAGTAAAAAAATATATTTATAGGCTATGGGAAAACTTTAATACAATTAAGTCCAGGGACACAGTGGAGAGAAAAGCATCATTTTCTGCTATAATTTTGCTTCAGAAAATTATAGCACAAAGAAAAAGCATTTTACTATCTATGCAAAGTGCATGAGACTTTACTGAAACTAAAGTCTGAACCGAGTCTGAATTTTGGAACAATTTACCACTATGTAATGCAAAGGAGGAATACCTGCGGAATACATACATTATTTAATAAATTAAATTAAAAAAAAACAAAACATGGTTTGGGGTATTTTCTTTCTTTTTTTCCCGATGCCAGTTTTTATTCACTTTTTTTTTTTAAATGTCTGTTACTTTGAAAGGTTTAAATATGTGATAAAAATCTGCATCATAAATTGACATACTGGTGACTTAAATTCTGCATCAAAGGTCAGTTTTTGCTTTATTAAAAAAAATTAAAAAAAACTCTGGATGAGAGCTTGTGAACTGTGATATATTCTTTATATGGGCAGTAAAATATTGAGGGGCTAATACATCATGCCTTGTTACCCCAGAAAACATGTTTGGAAGGCAAGAAAAAAAATCATAATTTCTGGCTCAAACCATGCCAATTTTGACCTTCAATCTTTTCAACATAGGAGAAAAAATCCTAGTCCAAAAAAATCTACTTTTTTCACCCTACTTTTTCAACCAATCACAACACAAATTTTACACTTCAAAAGAACAAAAACAGGGATTGGCTACTCAAATTTACAATTAGAATTTTCTATGAAGAAATTCCCCAAGATAAAATATATCAATGAATGCAAAGCTGACAACCAAATCAATCAAAGAACAGTGACAAGTGTTCCTATGTAAACATATCTGGCGTGAAATCTTTAGGGAAATGTATGCAAATATATGTGAACAATATGAAAGGCCACATTGTGACTCATTTTTACATATCTGCTGCATGGTAACAAGAAAGTATATATTAGATTACATTGCTCTTACTGCTCGCTGCTTACTGGATACAATGGGGCTCATTTACTAAGGGTCCACCGAGCACATTTTCGTCAGGTTTCCCGATGTTTTCTGTTTTGCGCCACATTTAACAGGGGATTTTGGCGCGCGCAATCGGATTTTGGCACATTGGCGCCAGCTTGCACGCGACACAAATCGGGGGACCGGACCTCAGATAACCCAACAGATTCGGACTACACGCGGGATTTAACATTTCGAATTGCGTCACAAGACATGCACTCACATACACCGGGAAGAAGAATGTGAACTCCGGCGGACCTCAGTGGGGAATCGATGGATGCAGAAACTCGGGAGCACGAGCTTCGTGAATCGCACCGGACTTAATCTTCATCGGACCATCCGAATCGGGAATCGCGACAGGACCAGGTAAGTAAATTTTCCCTAATCAGTTTACTGATGCACAAAAATGACATCTTGAAAAACATGGCTGTCTTTTACAAACAACTCCACTCTTGACCATGGATAAAGAGGCATGAGCCAAAAATGATGCAAAGTAATCTCCAATATGGTTTTTCAGCACAAATTATTGGTCATTAACCCTAGGCTTTCTGTCTATAAATGTTTGTTTGCCAACCCATATGTCTGCAAAAAACGGTATTTGACTTATTTGTAAATCATCTGTTTCTGCAGATTTGCAAAGAAAGGGAAGGCTGACAAATGCTGTAGCTAGCTTGTTTCAACCTATTTACTTATAAATTGATCCGAAAATACAGAAGTCTTGTGGATGATGCCCAGGTAGCATCCATGTTTTTCATGTTTCCATACACCTAGGAAAGAAGGAAAGACAAGAGTAGGACCTGCAATGAGTTTTCTACAGTCTCCACACAGATGCATGATACCATGATCATATGGATTGTCTATCAATATAAATGCGTTAGTATGCCTTCTGTTATAAAAAGGGATAGCACACAAAAACAATGGGGCAGATTTATCAAGTGTCTGAAAGTCAGAATATTTCTAGTTGCCCATGGCAACCAATCACAGCTCCCCTTTAAAATAATCATGAGCGCTGGTAAAATGAAAGCTGAGCTGTGATTGGTTGCCATGGGCAACTAGAAATATTCTGACTTTCAGACACTTGATAAATCTGCCCCAATGTTTGTGTATGTAGCCTTAGAGCAGAGACAAGAAAGAAGGACATGTGTCTTTCATACATGCCAGGTATCTGTTGCCAATCAATGGTCCCTATCACAGCCTGCCCTAAGAGCTCTATACAGGCGGTCCCTGGGTTATGTGCAAGATAGGTTCTTTAGGTTCGTTTTTAAATTGAATTTGTATGCAAGTCGGAACTGTATATTTTATAATTGTAGCTCCAGCTTACAGCTGATTATTGCAGCCTGGGACTAAATTAAAGCATCCAGAGAGTTTCACCGGAGGTCACATCTGGCAGAGAGGTCATCTGTAACTAGGGGTCATCTGTACATGCTTAAGTAGGGGGCCGCCTGTATTCATATTATATTTCAATAAAGTTTTATTCACATACATACTGCATACGGGATCAGAACCCTTAACGTTCAAACACCCAAGGGGAACTAAAAAAAGTAGTAAATAAACACATGAAAAAAACTTCTAACCAATTCTTAACAATGTTTTATAGGTGTTTTCTCTAGAACACATATAAAATAAACAAATAAAATCATAAAAACGTCAGGTATCACTGCTTCCCAAAAAAAGTAATCTACCAAAATATAAAAACAGTTATTCATGGTGTAGAATTACCATATTTTTGCCATTTTGCAGCACATAAAATTTTGAATAAAAAGTGGAGACGACAGCTCGTCTCAAAAAAAAATTTTTTTGTACAAACCTAGAAAACCTATAGAAATTTGGTATCTCCGTGATCGTATCAACCCAAAGAATACACAAGAGGTGTCATTTGTAGTGCACAGTGAAAGCTGTCATTACAGTGTACACAAGAAAATGGCACAAATGTGTTTTTCCAACTTCCCAATACATAGCATGGAATATGAAATACTGGCATTAGGAGGTACACTTTGCTAGGCAGAAAACAGTTCTGTGTACCAAAAAAAAAAAGTTATGGATTTTTTAGGATGGGGAGTGAAAAATAGAAATGCAAAAAACAAAATTGACCCAGTCCTTAAGGGGTTACGTCAGGTTTTAGACACTTTTTGAGTAGTACAACAGAAGGGACATGCACACAGAAAAGGGGGTGTCCCTGATAGCTAAAATGTGCATTTTATAAATTGGTTTAGTGACACGACTCCCAAATGATACATTTCCCTCAACTTCTGTGATGCCCCTCGAATAATTGTACAAATCAGTAAATGTTTTACTAGCATACACTAGAAATCAATACAGGAAATATATTTTACTTTGAATTATGTCATCTTTAGTGCATTTTAAAAATAAGAAATTTCAGTTCTATTCATCATGAAAACAGGGTGATGATTGTGGTTTCGGAAGACTTCTCCACTGATATACTACTCCTCGTATATTCTTCAAGCTATATGATAAGATTGGGAATTTCCATTGCAAGCTCCATTAGCACAAAGTGAGTTAAATATAGCGCTCTCATGAATGCTCCTGTAACTCTATGAAGAAATTAGATTTTAATTTGTTGCTTTCCCATCTTCCTATAATATAGACTTAAAATTGAAAGCTTGAGGTCCGCTGTAATTGGTTATGTCATTGGAAATTAGAGGAGATTCTGTGATTCTCACTGTGATTTTCATTTATCCGGGCCAATAAACGTTCCCCTCCTCTTACCTTCTCATTGTATCAGACTGTGCAAACAGAACCAATATATCTGAAAAAAATCCATAAAGAGCGCAAAGATAATTATCTGCTCCACATCTTTGAAAAATTCACCAGCTTCAATGTAATTATGTTTATGTAACCTCTTGCCATAGAGTTAGTGGCTCTACATGGGCAAAGGTGAAGAAGAGCTTTTCCAGAGTATAAAGAAGGATGCATAAACTAAATTGCGTATCGCAATACAGAGCGATGAATAAATGAGATATTTCCAACTTCAAGCTGAATAAAAGCAGAATCACTGGAGGCAAAGTTAGCACAAGAAGAAAAACAAAAGCTTTTCCAACCGAAGAAAGAAGCTTCTGTTTGCTCTGAGCTCTGTCTTGGTTTCAAAGTGATGTGTATGGATGGTTCATCAGCTACAGTCACAGGGACGTGACAGAAGATCAGTTAGCGGCTCACGTGACATTATACTATGGAGAATTAACAAAACTAGAAATGCGTTCCTCCAATCATACATTTCGTATAGTATAGGGAGAGATGTTGTAGCATGGACCATTATCATTGTCATGGTGACAACTTGATCCCACTGTTAGAACAAGGAACAGAGATAATTATGTCATTGTCTGGCAAAAAGGCAAATTTCAGAAGACAATGAACTTTTTCTTTCACATTTTAGTAGAAGGTAATGCATAAAATATCCAAATATATTAGTGCATAAATGGTGCCATGAGTTCTTAAGCCTGTATAAGAAGTCAATTTAAAAGAACCTGTCAGCAGAAATTGATTGCTTCTTTCATGGCTCGGTGTAGTGGCAGCATCCAGAAAATGGAATATCAAATGGTTTTACAAAGTCACCGAGGGGGATAACTTAGCACTGAAGTGAAGCTCTCCACACCTCAGAACATCCCTTTTCCTGTGAATGAATTAACTCCCAGACTTCAGTAGAGCAATTTAGTGATAATCCTGGACTTGGAATTTGGCATTCTGGCACATTGGGGCTCATTTACTAAGGGTCTGAATGCCGCACTTTCGTCGGGTTTCCCGAATATTTTCATTTTGTGCCGAATCGCCCCGGGATTTTGGTGCACGCGATCGGATTTGGCGCATCAGTGCCGGCTTGCACGCAACAGAAATGGGGGGTGCATGGCCGTCGGACATGACGGATTCTGACAAACCGCGGAATTTAAAAACGGATTTGTGTCGCAAGATCAAGCACTCACATGCAACGGGAAGAAGCAGGTGAACTCCGCCGGACTTCGGCGCAGCAGCGACAGATGCAGGAACTCGGACGCACGATCTTAGTGAATCGTGCCAGACCCAAATCCTCGTCGGACAACGCACCGCGGGATCGCGATGGGACCGGGTAAGTAAATCTGCCCCCATTGACTTAAGTTTACTTCTCACATGAAAGTTGAATTTCTTAGTGATACCACCACACTAGGCCATGAAAGAAATGTGATCTGTAAAGTGTTAAGCTTGACAACAAACTCATAAGGGATTATTAGGTGAAGTGCAGCTGACTTGCTCACTTTCTATTCCAAAATAGTTTGGGCATAAAAACTTAACTAAAATAACTGTGAATAAAGCAGCACTAAACTTTTGACAAAATTTTATAAGGAATAATTAAATAGTTCAGATGATAATAATGAACTTTGTAGTTCCCTTTTTTATGTAATATGCTCCTTTTTTTTCCTCTGCCTTTAGTCAAGCAGTTTGTGTAAATCAGTTATCTCACTCTGTACACCATTGAATACCAAAATGCCTGATAAAGCGTTTAAAGATTTACATCTTTATAGACAATCTCTGGATAGTCTTATCTTCCCAAACAGGTCAAATATTCTATAGGTACGGAAAGAGTTAAAGGGGTATTCCCACAAAGACAAGATTTTTAAATATACTCAGGATATCACATGTAGAAATTGTTAAATACACGCAACTACTAGAAGTATATGGTTCAAGTTGGTGCTCGAGTGAGGGAACATCCCTAATTGTATTCATCAAAAAAGTACTTGGCACTTAAATGCGATGCAATCTTCTTTAATTCAACAAAATTATATTTACATTTGACTTTCAGTATGCAATCTAAAAAATAAGGTTTTTGTCAAATTGCATGACCTTCATCAGAAATGGATTGCCCATTGAGAGAGGAGAAAAGATGAGATAAGCAAGGTTTACCCCAATGGAACTGTGGACACTGCCATCATGTGCCAATGATAAGAGTAGAAAGATCAGCACTCGCTGTTTTGAATAAAACATGGAATATACTTTATTTCTTCAGGATAAAAGCACTACAGACATACAGCCATGAGGATATACAATGCCATCTGACTCTTTTTCCACCTGTTTCTTTTTCTATGTGTCTGATACTAATAGGGTGTTCAGAAGCTAAATAAAAGTGTAGATAAACCCTGGACACTGATAATCTAAGCACATTGTAAGCACACAGCATTTCATAGCACAGAGGGATCATGATTAGAGATGAGCGAGCACTAAAATGCTCGGGTACTCGTTATTCGAGACGAACTTTTCCCGATGCTCGAGTGCTCGTCTCGAATAACGAACCCCATTGAAGTCAATGGGAGACTCGAGCATTTTTCAAGGGGACCAAGGCTCTGCACAGGGAAGCTTGGCCAAACACCTGGGAACCTCAGAAAAGGATGGAAACACCACGGAAATGGACAGGAAACAGCAGGGGCAGCATGCATGGATGCCTCTGAGGCTGCATAATCGCACCATTATGCCAAAATTATGGGCAACAGCATGGCCATGACAGAGTGACAGAATGAAGCTAGATAGCATCTAAAACATGCAATAATTGACCCTGACACTATAGGGGACGGCATGCAGAGGCAGCGGCAGCAGGCTAGAGAGTGGCATGGCGACATACCCTAAATGGACTCAGGCTTCAAACCAATGGGTGGCAGAGAGGAACCAAAGGAGGTGAGCAAGAAGCGCTCAAATAATATCGGTACATGATAAAAGTTTGCCAGTATATTTTGTGGATTACACAGCAGGGTGGCGACAAAGTTAACATGGAAGCCATGAAAACAACCCAAAATTCTGCCTGACACAGCTCGTTTGATAAGGGGACCATGTATGGAGGCAGTGAACTAGTAGTAGATTAAAGGTGCTGCAGTTAAAACTATGTTAGTTGGATCTTGGCATGGAGCTGGCGCTCCGCTGCCAGGCGAGCTTTCGCCAATCCAAGCCCCTGTCTCTAGGCTACTCCCCAAACAGCACTTCTAAGAACCTTTTGTATAAGATCAAGTGTAGTAGCGTTCTTATAAGTTTAGGATATGCCGGGTGAGGGGAATGTAAACAGATGCGCAAGAAGCGCTGAAATAATATCGGTAAATGATAAAAGTTTGCAAGTATATTTTGTGGATTACACAGCAGGGTGGCGACAAAGTTAACAAGTTTGATGTGGAATGCCCTGTAATAGCTCTTGGGCGGTATGCCTTTTATCGCCTAGGCTCAGCAGTTTGAGCACCGCCTGCTGTCGCTTAGCGACGGCACTGCTGCTGTGCCTAGAGCTACCGACTGATGGCGCCATGCCCACGGATGGTAATTCGGAGGAGGAGGAGGGTTGGGAGGAGGTATAGTAGGCCTTTGAGACCTGGACCGAGGTAGGCCCCGCAATTCTCTGCGTCGGCAGTATATGACCAGCCCCAGGGTCAGACTCGGTCCCAGCCTGCACCAAGTTAAGTGTAGTAGCGTTCTTATAAGTTTGGGATATGGCGGGTGAGGGGAATGTAAACAGATGCGCAAGAAGCGGCTGATGCGCATGGAGCTGGCGCTCCGCTGCCAGGCGAGCTTTCGCCAATCCAAGCCCCTGTCTCTAGGCTACTCCCCAAACAGCACTTCTAAGAACCTTTTGTATAAGATCAAGTGTAGTAGCGTTCTTATAAGTTTAGGATATGCCGGGTGAGGGGAATGTAAACAGATGCGCAAGAAGCGCTGAAATAATATTGGTAAATGAGAAAAGTTTGCCAGTATATTTTGTGGATAACACAGCAGGGTGGCGACAAAGTTAACAACTTTGATGTGGAATCCATGAAAACAACCCAAATTTCTGCCTGACACACCTCGTTTGATAAAGGGACGATGTATGGAGGCAGCTATATGGACGACTTTTGGAGGTAGCAATGGAGACAACGTGTGGAGGCTGCTATGGAGACAATTTAATTTGGATAGTGCCTGTATGTGGCAGTCCCAAAAATTTTTCAAACCAGAGGAGCAGGTAGGTGGCCCTCCAGTAAAATGGAATAGATTGAGTGCCTGTATGTGGCAGTCCAAAAAAATTTTCAAACCAGAGGAGCAGGTAGGTGGCCCTCCATAAAAATTGAATAGATTGAGTGCCTGTATGTGGCACTCCCAAAAATTGTTTAAAACAGAGGACCGGGTAGGTGGCCCTCCAGAAAAATTGAATAGATTGAGTGCCTGTATGTGGCACTCCCAAAAATTGTTTAAAACAGAGGACCGGGTAGGTGGCCCTCCAGAAAAATTAAATGCATAAAGTACTATAGCTAGAGCCAGTGGGCCCTGTCAAAAAATAGCCAGTTTCCTCTGCTTTACTGTACAAAGAGGAGGAGAAGGAGGAAAATGAGGAGGAGGAGGAGTGGATAAATTATTCAGGTTGAGCTTCCTTCACCTGGTGGAGATTGGAAATTATGAGAAATCCAGGCTTTATTCATCTTTATAAGCGTCAGCCTGTCAGCGCTGTCAGTCGACAGGCGTGTACGCTTATCGGTGATGATGCCACCAGCTGCACTGAAAACCCGCTCGGACAAGACGCTAGCGGCAGGGCAGGCAAGAACCTCCAAGGCGTACAGCGCCAGTTCGTGCCACATGTCCAGCTTTGAAACCCAGTAGTTGTAGGGAGCTGTGTGATCATTTAGGACGATGGTATGGTCAGCTACGTACTCCCTCACCATCTTTCTGTAAAGATCAGCCCTACTCTGCCGAGACTGGGGACAGGTGACAGTGTCTTGCTGGGGTGACATAAAGCTGGCAAAAGCCTTGTAAAGCGTACCCTTGCCAGTGCTGGACAAGCTGCCTGCTCGCCTACTCTCCCTCGCTACTTGTCCCGCTGAACTACGCACTCTGCCGCTAGCGCTGTCAGAAGGGAAATACTGTTTCAGCTTGTGCACCAGGGCCTGCTGGTATTCATGCATTCTCACACTCCTTTCCTCTGCAGGGATGAGAGTGGAAAGATTTTGCTTGTACCGTGGGTCCAGGAGAGTGAACACCCAGTAATCGGTGCTGGAATAAATTCTTTGAACGCGAGGGTCACGGGATAGGCAGCCTAGCATGAAATCTGCCATATGCGCCAGAGTACCAACGCGTAAGAATTCACTCCCGTCACTGGCCTGACTGTCCATTTCCTCCTCCTCCAACTCCTCCAACTCCTCTTCTTCTGCCCATACACGCTGAACAGTGAAGGACTCAACAATGGCCCCCTCTTGTGTCTCGCCAACATTCTCCTCCTCTTCCTCCTCATCCTCCTCCACCTCCACCTCCTCCGATATGCGCTGAGAAACAGACCTGAGGGTGCTTTGGCTATCAACAAGGGAATCTTCTTCCCCCGTCTCTTGTGACGAGCGCAAAGCTTCCGACTTCATGCTGATCAGAGAGTTTTTCAACAGGCCAAGCAGCGGGATGGTGAGGCTGATGATGGCGGCATCGCCACTGACCATCTGTGTTGACTCCTCAAAGTTACTCAGCACCTGACAGATATCAGACATCCACGTCCACTCCTCATTGTAGACTTGAGGAAGCTGACTGACCTGACTACCAGTTCTGGTGGAAGTTGACATCTGGCAGTCTACAATAGCTCGGCGCTGCTGGTAAACTCTGGATAACATGGTCAGTGTTGAATTCCACCTCGTGGGCACGTCGCACAACAGTCGGTGAGCGGGCAGTTGGAGGCGGCGCTGCGCTGCCCTGAGAGTGGCAGCATCTGTGCTGGACTTCCTGAAATGCGCACAGATGCGGCGCACCTTCGTGAGCAAATCAGACAGATTGGGGTATGTCTTGAGGAAACGCTGAACTATCAGATTTAACACATGGGCCAGGCATGGCACATGTGTCAGTCTGCCGAGTTGCAGAGCCGCCACCAGGTTACGGCCGTTGTCACACACAACCATGCCTGGCTTCAGGTTCAGCGGTGCCAGCCACAGATCAGTCTGCGCCGTGATGCCCTGTAATAGCTCTTGGGCGGTGTGCCTTTTATTGCCTAGGCTCAGCAGTTTGAGCACCGCCTGCTGTCGCTTAGCGACGGCACTGCTGCTGTGCCTAGAGCTAGCGACTGATGGCGCCGTGCCCACGGATGGTAGTTCGGAGGAGGAGGTGGAGGAGGGGTGGGAGGAGGAGGAGGCATAGTAGGCCTGAAACACCTGGACCGAGGTAGGCCCCGCAATCCTCAGCGTCGGCAGTATATGACCAGCCGCAGGGTCAGACTCGCTCCCAGCCTCCACCAAGTTAACCCAATGTGCCGTCAGCGATATATAGTGGCCCTGCCCGGCAGCACTCGTCCACGTGTCCGTGGTCAGGTGGACCTTGTCAGAAACGGCGTTGGTCAGGGCACGGATGATGTTGTCTGACACGTGCTGGTGCAGGGCTGGGACGGCACATCGGGAAAAGTAGTGGCGGCTGGGGACCGAATACCGAGGGGCGGCCGCCGCCATGAGGTTGCGAAAGGCCTCGGTCTCTACTAGCCTATAGGGCAGCATCTCCAGGCTAAGCAATCTGGAGATGTGCACATTAAGGGCTTGGGCGTGCGGGTGGGTTGCACTATATTTGCGTTTCCGCTCCAGCGTCTGGGGTATGGAGAGCTGAACGCTGGTGGATGCTGTGGAGGATCGTGGAGGCGACGATGGGGTTTTTGTGGCAGGGTCCTGGGCAGGGGGCTGACTATCAGCTGACACAGGGGAAGGAGCAGTGGTGTGCACGGCCGGAGGTGAACGGGCTTGTTGCCACTGAGTGGGGTGTTTAGCATTCATATGCCTGCGCATACTGGTGGTAGTTAAGCTAGTAGTGGTGGAACCCCTGCTGAGCCTGGTTTGGCAAATGTTGCACACCACAGTCCGTCGGTCATCCGGTGTTTCCTTAAAGAACCTCCAGACTTCTGAAGATCTAGCCCTCGCCGCAAGAGCCCTCGCCACGGGAGCTTCACTAGTTGACACATTTGGCGCTGATGCACCAGCTCTGGCCCTGCCTCTCCGTCTGGCCCCACCACTGCCTCTTCCAACCTGTTCTGGTCGAGGACTCTCCTCCGTCTCAGAAGCACTGTGTTCACCCGGCCTCTCAACCCAGCTTGGGTCTGTCACCTCATCATCCTCCGATCCCTCAGTCTGCTCCCCCCTCGGACTTCCTGCCCTGACAACAACTTCCCCACTGTCTGACAACCGTGTCTCCTCATCGTCGGACACCTCTTTACACACTTCCACTACGTCAAGAAGGTCATCATCACCCACAGACTGTGACTGGTGGAAAACCTGGGCATCGGAAAATTGCTCAGCAGCAACCGGACAAGTGGTTTGTGACTGTGGGAAGGGTCCAGAAAACAGTTCCTCAGAGTATGCCGGTTCAAATGCCAAATTTTCCTGGGAGGGGGCAGACTGGGGGGGAGGAGGCTGAGGTGCAGGAGCTGGAGGAGTGGCGATTTCGGTGACATGGGTGGACTGCGTGGAAGACTGACTGGTGGACAAATTGCTCGAAGCATTGTCAGCAATCCACGACATCACCTGTTCGCACTGTTCTGGCCTCAACAGTGCTCTACCACGAGTCCCAGTAACTTCAGACATGAACCTAGGGAGTGTAGCTCTGCGGCGTTCCCCTGCTTCCTCATAAGCAGGTGGTGTCTCACCCCGGCCAGGACCACGGCCTCTGACCCCTGCAGTAGTTGGACGCCCACGTCCCCGCCCTCGTCCTCTACCCCTAGCCCTCGGGTTAAACATTTTTAAAATGAGAGTTATAACTTTAAACTTTTTTTTGTGTTTTTTGTTTTTTTTTGTGTTTTTGAGTTTTTAAAACCAAACGATGCTATCCTATTGCTATGGCTATTTTCTAGCCAAGTATGAAAGCACACTACTATGCCAGATGAGATGACGCAGAGTTATGAAACAAAATAAACGTAAAATAAAAAAGGAAAAATGGCAGACTGTGCCTAATTGAAATCCAACCCCTACTAAATTTTCCCACTTCGGTCTTTGCAATGGATATGTGCGTCACTAAGCGCAAAACACACCGGTCGCAAGTCTCACTACAAATTGCTCACAATTGGCTAGTAGATGCACTGCAGCAAGTACAGCCACCAGCAGATCAACCAGAAATCAAATATATATAACGCTACTGTAGGCGTAAGTAAGCCGTTTAGATTCTTCTATGGCTATTTTCTAGCCAAGTATGAAAGCACACTACTATGCCAGATGAGATGACGCAGAGTTATGAAACAAAATAAACGTAAAATAAAAAAGGAAAAATGGCAGACTGTGCCTAATTGAAATCCAACCCCTACTAAATTTTCCCACTTCGGTCTTTGCAATGGATATGTGCGTCACTAAGCGCAAAACACACCGGTCGCAAGTCTCACTACAAATTGCTCACAATTGGCTAGTAGATGCACTGCAGCAAGTACAGCCACCAGCAGATCAACCAGAAATCAAATATATATAACGCTACTGTAGGCGTAAGTAAGCCGTTTAGATTCTCCTATGGCTATTTTCTAGCCAAGTATGAAAGCACACTACTATGCCAGATGAGATGACGCAGAGTTATGAAACAAAATAAACGTAAAATAAAAAAGGAAAAATGGCAGACTGTGCCTAATTGAAATCCAACCCCTCCTAAATATTCCCACTTCGGTCTTTGCAATGGATATGTGCGTCACTAAGCGCAAAACACAGCGGTCGCAAGTCTCACTACAAATTGCTCACAATTTGCTAGTAGATGCACTGCAGCAAGTACAGCCACCAGCAGATCAACCAGAAATCAAATATATATAACGCTACTGTAGGCGTAAGTAAGCCGTTTAGATTCTCCTATGGCTATTTTCTAGCCAAGTATGAAAGCACACTACTATGCCAGATGAGATGACGCAGAGTTATGAAACAAAATAAACGTAAAATAAAAAAGGAAAAATGGCAGACTGTGCCTAATTGAAATCCAACCCCTACTAAATTTTCCCACTTCGGTCTTTGCAATGGATATGTGCGTCACTAAGCGCAAAACACACCGGTCGCAAGTCTCACTACAAATTGCTCACAATTGGCTAGTAGATGCACTGCAGCAAGTACAGCCACCAGCAGATCAACCAGAAATCAAATATATATAACGCTACTGTAGGCGTAAGTAAGCCGTTTAGCTTCTCCTATGGCTATTTTCTAGCCAAGTATGAAAGCACACTACTATGCCAGATGAGATGACGCAGAGTTATGAAACAAAATAAACGTAAAATAAAAAAGGAAAAATGGCAGACTGTGCCTAATTGAAATCCAACCCCTACTAAATTTTCCCACTTCGGTCTTTGCAATGGATATGTGCGTCACTAAGCGCAAAACACACCGGTCGCAAGTCTCACTACAAATTGCTCACAATTTGCTAGTAGATGCACTGCAGCAAGTACAGCCACCAGCAGATCAACCAGAAATCAAATATATATAACGCTACTGTAGGCGTAAGTAAGCTGTTTGGATTCTCCTATGGCTATTTTCTAGCCAAGTATGAAAGCACACTACTATGCCAGATGAGATGACACTGAGTTATTAAAAAAATAAACGTAAAATAAAAAGTAAATGGCAGACTGTGCCTAATTGAAATCAAACCCCTAATAAATTTTCCCACTTTGGTGTTTGAGGTGGATATGTGTGTCACTAAGAGCTAAACACAACGGTAGCAAGTCCCCCTGCAAATTCCTCACAATATGGTACTAGCTGCAAATAAAAAAAAAAAAGTATAACGTTATTGTAGCCCTAAGAAGGGCTGTTGGGTTCTTGGAGAATCACTCCTGCCTAACAGTAAGCTAATAGAACACCCTAACGCTTTCCCTGACCAGCAGCAGCTCTCTCCCTAGCGGCATCCAGACACAGAATGATCCGAGCAGCGCGGGCAGCGGCTAGTCTATCCCAGGGTCACCTGATCTGGCCAGCCAACCACTGCTATCGACGTGTAAGGGTACCACGTCATGCTGGGTGGAGTGCAGAGTCTCCTGGCTTGTGATTGGCTCTGTTTCTGGCCGCCAAAAAGCAAAACGGCGGGAGCTGCCATTTTCTCGAGCGGGCGAAGTATTCGTCCGAGCAACGAGCAGTTTCGAGTACGCTAATGCTCGACCGAGCATCAAGCTCGGACGAGCATGTTCGCTCATCTCTAATCATGATGTGTCAGGTTAGAGGATCCCCGCCCACACTCTGGAATTTTACACTGATCATCATGGAGTGATAGGAGCTAAAACAGCAATAACAGTGAGTAAAATTGTAAAGTTAGGGGGTAAAATTAATCCTTATTTTGTAAACATAACTAGGGGGATATAATTTAAAAATTTTCTTTCATGGGCAAACCCCTTCAATAATTTGTCTTCTGATCTGTCTGAGTTGGGTGGAAGGTCCGAATGCGAACAGATACACTAGTCACTGCAGGAAGAAGAGAAACAAGGCACAGATAAGCTGCTTTAGTTAATGAAGTTTACTGTTATCACCTGTTCTTTTCATTCTGAAGCAAAAAAAATGAATGAAAAAAATTATGATAGTTATATTTAGGCTACATTCACACAAATGTATGGGGGGCGTATATACAGGCACCATACTGTTCCGTAGCTCGTAGAAAGATAGGACATGTCCTATCTTTCGACCGAATATGGTGCCGGGCCTATGTTACTCCATGGAGAGTGGTGGGGTGAGCGACGCTCTCCCATCCTCCTCTTCCCGGTGCCAACGTATACCCGCCTTAGTACGGTATGGTGGGCATACATCGTGTGAATGTAGCCTAATATAAATGATAATAATAATGATATGTTAAACATTTCATAATAGCATTGGCCTTTCCAACACATAAGACATTGTTTTCTTGTCCTCTCATGTGCTTCTAATGTTGAACAGCACAATTACTAGTTGCATGGTTAGATGTGTCAGGCTGTCATAGTCAATGATTGATTTATGTTTTCGCTTAGGGAACAATTTTAGCATTACATATTGTCACTAATATAAGAGGTTGCGAAACGGATTAAGATAACAGACGAAGATGTGTTTATCTGCCTAGGTGTGCATGTACGTATCAGTATTAGAGCGACATAGGAACAAAAACTCATATTTTGAGGCAAGATATTCTTACAAGTCCAGATTTATCAACAAGCATAGTTGTTTTTTCCTTTAAACAAATTTTGCCATGACATGTTTTTTTTGCTCAACAATATAAGCATAGATGTAATTTCCTGTATAAATGGGCTGTGTAAAAGGGAACACTGTGAAGTTGCTTCTCTTTTATTTGTTTTAAATTGAATCTAAACTTGAGTCTACAGGGTCCAGCAGTAGAGGATTAAAATATAGGCAGTTTGGGCGGTAGCCCGGGGCCCAAGCCTTTTAGGGGGCCTATGGCTACTCAAACAACCCCCCAAATTTTATACTCATACATGAAATCCTCATACACACAACAGGCAAGAATCTGATTCTAGTCCCAGTAATATTCATACAGCCCAAGACCCATGGCAGTCTAAATCCACCCCTGGGACCCAAAGAAGCTAACTGCACCAAACCCTCCAGCTACAATGTACATGTATTGTACTCGGGAGAGACACCTATAAAACCTTAAATATCACTTTGCTCCCCTAATGTAAATAATATAAATAACATAGTTTGTACCACTAAGCTGAATTGAGGAAATCACACACATTAGTGGTAAAGCAATTCCAAGATGTTTAAAAGAAGGTTTTATTTGGATTTACCAATATGTGGCATATTATAAAGTACATTTAAAAATGATAGGCCAACCTTTTATCATGGCTAAAACGTATAGCAGAAGAAATGCAAGTTCAATGCATCAAACATGCAGATTAATGTAGCCAGTTCAGTGTTATTGTACAGCTGTATATTAATACTCTTCTTTGCAGGGAACACTTAAAAGGGTTGTCCCCAATTTCAAAAACAGGGCTGCTTTTTTTCTAAAAAACTGTTTCCTTTCTATGGTTTCTACCAGTATTGCAGTTCAGCTGCATAGAAAGAAATGGAGCTGACTTGCGATCCCATGCACTACTCTTGGTCACATGTGTTTTTGTAAAAAAAAAAGATGTTTTTAAACTATGAACAGCCACTTTAAAGAGAACCCATCATCAGATTTTTCCCCACTAAACTACTAGCCCCCTTGGGTAGGGCATGTCCTTTCTAAATTCTCTCTTTTAAATGCAATCTCACCCATTTACCTATATAAAATCTCCCCCAAAGTCAGGCAAATATGACTCTGATGAGCTGAGTCAGAGTTAAGTCAATTTAGAAGTCCACATGAAGCTTACAGCTTTGTGATCTACAGAACCAGAGATACAGGCATCTAAATAAGTTGTTGGAAATGCAGATCCATTTTTTTATTTTTTAACTGCCTATATGTCCAGCTCCCTTATCTGTCATTCTTCTTATCTTTAATATGACATATAAAGCTTCTTTCTAGGTCTTATAGAACCAAAGATAGTGGCTGCTGAAATGCTACTACCTCTGTTTAAAGTCATATTTGCCTGACTTGGGGGAGGGGGTAGGTAAACTTGTGAGATTTCACATAAAAGAAAGGAAATTTGATCCAAGGGGTCAATGGTTTAGTGGGTAAAACCTGGTGACAGGTTCCCTTTAAAGGAAACCTACCGTGAAGAATCAAACATCAGAAATAGATCTGATGATAGATTCCTCCCACCTGCCTCTGCCCTAATCTGTAATTTAATAATCCTAGAACCCAACATAAGCTTCATTTTAGTAATATATAAATTAACTGCAGAGGCTACTGGGGCGTGGAGTAGCCTTAGCTCCCAGTGCCCGGCCAGGCTAGCACACACCCCAGTAGCCTCTGCAGTTAATTTACATATTACTAAAATAAAGTTTTTAACAAGTTAGGTTATGTTCCAGGATCATTAAATTACAGAATAGGGCTGAGGCAGGCAGAAGGAATCTACCATCAGATCTACTTCTGATAGTATATTCCTCATGGTAGGTTTCCTTTAAGCTTTTTCAGGTTGTACCAAAGAGTCTAACAAAACATTCCATTCAATGGTCACTTTGATTTTCAGAAGTCCTGCCTACTTATTACACCCAAGAAACAAGATGAATAACGGGTAATATGGTGTATAAACTGCATTTATGCCCATCTGTAACTTTAGAGCCAGATCAGTTTTGTTCTATCAGGGGGATTGTGTAGAGTTCTGCTATTATATAGTGTAAGTGGCATTTTGGTGGGCATACAGTCACAGGAGTGGTTGGGTTACTGCTCCCAGCTAGCTTATTTCTAAATGGCTGGTATTGGATATGTTTATACATATTTGTTGATAAATGTGGTAGTTGACAACGAAGAAGTCATATCTACATTGATCATGTCCAATCCCAATTTTTAGCTAATTTGGGCTAAATGGCATCAGCCTTGTAGGGTTTTATACCTTCCTCAGGACAGCACTGTATTATTTATAGGTTGGAACCACCTACTATTAAAACAATATTAAAATGTGTTTTTTAAAAGTCTACCCTCACACAGCTGTATAACAAGAAATAAGAAGTGTTAGGTACGAAGATGCAACTGTAGAGGAAGTCCAATGCAGATCGGGTCCACATGACTTATGACCAAACCACAGACCTTAAATGCTGATGTAGTGACCTAATTCTGATAAACACTGACTCAGACCGGTAAACGCTGTCACATATTAAGATATTAGTGCATTGCTAGGGCTAATCATAAAACAGCCTTCTAATGCTGCGGAGTCTGCAATGATTGATGCAGGAAGCCTGTGCCAAGCCACAAAATCCTTTATACATTTTGCAACATTCCAAAAGTCATGTTGCAAAGCTTCAAACCTAGACACATTGAACCAAATATCATTGACTCCAGTTACATAAAACCCACAGGACGTTTTACTGGATGATAACTGATTTTCAGCTTTGTTTCTTCTCTCTTCTTTTAGATGTGAGCCTTTTATATGAAAATGGCTACATGCACTTTAGAGAATTATTATGAGCAAGGTGACTGTAACTATTTTATAAGTGAGGCTGTACAGACACTGATGGGATTTTCAGCATTTAAGACAAATTGTTGTTTTATTTGCTCTAAAATAGAAACCTTTCTTGTAAAAAGTAAGAAAAATGAAAGATATTCCAAAATATGCAACTGATGTATATTTACTGACCACTTCAGCTTAAAGAGGACATGTCAGGTCGGGTCCCATCTTGTCCTCACAGGTTCCCTTTAAGCTTTACATACATGAACTCCCTAGTGGTCACTTCTCACCTCACTGAAATCTTTATCCTCTCTCTCTCTTCTGGTGTTGTTCCCTCTTCTTTCAAGCATGTGGTTGTCACCCCATTACTAAAGAAAACTTCCCTGGACCCATCCAGTGCTACTAACTACAGACCAGTCTCTAATTCCCTTTTTATCTCCAAACTCCTGGAATGCCTGGTCTATTCTCAAGTAACCAATCTCTCAGCCAGCTTGCTCCTTAATGACTGATCTTGCACGTAACATCACCCCTGCCTGAATCCAGAACACTAGTGACTGTCTCTCGCTTCTTGAAACTTAATCCACCCAAAATGAAATTTCTTGTCATTCCACTGTCTACTAACTGACATAATCTTTAAGGAAACCTACCACTTCCAATGGTGCTTCTAAGCAGCAGATGCCGTGCACCAGCTCAGGGTGAGCTGGTGCCGGTGCTTATCTTCATTATGTTCTTAAGCAGTTTATAAGCATTTAAACAATTTTTTAATCTTTAAATCCGAAGTAGCGCCATTGCACTGTGGTCCGCGCTTGGCGCACCATGTACGCAACCACTTCCTATTCAGGTGCACGCACAGTCGCGCGCATGGTGCGCCGAGCGTGGACTACGGTGTGGGGAAGCTACTTCGGATGTAAAGATTAATAAAGTGTTTAAATGCTTAAAAAAAATTTAAGAACATAACGAAGATAAGCACCGGCACCAGCTCACCCTGAGCTGGTGCACAGCATTTGCTGCTTAGAAGCCCTATTGGAAGTGGTAGGTTTCTGTGATGTCACCATAACCCCGATACAGCAGGCCCGATGTCTTGGTTGTGCAGGGTTGTGCTGGACTCTGACCTCTCCTTTGCACCGTATATTCAATCTGTCGCTCGCTCTTGCCAGATGCACCCTAAACCATTTCTAGAATCTGACCATTTCTTACAAGTGAAACCTATAAAACACTAATTGTCACTCTGATTTACTCTTGTCTAGACAACTGTAACTCCCTACTAATCGGTCAATGGAACGTTATGAACGCAACTCGAATTTTACACAAATCATAACATTGCACATAATGACAGAACCATGTCTTATTATGACATCCCAATGCTCGATTATGACATAGCAATGCTTCATTGTGACATCACAATACTCCAGTGTGACTTCACTAGCCCCTTTGTGACACCACAATGCCCCATTGTAACATCATAATTCATACTGTAACACAATAAAACCCCATTACAATGTCACAATGCCCAATGGTATCTTAATGCCTACCAACCCATAGTTAGTCACACAATATTTTACAAGTACTGATTTCTCAAAGTAAAAGTAAATTTTGTCAATGTGTCACGCCCTGGAAATGACAATGTGATAAACTCCTGCTCCTGGATGGGTTTTGTGCATATTCATCTAGTTGTAGAGTGAAGCAGATTTACGATGGTGAATGTGTTTTGCGAGATTGTTCATTCATCCAGGGCCGATTCTAGCATATTTGCTGCCTGAGGCGAATATTAAAATGCTGCCCCCCCCCCCCCCCACTCCCTGTTAAGTAAATCCTTAAACTTTACTAACAATTAACAACCCTACAGACAGCTCCCTGACACTGTGTGACTGACTACAGGATCTGGGAGTCATTAGTGGCATCTAGTACCTTATAGATGACAATCTCTTCCATCAGGACGACTTTATTCCGGGTTCTCCAATCCATGACGTATCGCGGCTGAGTTCACGGCCGGATATCTTCAGCTCCGTGCAGCATCTCCACCCGGCGTCCCTAAAAATACCACAGTCACTTACAGTATAAAGTCTCCTGGAAAACAACACTGCGCTCCTAAATAATATATACCCCTCACAACACAAATGACCGCACGCTACCCCACATATAACACATCCCTTCATTATATAGGGATAAAATCTATATACATATAATATACTGTATCCCATATACAGCCCCTGCAGCTAAGTAATATACTGTACCCGATATACAGCCCCCCCAGCATAGTAATATACTGTATCCCATATACAACCCCCCAGCTTAGTGATATACTGTACCCCATATACATCCCCCCAGCTTAGTGATATAGTGATATATAATATATACAGCACCCCCCAGTATAAAATGATTCTGGCCCCATATAATATATACTGAATCCCCCCCAGTATAAAATAATTATAGCCCCAAATAATATCTATAGCATCCCCCCCCCCCCAGTATAAAATAATTATAGCCCCAAATAATATCTATAGCATCCCCCCCAGTATAAAATAATTATAGCCCCAAATAATATATATAGCATCCCCCCCCCCAGTATAAAATAATTATAGCCCCAAATAATATATATAGCATCCCCCCCCCCAGTATAAAATAATTATAGCCCCAAATAATATATATAGCATCCCCCCCCCAGTATAAAATAATTATAGCCCCAAATAATATCTATAGCATCACCCCCAGTATAAAATAATTATAGCTCCAAATCCCCAAATAAAATATACAGAACCCCCCCGCCCCTAGTATAAAATAATTCTGGCCCCATATAATATATACAGCACCCCCCCCCCCCTAGTATAAAATAATTCTGGCCCCATATAATATCTATAGCATCCCCCTAGTATTAAACAATCATAGCCCCAAATAATATATATATAGCATTCCCCCCAGTATAAAATAATTACAGTATAGCCCCAAATAATATAAATATATATTGCATCCCCCCCAGTAATAAATAAATAATTATAGCCCCAAATAAAATAGCATTCCATGATACCTCCCCCCCCCCAGTTTAAAATAATTCTGGCCCCATATGATATATATAGCCCCCCCCCCCGCAGTATTAATTATTAGCCACAATTAATTAAATACATGAAAAATAATAAAATCCTACTCACCTGCAGGCAGCTGCTCCCTCGGCGCGGCTCCGGTGTTCACGCGGCTCTCCTGTGAGACGCGGCTCCGCACAGTGACACAGGCGCCGCGCCATGACGTCATGACGCCTGTGTCACTGCTTAGAACGGAGCGACGCAGCTGCCGGAAAGGCGCTGCGTCGCTCCGCATATAAATCGCGCCTGTGTCTTAAAGAGACAGGCGCGATTTATTTAGCTGGTGGGCGATTCGGGCGTTAATGGACGCCCGAATCGCCCACTTTAGAGCGGCGAATTTCGCCGCCCTTTACAGGGACCCGCATTCTGCCGCCTGAAGCGAGATTTTCATCTCGCCTCATGGCAGATGCGGCCCTGCATTCATCTATTAAGTTCCTCACCTATTATCCAATCTAATGAACTTTAACTACTATACACTGCAGCAGGTTTTGTCATCTGAGTGTCCTTTCCGTAACCTTGGACAATATAATACTACTTGCAGTCCAATAACTACACGCATGGAAAATCCAGATGCAAACAAGAAATTGTTGTAAAAACAAAAGAAGATTCCAAAAAATACAAGTTGCCATTTTATGTCTTATGTGCAACATAAATCAGGTGATTCTGAAGTTATACTGCACATTAAGTAAACACTATCCAGATCCTGGACAAGGCTACAATGTTAGTTACCTTTATTGTTTCTGCATGTACATCATTGTAGCATCATTCAGACAGCAGATGGTGTGTAACTAAGGTCATTTATGCAGACAATTCAGAAGAGCAGGTTGTACGGTGTTTATATTGAAGAAAAAAGCAGAAAAATAGAAAATTTCTTTTTATTTAGATTATTCAAATAAGCATAAAAAACTCAATTTGTGCAAAAGTGGTAATCCATTTGAATTGTGAGAGCATTAAAAGTCAACACATTTTGGGCAATCAAAACACGTCCACACTCATGACCTGTGATTGGTGTTGATGTGATGTGTTGCCCATCTTAAAGGGAACTTGTCACCAGGAGACCCATTTTTAGCACCCCCCCCCCCCCAAAAGTCCCTACAGAGCATAGTACATGCACTGCCAAAGAGTTTTTGTATCAAAAATAGGTTTTACAGAACATATACACTCACCGTCCACTTTATTAGGTACACCAGTCCAACTGCTCGTTAACACTTAATTTCTAATCAGCCAATCACATGGCGGCAACTCAGTGCATTTAGGCATGTAGACATGGTCAATACAATCTCTTGCAGTTCAAACCGAGCATCAGTATGGGGAAGAAAGGTGATTTGAGTGCCTTTGAACGTGGCATGGTTGTTGGTGCCAGAAGGGCTGGTCTGAGTATTTCAGAAACTGCTGATCTACTGGGATTTTCACGCACAACCATCTCGAGGGTTTACAGAGAATGGTCCGAAAAAGAAAAAACATCCAGTGAGCGGCAGTTCTGTGGGTGGAAATGCCTTGTTGATGCCAGAGGTCAGAGGAGAATGGGCAGACTGGTTCGAGCTGATAGAAAGGCAACAGACTCAATTCGCCACCCGTTACAACCAAGGTAGGCAGAAGAGCATCTCTGAACGCACAGTATGTCAAACTTTGAGGCAGATGGGCTACAGCAGCAGAAGACCACACCGGGTGCAACTCCTTTCAGCTAAGAACAGGAAACTGAGGCTACAATTTGCACAAGCTCATCGAAATTGGACAGTAGAAGATTGGAAAAACGTTGCCTGGTCTGATGAGTCTCGATTTCTGCTGCGACATTCGGATGGTAGGGTCAGAATTTGGCGTCAACAACATGAAAGCATGGATCCATCCTGCCTTGTATCAACGGTTCATGGTGTCATGGTGTGGGGAATATTTTCTTGGCACTCTTTGGGCCCCTTGGTACCAATTGATCATTGTTGCAACGCCACAGCCTACCTGAGTATTGTTGCTGACCATGTCCATACCTTTATGACCACAATGTACCCAACATCTGATGGCTACTTTCAGCAGGATAATGCGCCATGTCATAAAGCTGGAATCATCTCAGACTGGTTTCTTGAACATGACAATGAGTTCACTGTACTCAAATGGCCTCCACAGTCACCAGATCTCAATCCAATAGAGCATCTTTTGGATGTGGTGGAACGGGAGATTCGCATCATGGATGTGCAGCCAACAAATCTGCGGCAACTGTGTGATGCCATCATGTCAATATGGACCAAAATCTCTGAGGAATGCTTCCAGCACCTTGTTGAATCTATGCCACGAAGAATTGAGGCAGTTCTGAAGGCAAAAGGGGGTCCAACCTGTTACTAGCATGGTGTACCTAATAAAGTGGCCGGTGAGTGTATTATATTGTATTATTTTATATTGTATCTTTCAATGTCATGTGCTCTGTGACGAGGCCTGGGAGTGGCTGCAAAGGTAGTGGCTGCAAAGGAGCAGTTTCCTTCCCCCACCACCCTTGGGAAACCGCTCCTCCATGTGTCCTTTTCAAATATATGAAAACTCCCCTCCCTTGGGAGTGGCTATAGATGGGGGGCGTCTTTAAGCTGAGTAATCAGAGTTTTCAAATATTTGAAAAGGAGGCATGGAGCTGCGCTTCCCAAGGATGGGGGTGGACTCCTACTTTATAGCCACTCCCAGGGGACAAGTGCCTAGTCATAGAGCACATGACATTGAAATGTAATATATAACTTTTTTTCTGTAAAACCTATTTTTTATACAAAAATTTTGCTCAGTTTTATTGCAGTTTTAGCTCCTATCTCTCCCTCGGCTGCTCAATAAGTTATGACCCATCTAGCTTTGTGAGGTGACAATGTGGCTACATTATCAGGGTACAGGTACACCTTCATCTTCCTACTGACATTGTACTAACATACTGACACATAGAAACAGAGATGAGACAGATCAGAGATGCATGAGATTACATAGAGGCTGATATGTGCCTGCCTCCCCCTTCCCCCGGATCATTTATCTCCTGGTAGCTTGCAGTCTCTCTCTCTGCTCACCATCTCCTGGCAGGAAGTGATCAGTGAATGTCTCTGAGCTTCGTACAGGGGATGTGGCTACGGCACACAGCATAGACAGACAGAAATCTCATCTGCACTATTTCATCTAAGATGGCGCCGGCCCTAAGTCAGAAGTTACAAGGTCGTGTCTAGGAGCAACTGTAATTGTGTACACCAGGACTGATAGTGCCCTTTTTAAACCTCCCACAATCTTTACTTCCCTCTCTTGTGGCAAATTCTATGATGCCCTCTTGTTGTCCTCCAACAATGAAATATGCTCCTTGTGGCCCTCAGAAATGTTCCAATGTTGGAAAAGAAACATTCAACAATCCCTCACTCTTATCCCATTAAAATAAAACAAAAATCATATCTGTTTGTGTCTAAAGTGCTGATAGTCTCAAATGATGAATGGTGAAGCAGAAAGCTTACAGCTCCCTCTTCATCACTGTCTGCAAATCTATTTCCAATAGTGGAATTTCAGCAGCGGATAACACCAAAAGTGGGGCAGAATTATGACGGAAAGTCTGCCACTCCTCACACAATGCGTAGGGTAAAAATTGTAGAAAAAAAACACCAGCACAAAACATTAATGTTAACCTCCACACCTTCACACCTCTAATCCATTCATCTGGTACTTTGTATCCACCAGGCTCTATATATAATTGAACACCTATTAAAGTATATAGCGATTGGATAGCTGCCCAGGTATAAGCCAGCAACGCCTGTCCAGCACCAACCCTTGATAAAAGGTTTGCCTTCTGAAACACATGTTGGGGTAGATGCTGGGCTGTTGTTACTGTGTGCTATACTTGTATTTATATGTATTATAGTGTTACATTTACTGTGTTGCATCCTTGTGTTACTTTGTACCTTTCATTCAATCTATATCACAGTGTATTTAGTGACCATTCCAGCCACTCCATACCACTTATACTGTACTATAGTACAATTGTTTATGTCAGAAAGAACAGATGTTTCCAACTATCCCGACACCTCCGTCTTTTTTTGGCGCAAGTGGGCGTGGCCTAACATTTCCAAATTATCCTCCACATTTATGTGTATTTTGTCGGCATTTTTAGGCGAAATTTTTGGCACACGATAGACCAGGAAAAAATTGGTTAGATGGCAAAATTAAGGCGCAGTCCATGTAAGATTTTGGCGCACATCTCATTGATGTCGGCATTTTTATGGCGCCAGACTGATCAGTTTCGTCTACCCATTAATTACTAACAGCCTTGCCCCACTTAAATACATCGGGCTGTGCTTTGCGTAGACTGATCGCCGATGCTGACAGACGTGCTTGCTCCAGAATTAATAAATCCCCCCGAGTGTGCAACACAATTCTGTCAGACCCTGCATGATAAATGTGGTTACTGGGCACTGAACGACCCCTTCAGTGCAGGATTTTGTGTCACATGGGGTAAAGTGCAAAGAGTTGTGTGCAACACTTTTAACACATCTTAAATACCCGTGCACATGAAAGAACATGGAAAGTCCAACAGAAAACTGGCACAGAGGCTTTAATAAATCTGGCACATTTTCTGTGGCTTTGTTTCATATATTACCTACATCAGGACTTTACTGTCTAGTAAATATCTAGAGGAAAACCCACTTACATTTACCTTTTCCATTAGAGGGAAATATTTGAAACACTGTGTATAGGAAGATAATACTACATGCCTGCTCCAGACATTAGTACTATAGAGGTGCAGAGGGGATAGACAAGAACAGTGCGATCAATGGCTCAGGTGACAGGTGTTTAATCATGCTGATCACTTATAAGAGAAGTGGCCTTTCATTTCCCATGGAGAACATACTTACCCTTCCTCAGGTACTTTAATTAGTGATCCTTCTAGATGGTGCTTCTAGTAAAATGGAAAAAACTAAGGAGGCGCAAGCCTCATCCCTAACATTAACATGATGAAAAGGAGATTGTTATTTGCAATAGAAATAGACCAGTAGAATGTGATTTTCTATTGTATTATTCGACGGCTGTCTACTTTGTTTCATCTAGGTGTTTTAGTATTTGTATATGTTTCAGTTTTCAGGGAATTCATTCCAAGAATTTCCATTTATTGATCTCGTGATTACATTTTCTCAGGATTGTTAATTTACTATAGTATGGATCATTTTGAGATCGATGTAGGTGTGACATTCAACACCACCGATGATCAACCGATCGCTCCGCCATGGCACGCTGTGTAGAACCAAAAGTAGACTCTCCATCCAGGCGTAGACATAGTGCAGTCTTTCTGCATGCTCTGCCCTCAGTCTTCCCAATAGGAGCCAAACCAGTGGTACCAGTGAGCTTCTATATTCTTTTATATTGCTAAATTTTAAGGAAAGTTACTTTTAGAAACTTTAATGGGTCAATGCTTCTCAAGAAAGTGGTGTAGTCTTCTTCCGTTGGGTAGAATATACATTTCTAAATACATTTAGAGATTTATCAAAGGTAACATATAACAGAAGGACATAACTATGTGCAGAGATGGAAAGCACAAGATGACCATCTTTGAAAAATCACATGATTTCACTAGAAAAGGTTTATTCTATAAGAAGCCATATATAGTGAAGTTCTTGCTTGCAGGATGTGATAATTGCCTGATCGCCCCTGCCCCCAGTATATAGTCTGCCAGCCCCTGCCCCCCAGTATCTAGCCTGCCAACCCCGCCCCCAGTATACAGCCAGCCACTGCCCCCCAGTATCCCCCAGTGTGCAGCCAGCCCCTACCCTCCAGTATCTAGCCTGCCTGCCCCGCAGTAGACAGCCTGCAAACCCCATTCCCCCAGTATATAGCCAGCAGCCCCTCCTCCTAGTATATAGCCAGACCATCCCCTGCCCCGAGCATGCCAAGGCTAAAAAAAAAATTTCACTGTACTCACCTTTCCGACGCCCCCACAGGTCCTCTTCTTGCTTTGGGTGCGGCTCTGTCTTCGGGTCCTCCGGGTCCTGTTCAGGTCTTTTCCACTCCTCTTTGGGTTCCCGCTCATGGCTGGTACACACCATGACGTCAGCTGCTTGCCGACGTCACTCTTTGTGCGCCGCCGGCATTGCGAAACTCAAGTACAAGCTGAGTTAGGGTTTTTCAGCACAATTTTTTGTGCTGAAAAACTCTGCTTTTTCTAGAGTATATACGGTAGGTTTTATTAGGCTTTAATAGATTCTAAAAAATAAAACCTTGTAAATTTTTTTGATGTTTCACCCTATTCTGAGTACAATAACTTTTTCATACTTCCTGTATGGACCTGTGTAAGGTGTGATTCTTTGTGGGATGAGCTGACATTTTCATTGCTGTTCTTTCGGAGACATTTTTATGACCTCTTGATCATTTTTTATACACATTTGTTTTGTGTTGTATAATGTGTTAATTTAGACATTTAGGCTCATCTATTTTGATAGATTGTGAATTTTGGGTAAACTGATACCTAACAACTTCATGTTTGCATTTGTCTATTTATTTTTGTATCAGAGGTAATAGAAATTGTATTAATGTTATACATTTTTTTGAACTCTTTAAAAAAAGATTTACTGTATTTTTAGACCACTCAGGGTAATTGATCCCAGGGGGGTCCGATAGATCCTAACATATAATGCAATACTACAGTATTGCAGCATATTAGGATTTTCATACATATCCATAACAGTGTGCCAGAAGCACACTATTTAAGATCGTACCACATGACAGGCCCAGTAGTCTCACAAAGACCCACCAATGGCATCAAGCGGGTAGGGATACAATCTGGCCCAAATTGGCGGAGCACAGTCTCAGCCCACGAGCCCTTTTCATACACCTGCAACCTCACCAAGACAAACATATACCATGTATGATCTTTTAGAGGTAAAACAATAAAATATAAATTTTATAGCAACAAAGCCTCTGTTATGGACTCATATATTCTAAATTAGGATGATCCAGTTGATTGGAGATGGATAATGAACATAGTGCAGCATCCAGGTTATTGAATAATATGCTATTATAGTTATGTAAATCACTATACCTACCTAGTCAACATACCCCATAACCTACTATCAGTGCTTTGTTTCCCCCCTGTATCTTTTCTCTATATAAGCTGGGTTTTAAGTTTATACTCATGGCTGTAAAGTGTTTAGTCACCAGATCCCATGGACTGAATATAAAGGGACTGCGCTTCTGGACACTTGTAATTGGGACGCTAGATGCATCAAGAGGTCAGAAATAAATTTGCTATCTTACTTCTTGTATATTGAATTTTGAGCAGGGGTAGGGGCTCAAGTCAAAGTTGCTGACATATCATATAATGGGAGACTATAAGAGTTTTATATAGTTTATAAAGTTTTCAGAGACGTTAGTACATTTAGATGCAGTTAAAAATAAATGTTCTTCACATTTTATTGAGACTAGGACAGGACATTAGCCCTACAACCGCAGTGTACAGAACATTCATATTTTTTATTATTTTGCTAAAATGGTTGATTATTCGCAACATTTTTTAGCAATAGCCTAGCAGCACAGATGGAACGTATTTGATAATCCACTAGAGTCTTCCAGAGCTTTGTTTAAAAAAATAAAAGCTGTCAATGTAGGAAGATGTGGAAATGATTTTTGATCTATAAAATAAATGGTGGATACTTAGTTCATATTTAGTGACACAAATGGAAAAGTTTATAAATGTCCTTATGCATTTTAATAGGCCACTAAACACAAACAAATACAAACTATATTTTTTATATTCACCTTTGTGTCTATATAAATCATGGAGAATTCCTATCTTATGTTAAACAAGATTTCCTTCAAGATGAGTTGTCTTGTTTTTATGTCTGAACCCTTATGCATTGCATTATTTTTTAAGGCATATTTTTTATATGCATGGTCATCAGTATCTAATAAGTGGGGGTCTTACACAAAGACACAACACTGTGTAGCCTTCAGTGTTGGAATCTATACATGGGATAAAGAAGGAGTGAATATGAAGAAAGCTGTGGCACTTAAAGGGGTTGGCCACCTTTCCATTCAAATTTTAATAATGCTGCCACATATCTTCTATTGTAATTACTGATGTGCTTAGAAATATAGAGAATATATGGAAGCATTATTAAATTCTTAGTGGAAAGGTGATCAACCCCTTTAAGCATTGCCTCTGTACATAGTTTCATAGTTTCATAGTTTATACGGTTGAAAAAAGACACTTGTCCATCAAGTTCAACCAAGGGAGGGAAGGGATTGGATGAGGAAGGGATTTAGGGGAAACAATTCTATATAACATAACCATCAATGTTATTTATGTGTAAAAAGGCATCTAGACCCTTCTTAAAGCTCTCTGCTGTCCCTGCTGTGACCAGCGCCTGAGGCAGGCTATTCCACAGAGTGACAGTTCTCATAGTAAAAAAGCCCTGTCGCCTCCGGTGATTAAACCTTGTTTTCTCCAGACGGAGACAGTGCCCCCTCGTCTTTTGATTTGATCTAATCTGAAACAACTTACCACCATATTTTTTGTATGGACCATTCATATATTTAAATAAATTAATCATGTCCCCTCGTAGTCGTCTCTTTTCCAGACTAAATAAATCTAGTTGTTTTAATCTTTCCTCATAACTAAGACCCTCCATACCCCTTATCATTTTTGTGGCTCTACGTTGAACCCTCTCCAGCTCCAGGGCATCCTTTTTATGGACCGGTGCCCAGAACTGGACAGCATATTCCAGGTGAGGCCGAACCAGTGCCTTGTACAGGGGTAATATTACATCCCTATCACGAGAGTCCATACCACTTTTGATACACGACAAGATCCTACTAGCTTTAGAGGCAGCTGATTGACATTGCATGCTGTTATTCAATTTATGATCTACTAGTACCCCCAGGTCCTTCTCAACAAGGGACTCTCCCAGATTTACTCCCCCAAGGACATATTTTGCCTTTGGATTATTGGCCCCCAGGTGCATAACCTTACATTTATCCACATTAAACCTCATTTGCCAAGTGGATGACCAAACATTCAGTTTGTCCAAGTCACCCTGCAGCCTATGAACATCCTCCATAGACTGTATTACACTACACAGTTTGGTGTCATCTGCAAAAATAGACACAGTGCTATTAATTCCTACCTCTATATCATTAATAAATATATTAAATAGTAGTGGGCCAAGCACAGAACCCTGAGGTACACCACTCATAACTGGTGACCATTCCGAGTAGGAATCATTGACCACAACTCTCTGGATACGATCCTTCAGCCAGTTTTCAATCCAATTGCAAATGATTTCTGCCAAACCAATAGCCCTAATTTTACCCATCAGGCGTCTATGAGGAACAGTGTCAAATGCCTTTGCCTTGCAAACAACAGATCCGTGAACTGTTTTGCAGTCTGTATGTCATCAATATGTTATCAATTTCTGAGCCCATTGTCCACAAAAACAGTCTGTGCGTCATCTGTATGTCATTTTTTGGGGAGATCTACAATTAAAACAAGTTGGCAAATGACAATCACAACCCATTCAAAGGTCACATAATTGTGTTGAATAGCTATTGATCTGCAAATAAAGACCACAAACAGATGACACCTGTTTCATTCATGGGGCGTGAGTATTTATCAGATACAGTTGTGTGAATGGGGCCTTAGAGGTTTTATGTGTTTCACACTTCATAGATACATGTATGGGACCTCCATAACCAATCTAGTAAGTGGTTTTGCTTTCTACTAAGGTGTTTCAAAATCAGTGGATGCCTCTATGTTTGCATTGCGCTGTTAACTAAATCCAGACCTCCGTGATATTAATTCTAATCTTCATTGATGATTTTACGCTTTTTTTTTTGTTCTCAATGTATTCCACTATGAAATGAATGCAACTGGAATATGTCATTCATTGAGATCTAGGATGTGGTATTTTAGTGTTCCCTTTATTTTTGTAGCAGTATGCATTTCAATTGGCTTATTTTCAATTGTGAAAAAAGAGATTCTCATGGCATCTCTCATATAAAAAATACATTTCTAACATTCTATACATGTCTTATTGACATTCTAAAGTACTTCTCCATAATAACCCACATAGATACCCTTGATCTTACCCCCTGATACTTGACATCAAATCCTTGTCCTTTACCACAGGAAACATCAATTAATGCCCAGGAAAAGCAATTGTTTAATGATATTCATTTATGTATATAACAAGATGAATTTATTATTGGGGAATCATTCAAATTATTCAAGTATTATAAATTGGAATATACTTTTTCAGGGGTATTTATCATATGATAGCTCTATTAGCCCACTGGCGCAGTTGGATACATCAAGAGTAGAGATGAGCGAGTATACTCGTCCGAGCTTGATGCTTGTTCAAGTATTAGCGTACTCGAAACGGCTTGTTGCTCGGACGAGTATTTCGCCTGCTCGATAACGAGATTTCACTTAACGAAACACAGTGAAGAACAGTGAAGAATACATTGCAGATGTTTCCATCTGCTAACTTATCAGAAGACATTATTTCTCAATAAAATTACACATTGAAAAATGCTTGAATCTCCCATTGACTTCAATGGGGCTCGTTATTCGAAACGAGCACTCGAGCATCGGCAAAAGTTTGTCTCGAATAACAAGCACTTGAGCATTTAAGTGCTCGCTCATCTCTAATCAAGAGGCTTTGGAAATGCCCTGCGGCAGCCCACTCCCCCGCGGCCCTCCCCCACACCACCAATGGTTGTGCCCCCTTACTGGCGTGTAGGTGGTGGAAAATGGGAAATAATTGCAAGTACTAGTGATACTCTAGCATTTGTGATTAATTCAGGGCTTCTATGCCACTTTTGTAAAATTACGACTGTCTAAATGCAGGTCATGTTATACTTCCAGAATTGGAAAGGTTTCCAAGAACTTTTTTTTTTATACATAATGCGCTCAGCATTTCTGCCATAGCATTTTTTAAACACACATCCTTTTTAATGAAATATATTGAAATCCATTTGTTGAGTGCATGTACCTTAAGTACTAATTGGCAGCTCCCTGAGGCCATAAGTCAAGAGTAATCAATTATGACAACCTCCTTAGAGTATACCTGTGTATGATGAATGGAGTAATTGCTGTATAGTCAGAGCTGCCATAGTACTGGCCACTGCATACCTTTTTTGTAATGTGTATGTATCTCTCAATAAGCTTCAATAAATATTGAATTTGCAGACATTTATAATCCTTCTACACATTTTTCCAAAAAAGTTTGTTCGCATTAAAGAATTTGGGAATTCAGGCAATTGTAATTTTTGGCTGCACCACATGTAATGTGGAATGTAATGTTACATTCTGGTGCAGTTCAAAAGATCACATCCACTTTTCACAGGCCACGCCCCCTCCATCTGACAAGTTAGAAAAATGTACAAAAGAGGTCTAAAAGCCTTCTTAAATGAGGCCAAAAGTATTTTTTGGCTTAAATGACACAAATTACACAAAATTTTGGCTTAATACAAATTGTACACAATTGTGCTATTAATTACAGAAGAATGTGGATCAAACCTTAGGGTCCCTCTGCGTCAGCGGGGAACAAGTCTGTCACAGATTCAAAGTGGCCAATTTCTGGATGCTGTTCCTGTCATAACAGGGACGTTGGCTGCAGGTTAACGAAAATATGATTTGCTGTGCTGGTCTGAGAGGTGGGCAAGGATTAAAATCCTTCATGGTCTTATTAGTCAGCTTTGGGGCTGGACTTCTCTGCCCAGGATTGTGGCAACTTACTTTAGCTTGTTCAACCTTATTTGAGCTGTTTTTAATAGTTTCTGCCATTTTCTGAATTGTTGCAGACCTTAGTGGGTGAATTGTTCAGACTCTGGAACGGTAACATTAGGTATCTTTTTAATCTAAACTAAGGAATGAATTGAAAATACAAACTTGTCTTATATATTCCATCACCCTTTATCATCTGAACTTTGTTTTAGCTTTAAAAACTGAAATTATGCGTCTACCTGTTGAGCCACTTCAAATGTTGCACATTGATTTGTCCCAGGTCTTTCTGTCTTTGTTTTACAGTAACAATCTCCAGATCTCCAGTACACAGATGTTAATGTTTCAGTTCAGCTCTGGAATAAAAGCAAAATAAATGTTCAGAAAGTTCTAGTTTGGGTGGGTGTGAAAGTTATTTTAAAAAAAATCTACCATTTGATTTGATGCATTATGAACCAAACATACCTTGAGAATGTTGTAGCTACACTGATGCGGAAACATATCTTGTTTCATCCCTGAGCTGAGTGGTTTTGCTGAAAAAACTATTATAAAATTATGGTAATGAAGCTGTCTTGCTCCTTTGTCTGACTCGGCGCTTCTCCTCTCACATTATTTTTGCACTGCACTAGAGAATTATGTTATCACTTAGTTATCCCTGAGATGCAGAAGTAATCAATCTGTGCACCATCCCCCAGCTGCTCTGTATGAGTGATCCAGCTCAGGTTGAGTAGTCCTGTCTGGACTGTTTACAAAGCTCTGTGTTATGTGTTTATCAATGGCAGGCTGAAGCAACCAAGCTTTCCCAAGGTCCTGAATGTTATAATTAGTTTTTCAGCAAAAACACTCACTAAACAAGATATGTTTCTACATCAGTGCTACAGCATTCTCAAGGAATGTTAGGTTCATAAATTATAGTGCATGAAATCAAATGGTAGATTTTCTTAAAGATATAGGTCATGTCTGGGTTATGGAAATAATGCAGTATTATCTTGTTGCATCATTTTGAGATCTAATAACAGGCAAATATAATTTATGTTATGAGAAGGCCAAGATAATCAATTCATAATTTAGGTAATTCTACTGAATCAGATAAATAACTATTACTATACCATGTTGTAAAGGGCGGGGTCATAGGTCAAGTCCTCACCATTAATTCTTTACCTGAAACACCCATAAACTCAACTCCTCAATCTCTAGATGACTGCAGATACATTGATATTACCCTAACATAACGTCAAACAAATTAAATTAAGGTAAAGGAACCATAATAGTGTGCTGTTACATACAGACAAAAGTCTATGGCATAGAGGAGATATGGACATGATGTATAAGATAAAGATAGGAGATATAGACTACAAACTAGTCTCAGGGACCCCTACTCGTTTTTTTTTTCTGAATGTCTGGCAGATTTTCTGTGTCTACACATTAGAATTAATGATGCTGTCCTTTACCATGAAAGAGTCTGAGTCGGTTTGCTGTAGGCATGGAGGAGGGGTACTGATCAAATGCAATGCCCTTTGATACACAACATACACTAATTTCTCATCACGGTTCCATCTGGGAATTTGCTGGGTTTTAACTGAAACTAAAAAATTTATAATGGCGCTCCTTGTATTTCACATCAATAGTAACATTTGTGTTCTTGTTTAGAAATACAGCATTTGGCAAAATCTCTTTTCAGCACATTTGTGATGCCTCAAAGTGAAAAATGGGCTGCATATGCAATTGATTCAGGCTATTGACATGGTAATCAACATGGATTATTCCATGAAAAGAAACCACTCCTGATATTCCTATTTAGGAGATTATTTCATGCGGTCGGTAATGGGACTTTTCAGTTCTGAAGAGATAGCTATGGAATAATACCAAAAGTGACCTATTTGTTAAAAGTGCATAGTAAGTATCTAGACGTTTAGTGCCAAGAACTAACACATGCTTTTTACGTATTGTATACCATATAGCAAACATTGGTTTGGTGAAAGGATGCAATGATGGTTACAAGGGATTGTGTTCTCTCTCCCAAATTCATAAAACATGCAGTGTGTCATACATAAAATCCAAAATTATCTGGCTCAATGCAGAGCGCACTTTAAAAACGAGATGGGTTATCCAAAACTGTAACCCTCCTAACCAGAAACCCCTGCAAGGGTTAGGGCTTGATGACTTCTCTTAGCTGGAGCTTAGGGATAGCCAAAATGCTCCCAGCATAGACTGAAAGGTCTGCTATGAAACCATTACGGAGGTGACTTTACTCTGAATATAAAGAAATGGGTTTTAGGGGAATGAGTAACATGGTGGACACTTTTAGGGGATCTACCTGGAAGAGCCAGTCTCACACTGAAGGTATGCTAATGACTAAGGTGGAATGAATGCACAATGAAGTGTAAAATGAAAGCTGAATGCAGTGATGACGGCCAATAATGTCACCCAGAAAGTAAGACCAATAGAAGAGTGTGCTTAGAAAGGAGGAGAAAGTGACTCTTAAAAGTGTCATGACTCTTGTGGGGCACTTCTATACTTAAAGGTGATCATACTACTCAGTCTCATGTCTCATCCAACCATAACAAACAATGTCCCCTGACTAGATGGTCACATGGTCTCAGCCAGAAGAGTGAGGCGTAATACCTGCAAAGATACCACCACAAACAATGAAGACTCATCAATGTCTGTTGCATGTGCATTACTGTTGATTTGGCATAGAGGATTTGGCATAGATAAAATGCAGTCTGACTTAAAGGGACAGAATATGTGGCAATTCCATGAGAGCCAGTGCTGTTGCCAACATGGTCCCATGGATGATTTCAAATTTGTAATTTAAAAATGTATCAAGCAATTTCTAGGTCAATAACATAAAGTATGTTGGAAAAAGTCCTAAAGATTTTAATCTGATTTTTATGATTTATTCTGAAATTCACTTAAATTTGCATGTAATTTTTTAACAAAAACCTAAAACCCTTCAATTTTAACACTAACCTCTAAGCCTTATAATAATCTGAAACTTCCTGTTTTGTGCACTGGGTACCATTCAGATCACTTTTAAGCAACCAAACATAAAAAAAACCCTGTTTTCGATCCCCCATTTACAATAGGTGAGAGCTGTGGCTCATCTGCACTTTCACTGAACAAGACACAGATTGAGACCGAAAACTCTCCTATTCATGCTAGTAATCAGTTCCAGGCTATTGTAACTATGATCTTTGGGATTTCTGAAAAGTATATGTCTAAATATAGATAAGGGCAGCGAAATAAAGATGTTTTCCATATTAATGCATCTATAATAAAATAAAAAAAAAATAGTAAAAATTTAGTATAAGAAGTATAAAAAAATTAGTATAAAAAAACAAAAATATATATACAATATAATTGAGTATATTGTTGATCTATCTGTGATGGGATGGATGGAGGGGGGTGGAAATAGGGCAAATTGTATGTACATATGGATTGTGTTTGTAATTAATTGATATCATATGTTTATATATTGAAAATATTTAAATAAAGAATTTAAAATAAAAAAAATATATATCTCAGTGATACGTTCTCTGGTATAATATCGTCATCTTCTTTTTATTCTGTGTGACTCCCTTTTTCTGTTTTCATATATATTTGTATCTCTATCTGTCTATCACTGAATATACACTTGATAGCGCTTGGTATTTTATACAAAGTGTTACAGACAGATCATGGAGCTAAAGTGAAGAAGGGGGTTAGAAAAAAGTCAGAAGTGAGAAGAATGTTGTGTATGAATGGGGTATTGTGGGAGCTGAGATATGTAAAGGAACGGAGCATTGAAAGGACTTCATGAAAAGACAGATTTCTGAAGTGAAAGCTGTTTAATAGAAATTCTGTAGTGAATGCAAGGAAAACAGAGAAGGCGATGAAGGATATGTAAGAAAGAAAAGGCCACGAAACTCGATACAGAATATAAGATAGAATAAGAAAAAAGTTTTGGCCGATAAATGTTAGAGACACAGTCGCATCATAGTAAACCTGTAGCATTATAAACTCTATCTATCTATCTACTTGAAGAAAAGGCTTGAAAAAGGCTCCAAGTTGAGCCGAAACGTTGCACTTTATTGTATCTGTCAACATGGAATAAAGAACTCATCTTTAATATCACCAATCGGACATTTTGGAGTGCTGCCTACTTTCTCCTATCTCTATCTATCTATCTATCTATCTATCTATCTATCTATCTATCTATCTATCTATCTATCTATCTATCTATCTATTTATCTATCTCCTATCTATCTATCTATCTATCTATCTATCTATCTATCTATCTATCTATCTATCTATCCATCTATTTATCTATCTAATTTAAAGATATTGAAGCACAAAAAAGTTGAATAAAGTTGAATATACGGTGGTTTTTAATCCATAGGTGGCGTGATTTTGGCTCTTAGGGTGCGGTCAAACGTCATGTTTACTGCAGGCGTTTAAAAACGCATTGCTACAGCTGAAGGGAGATTTGCCTAATTAAACAGCTGTTAATGCTTGCGTTTACAAAACGCAAGTGTTAACTCATTGTTAACACACGTGTTAACATCGCGGTTAACGCATGCGGATGTTAACACATTGTTAGCGCAGGTGTTAACAGCTGTTTAATTAGGCAAATCTCCCTTCAGTTGTAGCAATGCGTTTTTGAACGCATGCAGTAAACGCGACGTGTGACCACACCCTTACATAAACTGAGCCTATCTATCTAATTCTCAGTTCCTTAGCCATGAACTTGACATACAGTATGTAACATATATTAAATACAGTACAAAGAATGGTAAACATAATATTATATATCAAGTCAACAGTTTCCCTGTTCAGTTTTGCTAAATTTGAACAATCAATAATAAAAATAACTAAAAACTCATTACAATAAAACAAACACAAAGGTGTTAGAGAAAGTGCAGTTGTATTTTTTACCAGTTTCTTAGTGTTATATGTTTATGTTGTTACTTGTATATATGGTTTAATACATGTGTTTTACTCATTGCTGCTCAGGATGTGATGCTGTTTGAATATGATATGTGTTGGGCCGGTGTACAGATCTCCAAGTTTCATTTTTTTAGTGTGTTTTGCCTGAGGCCCCTCCCACACTTGCGTTGCAGATCACGTCAGAGTTTGCTCAGGGTGTGATCAGAGTTTGGTCAGTGAAAAACGCACATTTTGCATCAGAGTGCAATCAGTTTTCAGTCAGAGTTTGTTCAGTGTCTCAGTTTTTCACGCGCGTTTTCAATGCAATTGCAATGCAATTTCAATGTGTTTTTCACACGCAGAAAATGCGCGTGAAATGGACTCAGGACTGAGCTCTATCTTTTCTATGGCAATTGATGCGTGAAAAACGCATTGCACTTGCATTGCACTTGCAAGTGTCTCAGAGTGCGATGCGTTTTTGATGTGTCTCCATAGACTTGTATGGTGCGTTTTTCACGCGCGTGACTTGCAAAAGTAGAGCATGTCGAGATTTAAACGCGCGTTAAAAAAAAGGCACGTGTGTGCGTGAAAAAAAATGCAAGTCTGAAAAGACCCATTGGCTACAATGGTTCAAAGTGCAAAGCAAGTTCTGCGCGTCAAAAGCATGCACAGAAAACGCGCCTGAAAAACGCAAGTGTGAAAGGGGCCTAATGTTGCTTCATTTTTGCCTGAATTTTGGTGAGTTGGTGAGCTTCTGTTTTCTGACATTTCTGCACACATTTTTGTTTATTTTGGAGTGTTTTGTGGATGGGTTTTGTATGGTGTAAATCCTGGAAAAACTTTAAATATTGAAGGCAAAAACAAACACATTATGAAAGTGGCTTAAAAGTTCCCTGTAGATACAGTAGATGGTTTATACACCTTGTGGCAATATGAAATACCAATTCCTACGACCCCTTGGTTGACACCTTTCTGCTTTTTTTTGTTTTTGTAAAAACTGATTTATTTCCTAATGTATGCATCCAGTTTCTACAGGAATACAGTTCTGACTAATGAAAGTAGTATTCATAGTTTATACAATTGAAAAAAAGACACATGTCCATCAATATCAATCAAGGAAGGGAAGGGATTGAATGAGGAAATGATTTATGGGAAACAATTCTATATAACATAACCATCAATGCTATTTAGGTGTAAAAAGGCATCTAGACCCTTCTTGAAGCTCTCTGCTGTCCCTGCTGTGACCAGCGCCTGAGGCAGGCTATTCCACAGATTGACAGTTCTCATAGTAAAAAAGTCCTGTCGTCTCTGGTGATTAAACCTTGATTTTTCCAGACATAGACAGTGCCCCCTCGTCTTTTGATTTCATGATTAATATCTCTGTTATCCTATGGAGCTGGATATATTATGGGTGCTCAGAGATAGATTGTGTTATGGAGTGCCAATACAAAACCAAATAAAATACTGATGTGTGAACAAAGCCGGGTATTTATATCAGCTCTTGTACTGTATTTACCAGCTTCATTATAAATATTTGGGGGAAATAAAATATTTTATCTTTTATCTCTAAATATTGAAATTAGTTTGGTTTTACTGGAAGACCCCAAAGAACCTGAACATGAAAATGCACTTATCCTGTCCCAACTTTCTATTCCCCTGCACAACCACCAGTCTCACTGTGAACACTACTAGCAGTAAATAAGTCACCTCAGTGGTCACAGGAGAAAAAAACTGTTAAACAGCGATATCACCGATCCTGCTCCTGTGACTGCCGAGGGCACTGATTGGCTGAAAAAGTAAAGGCATCACCCAAATGTCCAGTCCACTTGGCAGTTTACACAGTGAGACTAGGGGCAAGAGCACAATAATGACATTTATATATTCATTTTTATCAATACTTTTTATTGAGATTTTTCATATAAGAATACAAAATGAGCAATTCTGTAGTCACATGTTATGTATACAGATAATACTATATTATTGATACTTTATATGATTGTATTTTATATTAATTTATATTTATAGTAATCCGTTTGAGGAGGATGCATATTATGTTTCTGTTCCCATGTTATCAATTTGATTTAAGATGAAACTATGCTTTGTGTTTTAGTTGAAGTAATTTTCCATAAATCACTGCAAATCCTTCATAACTAGAGATGAGCGAACACTAAAATGCTCGGGTACTCGTTATTCGAGACGAACTTTTCCCGATGCTCGAGTGCTCGTCTCGAATAACGAACCCCATTGAAGTCAATGGGAGACTCGAGCATTTTTCAAGGGGACCAAGGCTCTGCACAGGGAAGCTTGGCCAAACACCTGGGAACCTCAGAAAAGGATGGAAACACCACGGAAATGGACAGGAAACAGCAGGGGCAGCATGCATGGATGCCTCTGAGGCTGCTTAAACGCACCATTATGCCAAAATTATGGGCAACAGCATGGCCATGACAGAGTGACAGAATGAAGCTAGATAGTATCTAAAACATGCAATAATTGACCCTGACACTATAGGGGACGGCATGCAGAGGCAGCGGCAGCAGGCTAGAGAGTGTCATGACGACATACCCTAAATGGACTCAGGCTTCAAACCAATGGGTGGCAGAGAGGAACCAAAGGAGGTGAGCAAGAAGTGCTCAAATAATATCGGTACATGATAAAAGTTTGCCAGTATATTTTGTGGATTACACAGCAGGGTGGCGACAAAGTTAACATGGAAGCCATGAAAACAACCCAAAATTCTGCCTGACACAGCTCGTTTGATAAGGGGACCATGTATGGAGGCAGTGAACTAGTAGTAGATTAAAGGTGCTGCAGTTAAAACTATGTTAGTTGGATCTTGGCATGGAGCTGGCGCTCCGCTGCCAGACGAGCTTTCGCCAATCCAAGCCCCTGTCTCTAGGCTACTCCCCAAACAGCACTTTTGTATAAGATCAAGTGTAGTAGCGTTCTTATAAGTTTAGGATATGCCGGGTGAGGGGAATGTAAACAGATGCGCAAGAAGCACATGATGCGCATGGAGCTGGCGCTCCGCTGCCAGGCGAGCTTTCGCAAATCCAAGCCCCTGTCTCTAGGCTACTCCCCAAACAGCACTTTTGTATAAGATCAAGTGTAGTAGCGTTCTTATAAGTTTAGGATATGGCGGGTGAGGGGAATGTAAACAGATGCGCAAGAAGCGCTGAAATAATATCCCTAAATGGTAAAAGTTTGCAAGTATATTTTGTGGATTACACAGCAGGGTGGCGACAAAGTTAACAACTTTGATGTGGAATGCCCTGTAATAGCTCTTGGGCGGTGTGCCTTTTATCGCCTAGGCTCAGCAGTTTCAGCACCGCCTGCTGTCGCTTAGCGACGGCACTGCTGCTGTGCCTAGAGCTACCGACTGATGGCGCCATGCCCACGGATGGTAATTCGGAGGAGGAGGAGGTGGAGGAGGGGTGGGAGGAGGTATAGTAGGCCTTTGAGACCTGGACCGAGGTAGGCCCCGCAATTCTCTGCGTCGGCAGTATATGACCAGCCCCAGGGTCAGACTCGGTCCCAGCCTGCACCAAGTTAAGTGTAGTAGCGTTCTTATAAGTTTGGGATATGGCGGGTTAGGGGAATGTAAACAGATGCGCAAGAAGCGCATGATGCGCATGGAGCTGGCGTTCCGCTGCCAGGCGAGCTTTCGCCAATCCAAGCCCCTGTCTCTAGGCTACTCCCCAAACAGCACTTCTAAGAACCTTTTGTATAAGATCAAGTGTAGTAGCGTTCTTATAAGTTTAGGATATGCCGGGTGAGGGGAATGTAAACAGATGCGCAAGAAGCGCTGAAATAATATCCCTAAATGGTAAAAGTTTGCCAGTATATTTTGTGGATAACACAGCAGGGTGGCGACAAAGTTAACAACTTTGATGTGGAATCCATGAAAACAACCCAAATTTCTGCCTGACACACCTCGTTTGATAAAGGGACGATGTATGGAGGCAGCTATATGGACGACTTTTGGAGGTAGCAATGGAGACAACGTGTGGAGGCTGCTATGGAGACAATTTAATTTGGATAGTGCCTGTATGTGGCAGTCTCAAACATTTTTCAAACCAGAGGAGCAGGTAGGTGGCCCTCCAGTAAAATGGAATAGATTGAGTGCCTGTATGTGGCAGTCCCAAAAATTCTTCAAACCAGAGGAGCAGGTAGGTGGCCCTCCAGTAAAATGGAATAGATTGAGTGCCTGTATGTGGCAGTCCCAAAAATTGTTCAAACCAGAGGAGCAGGTAGGTGGCCCTCCAGTAAAATGGAATAGATTGAGTGCCTGTATGTGGCAGTCCCAAAAATTCTTCAAACCAGAGGAGCAGGTAGGTGGCCCTCCAGTAAAATGGAATAGATTGAGTGCCTGTATGTGGCAGTCCCAAAAATTCTTCAAACCAGAGGAGCAGGTAGGTGGCCCTCCAGTAAAATGGAATAGATTGAGTGCCTGTATGTGGCAGTCCCAAAAATTGTTCAAACCAGAGGACCGGGTAGGTGGCCCTCCAGAAAAATGGAATAGATTGAGTGCCTGTATGTGGCACTCACAAAAATTGTTTCAAACAGAGGACCGGGTAGGTGGCCCTCCAGAAAAATTAAATGCATGAAGTATAGCAAGAGCCAGTGGGCCCTGTCAAAAAATAGCCATTTTCCTCTGCTTTACTGTACAAAGAGGAGGAGAAGGAGGAAAATGAGGAGGAGGAGGAGGAGTGGATCAATTATTCAGGTTGAGCTTCCTTCACCTGGTGGAGATTGGAAATTCTGAGAAATCCAGCCTTTATTCATTTTAATAAGCGTCAGCCTGTCAGCGCTGTCAGTCGACAGGCGTGTACGCTTATCGGTGATGATGCCACCAGCTGCACTGAAAACCCGCTCGGACAAGACGCTAGCGGCAGGGCAGGCAAGAACCTCCAAGGCGTACAGCGCCAGTTCGTGCCACATGTCCAGCTTTGAAACCCAGTAGTTGTAGGGAGCTGTGTGATCATTTAGGACGATGGTATGGTCAGCTACGTACTCCCTCACCATCTTTCTGTAAAGATCAGCCCTACTCTGCCGAGACTGGGGACAGATGACAGTGTCTTGCTGGGGTGACATAAAGCTGGCAAAAGCCTTGTAAAGCGTACCCTTGCCAGTGCTGGACAAGCTGCCTGCTCGCCTACTCTCCCTCGCTACTTGTCCCGCAGAACTACGCACTCTGCCGCTAGCGCTGTCAGAAGGGAAATACTGTTTCAGCTTGTGCACCAGGGCCTGCTGGTATTCATGCATTCTCACACTCCTTTCCTCTGCAGGGATGAGAGTGGCAAGATTTTGCTTGTACCGTGGGTCCAGGAGAGTGAACACCCAGTAATCGGTGCTGGAATAAATTCTTTGAACGCGAGGGTCACGGGATAGGCAGCCTAGCATGAAATCTGCCATATGCGCCAGAGTACCAACGCGTAAGAATTCACTCCCCTCACTGGCCTGACTGTCCATTTCCTCCTCCTCCAACTCCTCCAACTCCTCTTCTTCTGCCCATACACGCTGAACAGTGAAGGACTCAACAATGGTCCCCTCTTGTGTCTCGCCAACATTCTCCTCCTCTTCCTCCTCATCCTCCTCCACCTCCACCTCCTCCGATATGCGCTGAGAAACAGACCTCAGGGTGCTTTGGCTATCAACAAGGGAATATTCTTCCCCCGTCTCTTGTGACGAGCGCAAAGCTTCCGACTTCATGCTGACCAGAGAGTTTTTCAACAGGCCAAGCAGCGGGATGGTGAGGCTGATGATGGCGGCATCGCCACTGACCATCTGTGTTGACTCCTCAAAGTTACTCAGCACCTGACAGATATCAGACATCCACGTCCACTCCTCATTGTAGACTTGAGGAAGCTGACTGACCTGACTACCAGTTCTGGTGGAAGTTGACATCTGGCAGTCTACAATCGCTCTGCGCTGCTGGTAAACTCTGGATAACATGGTCAGTGTTGAATTCCACCTCGTGGGCACGTCGCACAACAGTCGGTGAGCGGGCAGTTGGAGGCGGCGCTGCGCTGCCCTGAGAGTGGCAGCATCTGGGCTGGACTTCCTGAAATGCGCACAGATGCGGCGCACCTTCGTGAGCAAATCAGACAGATTGGGGTATGTCTTGAGGAAACGCTGCACTATCAGATTTAACACATGGGCCAGGCATGGCACATGTGTCAGTCTGCCGAGTTGCAGAGCCGCCACCAGGTTACGGCCGTTGTAACACACAACCATTCCCGGCTTGAGGTTCAGCGGTGCCAGCCACAGATCAGTCTGCGCCGTGATGCCCTGTAATAGCTCTTGGGCGGTGTGCCTTTTGTCGCCTAGGCTCAGCAGTTTGAGCACCGCCTGCTGTCGCTTAGCGACGGCACTGCTGCTGTGCCTAGAGCTACCGACTGATGGCGCCGTGCCCACGGATGGTAGTTCGGAGGAGGAGGTGGAGGAGGGGTGGGAGGAGGAGGAGGCATAGTAGGCCTGAAACACCTGGACCGAGGTAGGCCCCGCAATCCTCGGCGTCGGCAGTATATGAGCAGCCCCAGGGTCAGTCTCGGTCCCAGCCTCCACCAAGTTAACCCAATGTGCCGTCAGCGATATATAGTGGCCCTGCCCGGCAGCACTCGTCCACGTGTCCGTGGTCAGGTGGACCTTGTCAGAAACGGCGTTGGTCAGGGCACGGATGATGTTGTCTGACACGTGCTGGTGCAGGGCTGGGACGGCACATCGGGAAAAGTAGTGGCGGCTGGGGACCGAATACCGAGGGGCGGCCGCCGCCATGAGGTTGCGAAAGGCCTCGGTCTCTACTAGCCTATAGGGCAGCATCTCCAGGCTAAGCAATCTGGAGATGTGCACATTAAGGGCTTGGGCGTGCGGGTGGGTTGCACTATATTTGCGTTTCCGCTCCAGCGTCTGGGGTATGGAGAGCTGAACGCTGGTGGATGCTGTGGAGGATCGTGGAGGCGACGATGGGGTTTTTGGGCCAGGGTCCTGGGCAGGGGGCTGACTAGCAGCTGACACAGGGGAAGGAGCAGTGGTGTGCACGGCCGGAGGTGAACGGGCTTGTTGCCACTGAGTGGGGTGCTTAGCATTCATATGCCTGCGCATACTGGTGGTAGTTAAGCTAGTAGTGGTGGAACCCCTGCTGAGCCTGGTTTGGCAAATGTTGCACACCACAGTCCGTCGGTCATCCGGTGTTTCCTTAAAGAACCTCCACACTTCTGAAGATCTAGCCCTCGCCGCAAGAGCCCTCACCACGGGAGCTTCACTAGTTGACAGTGGCGCTGATGCACCAGCTCTGGCCCTGCCTCTCCGTCTGGCCCCACCACTGCCTCTTCCAACCTGTTCAGGTCGAGGACTCTCCTCCGTCTCAGAAGCACTGTGTTCACCCGGCCTCTCAACCCAGCTTGGGTCTGTCACCTCATCATCCTCCGATCCCTCAGTCTGCTCCCCCCTCGGACTTCCTGCCCTGACAACAACTTCCCCACTGTCTGACAACCGTGTCTCCTCATCGTCGGACACCTCTTTACACACTTCCACTACGTCAAGAAGGTCATCATCACCCACAGACTGTGACTGGTGGAAAACCTGGGCATCGGAAAATTGCTCAGCAGCAACCGGACAAGTGGTTTGTGACTGTGGGAAGGGTCCAGAAAACAGTTCCTCAGAGTATGCCGGTTCAAATGGCAAATTTTCCTGGGAGGGGGCAGACTGGGGGGGAGGAGGCTGAGGTGCAGGAGCTGGAGGAGTGGGGATTTCGGTGACATGGGTGGACTGCGTGGAAGACTGACTGGTGGTGGACAAATTGCTCGAAGCATTGTCAGCAATCCACGACATCACCTGTTCGCACTGTTCTGGCCTCAACAGTGCTCTACCACGAGTCCCAGTAACTTCAGACATGAACCTAGGGAGTGTAGCTCTGCGGCGTTCCCCTGCTCCCTCATCAGCAGGTGGTGTCTCACCCCGCCCAGGACCACGGCCTCTGACCCCTGCAGTAGTTGGACGCCCACGTCCCCGCCCTCGTCCTCTACCCCTAGCCCTGGGGTTAAACATTTTTAAAATGAGAGTTATAACTTTTTTTTTTTTTTACTTTTTTTTGTTTTTTTTTTGTTTTTTTTTGTGTTTTTTGTTTTTTTTTGTGTTTTTTGTTTTTTTTTGAGTTTTTAGAACCAAACAATCCTATCCTATTGCTATGGCTATTTTCTAGCCAAGTATCAAAGGAAGCACACTACTATGCCAGATGAGATGACACTGAGTTAGTGCCTAATAGAAATCCAACCCCTACTGAATTTTCCCACTTCAGCCTTTGCTATGGATATGTGCGCCACTAAGCGCAGAACACAGCGGTCGCAAGTCTCACTACAAATTGCTCAGAATTGGCAAGTACATGCACTGCAGAAACTACAGCCACCAGCAGATCAACCAGAAATCAAATATATAGAACGCTACTGTAGGCTTCAAGAAGCTATTTGTATTCTCCTATGGCTATTTTCTAGCCAAGTATCAAAGGAAGCACACTACTATGCCAGATGAGATGACACTGAGTTAGTGCCTAATAGAAATCCAACCCCTACTGAATTTTGCCACTTCAGCCTTTGCTATGGATATGTGCGCCACTAAGCGCAGAACACAGCGGTCGCAAGTCTCACTACAAATTGCTCAGAATTGGCAAGTACATGCACTGCAGAAACTAAAGCCACCAGCAGATCAACCAGAAATCAAATATATAGAACGCTACTGTAGGCTTCAAGAAGCTGTTTGTATTCTCCTATGGCTATTTTCTAGCCAAGTATCAAAGGAAGCACACTACTATGCCAGATGAGATGACACTGAGTTAGTGCCTAATAGAAATCCAACCCCTACTGAATTTTCCCACTTCAGCCTTTGCTATGGATATGTGCGCCACTAAGCGCAGTACACAGCGGTCGCAAGTCTCACTACAAATTGCTCAGAATTGGCAAGTACATGCACTGCAGAAACTAAAGCCACCAGCAGATCAACCAGAAATCAAATATATAGAACGCTACTGTAGGCTTCAAGAAGCTGTTTGTATTCTCCTATGGCTATTTTCTAGCCAAGTATCAAAGGAAGCACACTACTATGCCAGATGAGATGACACTGAGTTATTGCCTAATAGAAATCCAACCCCTACTGAATTTTGCCACTTCAGCCTTTGCTATGGATATGTGCGCCACTAAGCGCAGAACACAGCGGTCGCAAGTCTCACTACAAATTGCTCAGAATTGGCAAGTACATGCACTGCAGAAACTAAAGCCACCAGCAGATCAACCAGAAATCAAATATATAGAACGCTACTGTAGGCTTCAAGAAGCTGTTTGTATTCTCCTATGGCTATTTTCTAGCCAAGTATCAAAGGAAGCACACTACTATGCCAGATGAGATGACACTGAGTTAGTGCCTAATAGAAATCCAACCCCTACTGAATTTTCCCACTTCAGCCTTTGCTATGGATATGTGCGCCACTAAGCGCAGAACACAGCGGTCGCAAGTCTCACTACAAATTGCTCAGAATTGGCAAGTACATGCACTGCAGAAACTAAAGCCACCAGCAGATCAACCAGAAATCAAATATATAGAACGCTACTGTAGGCTTCAAGAAGCTGTTTGTATTCTCCTATGGCTATTTTCTAGCCAAGTATCAAAGGAAGCACACTACTATGCCAGATGAGATGACACTGAGTTATTGCCTAATAGAAATCCAACCCCTACTGAATTTTGCCACTTCAGCCTTTGCTATGGATATGTGCGCCACTAAGCGCAGAACACAGCGGTCGCAAGTCTCACTACAAATTGCTCAGAATTGGCAAGTACATGCACTGCAGAAACTAAAGCCACCAGCAGATCAACCAGAAATCAAATATATAGAACGCTACTGTAGGCTTCAAGAAGCTGTTTGTATTCTCCTATGGCTATTTTCTAGCCAAGTATCAAAGGAAGCACACTACTATGCCAGATGAGATGACACTGAGTTAGTGCCTAATAGAAATCCAACCCCTACTGAATTTTCCCACTTCAGCCTTTGCTATGGATATGTGCGCCACTAAGCGCAGAACACAGCGGTCGCAAGTCTCACTACAAATTGCTCAGAATTGGCAAGTACATGCACTGCAGAAACTAAAGCCACCAGCAGATCAACCAGAAATCAAATATATAGAACGCTACTGTAGGCTTCAAGAAGCTGTTTGTATTCTCCTATGGCTATTTTCTAGCCAAGTATCAAAGGAAGCACACTACTATGCCAGATGAGATGACACTGAGTTATTGCCTAATAGAAATCCAACCCCTACTGAATTTTGCCACTTCAGCCTTTGCTATGGATATGTGCGCCACTAAGCGCAGAACACAGCGGTCGCAAGTCTCACTACAAATTGCTCAGAATTGGCAAGTACATGCACTGCAGAAACTAAAGCCACCAGCAGATCAACCAGAAATCAAATATATAGAACGCTACTGTAGGCTTCAAGAAGCTGTTTGTATTCTCCTATGGCTATTTTCTAGCCAAGTATCAAAGGAAGCACACTACTATGCCAGATGAGATGACACTGAGTTAGTGCCTAATAGAAATCCAACCCCTACTGAATTTTCCCACTTCAGCCTTTGCTATGGATATGTGCGCCACTAAGCGCAGAACACAGCGGTCGCAAGTCTCACTACAAATTGCTCAGAATTGGCAAGTACATGCACTGCAGAAACTAAAGCCACCAGCAGATCAACCAGAAATCAAATATATAGAACGCTACTGTAGGCTTCAAGAAGCTGTTTGTATTCTCCTATGGCTATTTTCTAGCCAAGTATCAAAGGAAGCACACTACTATGCCAGATGAGATGACACTGAGTTAGTGCCTAATAGAAATCCAACCCCTACTGAATTTTCCCACTTCAGCCTTTGCTATGGATATGTGCGCCACTAAGCGCAGAACACAGCGGTCGCAAGTCTCACTACAAATTGCTCAGAATTGGCAAGTACATGCACTGCAGAAACTAAAGCCACCAGCAGATCAACCAGAAATCAAATATATAGAACGCTACTGTAGGCTTCAAGAAGCTGTTTGTATTCTCCTATGGCTATTTTCTAGCCAAGTATCAAAGGAAGCACACTACTATGCCAGATGAGATGACACTGAGTTATTGCCTAATAGAAATCCAACCCCTACTGAATTTTCCCACTTCGGTCTTTGCTATGGATATGTGTGCCACTAAGAGCTAAACACAACGGTAGCAAGTCCCCCTGCTAATTCCTCACAAAATGGTAAAAGATGCAAATTAAAATAAAAAAAGTAGAACGTTATTGTAGCCCTAAGAAAGGCTGTTGGGTTCTTTGAGAATCACTCCTGCCTAACAGTAAGCTAATAGAACACCCTAACGCTTTCCCTGACCAGCAGCAGCTCTCTCCCTAGCGGCATCCAGAGACAGAATGATCCGAGCAGCGCGGCCAGCGGCTAGTCTATCCCAGGGTCACCTGATCTGGCCAGCCAACCACTGCTATCGACGTGTAAGGGTACCACGTCATGCTGGGTGGAGTGCAGAGTCTCCTGGCTTGTGATTGGCTCTGTTTCTGGCCGCCAAAAAGCAAAACGGCGGGAGCTGCCATTTTCTCGAGCGGGCGAAGTATTCGTCCGAGTAACGAGCAGTTTCGAGTACCCTAATGCTCGACCGAGCATCAAGCTCGGACGAGCATGTTCGCTCATCTCTATTCATAACGCCTCTACATGTTAACCCTAAAAGATCATCAAATTACAAAAAGTTGCCTTAATTTAATTTTTGAGACCTAGTATTTTATAATAGATCACTGTTCTGCAGTTGTGTTATTTATTAATTTTATTATTAAAAAACTTAAAGGGGTATTCTCGCCTGGGCATTCACATTCAGTTTGACAAATCTGCCATACATAAACATTTCTTCAATTAGATGTTATTAAAAAAAATGTTACTGTGTGAAGATAATTTCTCATAAATGTAGTCATTTTGTCCCTTAGAAACGAGATGGCTTCCTCGGATACGCCCACCTCTGCTGGAGGGATTGCACAAAGAAACAAATTGTTTTTGTATATGAAATGTCCGGGATTTACTACATGACCCACAGCCGTCCTGTGGTAATGATCACTGAATCCAGGAGGTCAGACAAGACTCAATAGCGCATGTCTGGCCACCGCTGCCAGAGTGTGACGTGGTCGTAACCGAGGAAGCCATCTCGTTTCTAAGGGACAGAATGACTACATTTATGAGAAATTATCTTCACACAGGAACATTTTTTTAAATAACATCCAATTGAAGAAATGTTTATAAATGGAAGATTAGTGAAACTGAATGTGAATGCCCAGACGAGAATACCCCTTTAATTTGTCACAAAGAAAAGAGTTGCATCTAAAAAAAAGTTAGCAATTAAAATATGTTAGAAAAACAGTAAAGGATGAATCAGAGAGATGCATTAACATCTCAGTAGTCATCACAATTTCATTTACTCCCAACCAAACGATCCAGAATTATGTTTTTATGTGATTGTGAAAATCATTGAAAGCCTCTGATAGGCTTATACTTCACAAAAGGGGATACTTGACCCATAAAATTATACACACAAAGATGCAAATATATACAACATACATATCATTTTCAAAAATGTTCAAAATCCATCTTTTCTCTTTATTTTTCCTCCTAATTATTGTGCTATATATAGATATATACAATCTGCAGCAGGGAATACATAATGTAACAGCATATAGCCCCTGCACTCTGATCCAGTAATGTAAATCAGATATCCTACTAATGCTGTTTCATGTCTTCTTCCTGCCATGCCAGCTCTTCTGCCGTTCTTTAATACAAGATTTTATCTGTCGTGTAACTTTTCGCAAGTTCTTTATTTTATTTTTTTTTTCTTTCATCAAAGATCTACTTGAGCTGTCACATCCTCGGGATCTGAACTCAGTAGTGGTAACTATATTTGCAGCTAGGGAATCTTTGATGTTTGGTACCATATTTATTCGGATTAATCAAAGACGATGGCCATACTAGATTGTAAGCTTTTTATACAATTTAAATGATGAAGACTTCGTTTTTAAGGCAGTCTATTGATCAAGGCTGCAGCACCCACAATAATGTACACAATGGGAAGTGATTTATCATACACTTGTCCCCTTTTCCACACTGTTTATATATTAGGAGTAGAGATGAGCGAACATGCTCGTCCGAGCTTGATGCTCGTTCGAGCATTAGCGTACTCGAAACTGCTCGTTGCTCGGACGAATACTTCGCCCGCTCGAGAAAATGGCAGCTCCCGCCGTTTTGCTTTTTGGCGGCCAGAAACAGAGCCAATCACAAGCCAGGAGACTCTGCACTCCACCCAGCATGACGTGGTACCCTTACACGTCGATAGCAGTGGTTGGCTGGCCAGATCAGGTGACCCTGGGATAGACTAGCCGCTGCCCGCGCTGCTCGGATCATTCTGTGTCTGGATGCCGCTAGGGAGAGAGCTGCTGCTGGTCAGGGAAAGCGTTAGGGTGTTCTATTAGCTTACTGTTAGGCAGGAGTGATTCTCCAAGAACCCAACAGCCCTTCTTAGGGCTACAATAACGTTCTACTTTTTTTTTTTTTATTTGCATCTAGTACCATTTTGTGAGGAATTAGCAGGGGGACTTGCTACCGTTGTGTTTAGCTCTTAGTGGCACACATATCCACCTCAAACACCAAAGTGGGAAAATTTAGTAGGGGTTGGATTTCAATTAGGCACAGTCTGCCATTTTTCCTTTTTTATTTTACGTTTATTTTGTTTAATAACTCAGTGTCATCTCATCTGGCATAGTAGTGTGCTTTCATACTTGGCTAGAAAATAGCCATAGGAGAATCCAAACGGCTTACGCCTACAGTAGCGTTATATATTTGATTTCTGGTTGATCTGCTGGTGGCTGTACTTGCTGCAGTGCATCTACTAGCCAATTGTGAGCAATTTGTAGTGAGACTTGCGACTGCTGTGTTTTGTGCTTAGTGACGCACATATCCATTGCAAAGACCGAAGTGGGAAAATTTAGTAGGGGTTGGATTTCAATTAGGCACAGTCTGCCATTTGTCCTTTTTTATTTTACGTTTATTTTGTTTAATAACTCAGCGTCATCTCATCTGGCATAGTAGTGTGCTTTCATACTTGGCTAGAAAATAGCCATAGGAGAATCCAAACGGCTTACGCCTACAGTAGCGTTATATATTTGATTTCTGGTTGATCTGCTGGTGGCTGTACTTGCTGCAGTGCATCTACTAGCCAATTGTGAGCAATTTGTAGTGAGACTTGCGACCGCTGTGTTTTGCGCTTAGTGACGCACATATCCATTGCAAAGACCGAAGTGGGAAAATTTAGTAGGGGTTGGATTTCAATTAGGCACAGTCTGCCATTTGTCCTTTTTTATTTTACGTTTATTTTGTTTAATAACTCAGCGTCATCTCATCTGGCATAGTAGTGTGCTTTCATACTTGGCTAGAAAATAGCCATAGGAGAATCCAAACGGCTTACGCCTACAGTAGCGTTATATATTTGATTTCTGGTTGATCTGCTGGTGGCTGTACTTGCTGCAGTGCATCTACTAGCCAATTGTGAGCAATTTGTAGTGAGACTTGCGACCGCTGTGTTTTGCGCTTAGTGACGCACATATCCATTGCAAAGACCGAAGTGGGAAAATTTAGTAGGGGTTGGATTTCAATTAGGCACAGTCTGCCATTTGTCCTTTTTTATTTTACGTTTATTTTGTTTAATAACTTAGCGTCATCTCATCTGGCATAGTAGTGTGCTTTCATACTTGGCTAGAAAATAGCCATAGGAGAATCCAAACGGCTTACGCCTACAGTAGCGTTATATATTTGATTTCTGGTTGATCTGCTGGTGGCTGTACTTGCTGCAGTGCATCTACTAGCCAATTGTGAGCAATTTGTAGTGAGACTTGCGACCGCTGTGTTTTGCGCTTAGTGACGCACATATCCATTGCAAAGACCGAAGTGGGAAAATTTAGTAGGGGTTGGATTTCAATTAGGCACAGTCTGCCATTTGTCCTTTTTTATTTTACGTTTATTTTGTTTAATAACTCAGCGTCATCTCATCTGGCATAGTAGTGTGCTTTCATACTTGGCTAGAAAATAGCCATAGGAGAATCCAAACGGCTTACGCCTACAGTAGCGTTATATATTTGATTTCTGGTTGATCTGCTGGTGGCTGTACTTGCTGCAGTGCATCTACTAGCCAATTGTGAGCAATTTGTAGTGAGACTTGCGACCGCTGTGTTTTGCGCTTAGTGACGCACATATCCATTGCAAAGACCGAAGTGGGAAAATTTAGTAGGGGTTGGATTTCAATTAGGCACAGTCTGCCATTTGTCCTTTTTTATTTTACGTTTATTTTGTTTAATAACTCAGCGTCATCTCATCTGGCATAGTAGTGAGCTTTCATACTTGGCTAGAAAATAGCCATAGGAGAATCCAAACGGCTTACTTGCGCCTACAGTAGCGTTATATATTTGATTTCTGGTTGATCTGCTGGTGGCTGTACTTGCTGCAGTGCATCTACTAGCCAATTGTGAGCAATTTGTAGTGAGACTTGCGACCGCTGTGTTTTGCGCTTAGTGACGCACATATCCATTGCAAAGACCGAAGTGGGAAAATTTAGTAGGGGTTGGATTTCAATTAGGCACAGTCTGCCATTTGTCCTTTTTTATTTTACGTTTATTTTGTTTAATAACTCAGCGTCATCTCATCTGGCAAAGTAGTGTGCTTTCATACTTGGCTAGAAAATAGCCATAGGAGAATCCAAACGGCTTACGCCTACAGTAGCGTTATATATTTGATTTCTGGTTGATCTGCTGGTGGCTGTACTTGCTGCAGTGCATCTACAAGCCAATTGTGAGCAATTTGTAGTGAGACTTGCGACCGCTGTGTTTTGCGCTTAGTGACGCACATATCCATTGCAAAGACCGAAGTGGGAAAATTTAGCAGGGGTTGGATTTCAATTAGGCACAGTCTGCCATTTGTCCTTTTTTATTTTACGTTTATTTTGTTTAATAACTCAGTGTCATCTCATCTGGCATAGTAGTGTGCTTTCATACTTGGCTAGAAAATAGCCATAGCAATAGGATAGCATTGTTTGGTTTTAAAAACTCAAAAACACAAAAAAAATAAAAAAACACAAAAAAAAGTTAAAAAAAAATTAAAGCTATAACTCTCATTTTAAAAATGTTTAACCCGAGGGCTAGGGGTAGAGGACGAGGGCGGGGACGTGGGCGTCCAACTACTGCATGGGTCAGAGGCCGTGGTCCTGGCCGGGGTGAGACACCACCTGCTTATGAGGGAGCAGGGGATTGCCGCAGAGCTACACTCCCTAGGTTCATGTCTGAAGTTACTGGGACTCGTGGTAGAGCACTGTTGAGGCCAGAACAGTGCGAACAGGTGATGTCGTGGATTGCTGACAATGCTTCGAGCAATTTGTCCACCAGTCAGTCTTCCACGCAGTCCACCCATGTCACCGAAATCGCCACTCCTCCAGCTCCTGCACCTCAGCCTCCTCCCCCCCAGTCTGCCCCCTCCCAGGAAAATTTGGCATTTGAACCGGCATACTCTGAGGAACTGTTTTCTGGACCCTTCCCACAGTCACAAACCACTTGTCCGGTTGCTGCTGAGCAATTTTCCGATGCCCAGGTTTTCCACCAGTCACAGTCTGTGGGTGATGATGACCTTCTTGACGTAGTGGAAGTGTGTAAAGAGGTGTCCGACGATGAGGAGACACGGTTGTCAGACAGTGGGGAAGTTGTTGTCAGGGCAGGAAGTCCGAGGGGGGAGCAGACTGAGGGATCGGAGGATGATGAGGTGACAGACCCAAGCTGGGTTGAGAGGCCGGGTGAACACAGTGCTTCTGAGACGGAGGAGAGTCCTCGACCAGAACAGGTTGGAAGAGGCAGTGGTGGGGCCAGACGGAGAGGCAGGGCCAGAGCTGGTGCATCAGCGCCAAATGTGTCAACTAGTGAAGCTCCCGTGGCGAGGGCTCTTGCGGCGAGGGCTAGATCTTCAGAAGTCTGGAGGTTCTTTAAGGAAACACCGGATGACCGACGGACTGTGGTGTGCAACATTTGCCAAACCAGGCTCAGCAGGGGTTCCACCACTACTAGCTTAACTACCACCAGTATGCGCAGGCATATGAATGCTAAACACCCCACTCAGTGGCAACAAGCCCGTTCACCTCCGGCCGTGCACACCACTGCTCCTTCCCCTGTGTCAGCTGCTAGTCAGCCCCCTGCCCAGGACCCTGCCACAAAAACCCCATCGTCGCCTCCACGATCCTCCACAGCATCCACCAGCGTTCAGCTCTCCATACCCCAGACGCTGGAGCGGAAACGCAAATATAGTGCAACCCACCCGCACGCCCAAGCCCTTAATGTGCACATCTCCAGATTGCTTAGCCTGGAGATGCTGCCCTATAGGCTAGTAGAGACCGAGGCCTTTCGCAACCTCATGGCGGCGGCCGCCCCTCGGTATTCGGTCCCCAGCCGCCACTACTTTTCCCGATGTGCCGTCCCAGCCCTGCACCAGCACGTGTCAGACAACATCACCCGTGCCCTGACCAACGCCGTTTCTGACAAGGTCCACCTGACCACGGACACGTGGACGAGTGCTGCCGGGCAGGGCCACTATATATCGCTGACGGCACATTGGGTTAACTTGGTGGAGGCTGGGACCGAGTCTGACCCTGGGGCTGGTCATATACTGCCGACGCCGAGGATTGCGGGGCCTACCTCGGTCCAGGTGTTTCAGGCCTACTATGCCTCCTCCTCCTCCCACCCCTCCTCCACCTCCTCCTCCGAACTACCATCCGTGGGCACGGCGCCATCAGTCGGTAGCTCTAGGCACAGCAGCAGTGCCGTTGCTAAGCGACAGCAGGCGGTGCTCAAACTGCTGAGCCTAGGCGATAAAAGGCACACCGCCCAAGAGCTATTACAGGGCATCACGGCGCAGACTGATCTGTGGCTGGCACCGCTGAACCTGAAGCCAGGCATGGTTGTGTGTGACAACGGCCGTAACCTGGTGGCGGCTCTGCAACTCGGCAGACTGACACATGTGCCATGCCTGGCCCATGTGTTAAATCTGATAGTTCAGCGTTTCCTCAAGACATACCCCAATCTGTCAGATTTGCTCACGAAGGTGCGCCGCATCTGTGCGCATTTCAGGAAGTCCAGCACAGATGCTGCCACTCTCAGGGCAGCGCAGCGCCGCCTCCAACTGCCCGCTCACCGACTGTTGTGCGACGTGCCCACGAGGTGGAATTCAACACTGACCATGTTATCCAGAGTTTACCAGCAGCGCCGAGCGATTGTAGACTGCCAGATGTCAACTTCCACCAGAACTGGTAGTCAGGTCAGTCAGCTTCCTCAAGTCTACAATGAGGAGTGGACGTGGATGTCTGATATCTGTCAGGTGCTGAGTAACTTTGAGGAGTCAACACAGATGGTCAGTGGCGATGCCGCCATCATCAGCCTCACCATCCCGCTGCTTGGCCTGTTGAAAAACTCTCTGATCAGCATGAAGTCGGAAGCTTTGCGCTCGTCACAAGAGACGGGGGAAGAAGATTCCCTTGTTGATAGCCAAAGCACCCTTAGGTCTGTTTCTCAGCGCATATCGGAGGAGGTGGAGGTGGAGGAGGATGAGGAGGAAGAGGAGGAGAATGTTGGCGAGACACAAGAGGGGACCATTGTTGAGTCCTTCACTGTTCAGCGTGTATGGGCAGAAGAAGAGGAGTTGGAGGAGTTGGAGGAGGAGGAAATGGACAGTCAGGCCAGTGAGGGGAGTGAATTCTTACGCGTTGGTACTCTAGCGCATATGGCAGATTTCATGCTAGGCTGCCTATCCCGTGACCCTCGCGTTCAAAGAATTTATTCCAGCACCGATTACTGGGTGTTCACTCTCCTGGACCCACGGTACAAGCAAAATCTTTCCACTCTCATCCCTGCAGAGGAAAGGAGTGTGAGAATGCATGAATACCAGCAGGCCCTGGTTCACAAGCTGAAACAGTATTTCCCTTCTGACAGCGCTAGCGGCAGAGTGCGTAGTTCTGCGGGACAAGTAGCGAGGGAGAGTAGGCGAGCAGGCAGCTTGTCCAGCACTGGCAAGGGTACGCTTTACAAGGCTTTTGCCAGCTTTATGTCACCCCAGCAAGACACTGTCACCTGTCCCCAGTCTCGGCAGAGTAGGGCTGATCTTTACAGAAAGATGGTGAGGGAGTACGTAGCTGACCATACCATCGTCCTAAATGATCACACAGCTCCCTACAACTACTGGGTTTCAAAGCTGGACATGTGGCACGAACTGGCGCTGTACGCCTTGGAGGTTCTTGCCTGCCCTGCCGCTAGCGTCTTGTCCGAGCGGGTTTTCAGTGCAGCTGGTGGCATCAACGCCTGTCGACTGACAGCGCTGACAGGCTGACGCTTATTAAGATGAATAAAGCCTGGATTTCTAATAATTTCCAATTTCCACCAGGTGAAGGAAGCTCAACCTGAATAATTGATCCACTCCTCCTCCTCCTCATTTTCCTCCTTCTCCTCCTCTTTGTACAGTAAAGCAGAGGAAACTGGCTATTTTTTGACAGGGCCCACTGGCTCTAGCTATAGTACTTTATGCATTTAATTTTTCTGGAGGGCCACCGACCCGGTCCTCTGTTTTAAACAATTTTTGGGAGTGCCACATACAGGCACTCAATCTATTCAATTTTTCTGGAGGGCCACCTACCTGCTCCTCTGGTTTGAAAACTTTTTGGGACTGCCACATACAGGCACTCAATCGATTCAATTTTTCTGGAGGGCCACCTACCTGCTCCTCTGGTTTGAAAACTTTTTGGGACTGCCACATACAGGCACTCAATCTATTCTATTTTTCTGGAGGGCCACCTACCTGCTCCTCTGGTTTGAAAATTTTTTGGGACTGCCACATACAGGCACTATCCAAATTAAATTGTCTCCATAGCAGCCTCCACACGTTGTCTCCATTGCTACCTCCAAAAGTCGTCCATATAGCTGCCTCCATACATCGTCCCTTTATCAAACGAGGTGTGTCAGGCAGAAATTTGGGTTGTTTTCATGGATTCCACATCAAAGTTGTTAACTTTGTCGCCACCCAGCTGTGTTATCCACAAAATATACTAATAAACTTTTATCATTTACCAATATTATTTCAGCGCTTCTTGCGCATCTGTTTACATTCCCCTCACCCGCCATATCCCAAACTTATAAGAACGCTACTACACTTGATCTTATACAAAAGGTTCTTAGAAGTGCTGTTTGGGGAGTAGACTAGAGACAGGGGCTTGGATTGGCGAAAGCTCGCCTGGCTGCGGAGCGCCAGCTCCATCCCAAGATCCAACTAACATAGTTTTAACTGCAGCACCTTTAATCTACTACTAGTTCACTGCCTCCATAATAATAATAATAATCTTTATTTATATAGCGCCATCATATTCCGTAGCGCTTTACAAATCATAGGAAACAAATACAAATGTAATGTAACAGAGCACAACATTTGTATGGAACAACAGGAGTGAGGTCCCTGCTCGCCAGAGCTTACGGTTTATGAAGATGATGGGGTAACACGAGGTAAAAGAATATTTAATGGTCAAGCCATTCTTCTTAGGGAATAGAACAAAATATAATAAATGGAATTGCTGTCGCTTGAACCACTCAGCCGTCATCTTATATACCAGGTCCAGGGTGAATGGGACTGTAGAGAAGTCTGGTGCCTGTTGGTTGCTGGATAACAGATGGGAGGACGACACAGGACGGGTTAGTAGAAGAGTTAAAACTTCATGCAGTTAATGAGTGTTATAGGCTTGCCTAAAGAAATGGGTTTTAAGAGCACGTTTGAAACTTTGGAGGTTAGGTATTAGTCTGATAGTCCAGGGCAGAGCATTCCATAGAATTGGTGCAGCTCTAGAGAAGTCTTGGAGACGCGAGTGGGAGGTCCGCACTAGGGTAGAGGTTAATCTAAGATCACTGGCGGATCTAAGAGCACGGGTTGGGCGATAGACTGAGATAAGAGAGGAGAGGTAGGGGGGTGCAGCATTATACAGAGCTTTATGGATGAGGGTTATTATTTTAAACTATTCGAAAGGAGACTGGCAGCCAGTGCAGCTACTGGCATGAACTGTAAGCATACATGGTCCCCTTATCAAACGAGCTGTGTCAGGCAGAATTTTGGGTTGTTTTCATGGCTTCCACAACAAACTTGTTAACTTTGTCGCCACCCTGCTGTGTAATCCACAAAAAATACTGGCAAACTTTTATCATTTACCGATATTATTTCAGCGCTTCTTGCGCATCTGTTTACATTCCCCTCACCCGCCATATCCTAAACTTATAAGAACGCTACTACACTTGATCTTATACAAAAGGTTCTTAGAAGTGCTGTTTGGGGAGTAGCCTAGAGACAGGGGCTTGGATTGGCGAAAGCTCGCCTGGCAGCGGAGCGCCAGCTCCATGCCAAGATCCAACTAACATAGTTTTAACTGCAGCACCTTTAATCTACTACTAGTTCACTGCCTCCATACATGGTCCCCTTATCAAACGAGCTGTGTCAGGCAGAATTTTGGGTTGTTTTCATGGCTTCCATGTTAACTTTGTCGCCACCCTGCTGTGTAATCCACAAAATATACTGGCAAACTTTTATCATGTACCGATATTATTTGAGCGCTTTTTGCTCACCTCCTTTGGTTCCTCTCTGCCACCCATTGGTTTGAAGCCTGAGTCCATTTAGGGTATGTCGCCATGACACTCTCTAGCCTGCCGCTGCTGCCTCTGCATGCCGTCCCCTATAGTGTCAGGGTCAATTATTGGATGTTTTAGATGCTATCTAGCTTCATTCTGTCACTCTGTCATGGCCATGCTGTTGCCCATAATTTTGGCATAATGGTGCGATTATGCAGCCTCAGAGGCATCCATGCATGCTGCCCCTGCTGTTTCCTGTCCATTTCCGTGGTGTTTCCATCCTTTTCTGAGGTTCCCAGGTGTTTGGCCAAGCTTCCCTGTGCAGAGCCTTGGTCCCCTTGAAAAATGCTCGAGTCTCCCATTGACTTCAATGGGGTTCGTTATTCGAGACGAGCACTCGAGCATCGGGAAAAGTTCGTCTCGAATAACGAGTACCCGAGCATTTTAGTGCTCGCTCATCTCTAATTAGGAGGAATCAGCCTCCTGATATCTCATTGGCCTATTGTCCTGTCAAGTACTTCTACATCAGGTCCTGCTCGGTGTAGAATTGTGCTATTATCTGTGCCTGAATATGTGCAGAATATAGCTAATTCCCAGGCGTTGGGCAGGAATGGCTGGAACTGGCCCACTCCTTTGCCTACCACCACGCCATTCACACCCACTGGCATAAAAGCCCTGATAAACTAGTACACCAGTGGGCACATTTCATCTAAAGTGAAATTCAGTTGTTTACTCCTACTATACCTCTTTAAGTAGCTCAACATACATATTATATGTATCAAAACAGAATTAAAAATGGCTTCCACTGAGCATAAATGTCGATCAGCAGAAGAGCAGAATGGAAAAACAAAACCTTCTTGGGTTTACCACCTTGAGTTTTGCACAGTATACAACATATACTGTGCAGATGGAGGCAAAACAATGCCTCCATCTGTATATATTTACTATATACATATGATTATTCTTAGAACATATGCTGGGAGATTTCTTGGTGTATAAAAAAAAAAAATTGGTTTGACTCTAGCCTTAAACTGCTAGTAGCCACACTTATCCAAGATTTCTTCTCCATTGTGCTTTTAATCTATAGTTGAGGTTGTGTTCTTCCAATGCACCGAGGGCCTTTTGGTTGTGATCTCCCGATTTTGGACTGGGGTTTGCATCCTTTATGTCCATTTTAGCTCTATTCAAATTGTAATTTGGTACTTGCATAGCTTTGAACTTTGCCCTAGGACCACTCTGTCAACTGGTGGGTAGCCCTCAATTTACTTTCACCCTTCATTCAGTGCCGGTAATTGCCTTGACACCAACTCCTTTGCTAAGAGTCTAAGAAGCATCATTTTCACATAAAATCTCTCTGGGTTGTGATTTACTATTTATAGCTGAGATGGAGGAGTCACTCTTCTGCTTTCTTTGAGATTAGGGGGCTAGGTACTAGCTCTTGATATATGGGTCCAGGGGGCTGGGAATGATTTGCACTTATTTTTTAATTCTTTACATCTCTTCCCTCATTTTCTACCTTTTGAATTTTTATTACACTTACTTTTTTCCTTTCTTTACTTTAGTTCTGTGCTTGATTTCTAGTGGGGCTTAAAGGGGTATTCCCATCTGGGCATTTACATATGGCAAATTAATTTAATTATATGTGAACATTTCTTCAATTGGATGTTATTAAAAAAATGTTCCTGTGTGAAGATAATTCCTCATAAATGTAGCAATGTTGACCCTTAGAAACGAGATAGCTTCCTCGGATACGACCACCTCACATTTTGGCAGCGGTGGCCAGACATGCGCTATTGAGTCCTGCCTGACCACCTGGATTCAGCGTTCATTACTACAGGATAGCTGTGGGACCTGTCCAGTAACTCCTGGACATTTTAATATTTAGAAACCTTTTGTGCAATCACTCCAGCAGAGGTGGCCGTATCCAAGGACACAGTCTTGTTTCTAAGGGACCATATGATTACATTTATGAGAAATTATCTTAACACAGGAACATTTTTTTTATAACCTCTAATTGAAGAAATGTTTATATATGGCCGATTAATGAAACTGAATGTGGATGCCGAGACAAGAATACCCCTTTAACCCTCATTTGATACTGGTGAGTTTATGTTACACTGAAAAATGGTGGAGTATCTACATTTATTTTATGGTAAACCTCATAAAGCCTTTTTTTTGTTACATAGATATTCGAGTTGGGGGTGGTTCCTGTTCTCATGGAAAAGTTTGTATTCTTTTTTCTTTAATCATCAATTAAAAAAAAAAAAAAAATATATATATATATATATATATATATATATATATACACTCACCGGCCACTTTATTAGGTACACCTTTCCAACCGCTTGTTAAAACTTAATTTCTAATCAGCCAATCACATGGCGGCAACTCAGTGCATTTAGGCATGTAGACATGGTCAAGACAATCTCCTGCAGTTCAAACCGAGCATCAGTATGGGGAAGAAAGGTTATTTGAGGGCCTTTGAACATGGCATGGTTGTTGGTGCCAGAAGGGCTGGTCTGAGTATTTCAGAAACTGCTGATCTACTAGGATTTTCACGCACAACCATCTCTAGGGTTTACAGAGAATGGTCCGAAAAAGAAAAAACATCCAGTGAGCGGCAGTTCTGTGGGCGGAAATGCCTTGTTGATGCCAGAGGTCAGAGGAGAATGGGCAGACTGGTTCGAGCTGATAGAAAGGCAACAGTGACTCAAAACGCCACCCGTTACAACCAAGGTAGGAAGAAGAGCATCTCTGAATGCACAGTACGTCGAACTTTGAGGCAGATGGGCTACAGCAGCAGAAGACCACACCGGGTGCCACTCCTTTCAGCTAAGAACAGGAAACTGAGGCTACAATTTGCACAAGCTCATCGAAATTGGACAGTAGAAGATTGGAAAAACGTTGCCTGGTCTGATGAGTCTCGATTTCTGCTGCGACATTCGGATGGTAGGGTCAGAATTTGGCGTCAACAACATGAAAGCATGGATCCATCCTGCCTTGTATCAACGGTTCAGGCTGGTGGTGGTGGTGTCATGGTGTGGGGAATATTTTCTTGGCACTCTTTGGGCCCCTTGGTACCAATTGAGCATCGTTGCAACGCCACAGCCTACCTGAGTATTGTTGCTGACCATGTCCATCCCTTTATGACCACAATGTACCCAACATCTGATGGCTACTTTCAGCAGGATAATGCGCCATGTCATAAAGCTGGAATCATCTCAGACTGGTTTCTTGAACATGACAATGAGTTCACTGTACTCAAATGGCCTCCACAGTCACCAGATCTCAATCCAATAGAGCATCTTTGGGATGTGGTGGAACGGGAGATTCGCATCATGGATGTGCAGCCGACAAATCTGCGGCAACTGTGTGATGCCATCATGTCAATATGGACCAAAATCTCTGAGGAATGCTTCCAGCACCTTGTTGAATCTATGCCACGAAGAATTGAGGCACTTCTGAAGGGGGTCCAACCCGTTACTAGCATGGTGTACCTAATAAAGTGTGGCCGGTGAGTGTATATATATATATATATATTTTTTTTTTTTTTTGTAGTAACAACAAGAAATACTCACCTGTTTAGTCTGTCATCACATACTTCCTCTAGATGAATGACATGGTGACCACTTAGGCCAGTGACTGGCTGCAGAACTGCAGTGATGGTTCAGCATGTTATCATGTCACCATAATACATATTGACCATTAGGAACCACTTGTGCATCGGTTATAGAGAGGTTAGGGACTAATGTCCTACATCATATCCTTCAGTAATCAGTGATCATTGCCAAGTAATGACCAGATATATTGCAAATAATCCTGTCATGGTGTAAGCTGATAGCAGTAACATTATTTACAGTTAACCAGAAGATACTACTTTCCCATATCCATCTTAATCCATCCCCTATATGTAGCAAAGAGAATAAATCCCTGACATGAACTTTCATGAGCAATGTCATATTTTGTGTCATTTGGTGTTTAGTGTCCTTTGAATTTTTAACGACAAGTCCCATTAACATTTTGCTATTTTGGGGATTTTATTAGTTGGATTAACCTTACTCTGTGAGGGAATCCCTGGAGTGCTGAATAAGCAAAAGAAATACTGCACCACATATGTTATGGGCATTTCTTTACTAATCTCCAATTCTTAACCTAAAAGCAAGCTTCAGATTTTCTTTCACTTGTGCATATTCTATCTATCTCACAACCTTTCTTTGAATTTACAAAATCTGATTCATTACATAAGATTGGATTAAACTCATAAACATACATTTAGATTTGCATCAAATTATTTCCTGCTACCTTCAAGAAATATTTTTGTTTTATTCACATTTTTTTCATTTACACCCCATTATTATACATTGGGGATTCAGAATCACTTCTTCTGATGAGTATATAGGAAAAATGTATTGATTCTTATATTCAAAAATCTCACTAATTCAAGACTTGATCTCTCTGTAAGGCCTCATGCACATGAACGTGTGGGCTTTGTGAGCTGCAAATAACAGAATATGGTCCCTTGTTTGAGACTCATCTGACATCAATAGAAATTGACCGTCCATTCCACAAAGATGAGCAGGAATGGGACCTGTTCTATAATTTGCGGTGCGGGAAGATGTGTGCATGTGGTGCATGCCCTGGCTTTGGATTCTTGTGTCAGCTGCAAAACCCATAGTCCTTTGTGTTCTGGCACTGCTCGTGGTTGTACATTCGTTAAATTGTGGTGCACACGCCACCAGTGGCTTTTCAGCTTTTAAAGAGTTAATACCCACACTCGATGCTGGGTGTTACCAGTGGGGGTTCGAGTTCATGTTCAGTACTTAAACTGATCTGCTCACCCCTAATCTGGAATAAAACTTTGAACAATTCCACAGCTACACTTTACTTGATGTAAAATTGTTTGTACAATCCATTGACAAACATGTAACAACAAATACATTTTTAACTACTACTATTTACTAGTGATATTTACTAGAGTAGACCAATTGAAATTCAGGTTTGGCTGAGAGCTGGCACTATTTGCAGGTGTAAACTGTTTAAATGGCATTGGCAAAGTCATCAGCAGCATTTAAATTACCCTTCATCCAACCATTTTGGGGAGGGTTGTCACTCCTGATGATGTCAATTTAAACAACCTAATTTAAATGGAGACTTTGCAAGCAACATATAAAGAGTTAACACAGACATTAATGGTGGGGGAATTGAGCTGAAACTGGCCACGGCCTAGAACTACTATGAACTAACTTTGCAGTTCGGGTCAACTCAACACTACTGTTATAATTATATTTATAATTATAGTTAATTATAATTATTTATAGTAGTTTTGAGTGGATACAAACTGTATAATGATAAACTTACAGAAAAAAATCATTACAAATTTCTTGTTTCCTTCACCCTAAATAATATGAATTTATAGTCTATAATTTAGAATTTATCTACACTATTTTGTTGAAATAAGCAATTATTGTAAACTTTTGTTTTTTTCTACATTTATGTAGAGAGAGTAAAGGACACAATCTTTGTTATTTCAGATAAAAGCATAAAAGGCTAAGACTGAGTTACAGATGGGCATCTTTTAAAAGGTTCTAGATAGAAGGCTAAGTTTCACATGAGACAGAAAAGGAATTTTTTTCCTTTTATCGTAAAAGAATCTCATGTTTATGGTGAGTAGTGATGCATAAAGAAAGGCGACATAATAATAATAACAATAATAATAATAATAATAATAATAATAATAATAATAATAATAATAATAAAACAGAAGGTCATTCCAGTGTTTTGTGAAAAGCAATGTAGTAGAACGAGTATGCGGAAGAAGCATTGTTCATCTGTTTGCCAAAAATAACTTGCAAGCCATTGGTCATCACAGACTGAAGAAATTGACCGACTTGTGTAACATTTATGACAAGTCTGTACCGTGAGCTTTCTACCTGCTTACCAAGGGTCATTGGGGATTGGCTGATGACACAATAGTGGGTGTGCACTGACCTTTTAAGAAGCAATAATGACTGGTTTATCCCCCTATGAGCGAAAGAAGCAGAGGAGGACCATGAGTGAGGAATAATTTGGCAACTGGTGCCAGAATCAATGGAGAAGGCAACGCAAAGCTGGCAGCTGTGCCCACTAGAAAGGGCAATGCACTTATCCTCACTGCTAGTACTGCTAAAAGTAATGTTAATAGAGGAGGACCCCCAACAAATACAGGAGTTATTTGTTAGTCTGCCATCACAGAGTATAATTTTGTAAGCATTTTTAATCAAAATTTGTAAGATAATATATAGAGTGAAACCTGCAGATAAACCTACATGTAGGGTGCATTCACATATATTAGTTATTATTAATAAGCATGGCAGAATCATTGTATGTTAACAAGACCTGTGAAAGGCTGCAATCCATAAAGTGAGATGCAGTGGCAGACTCAGCCCTATGCCAGAACCTTGAATGGGCCCAATCCCATATAATATTATAGTGTATTATCCTTAAATCTATAACTTATCATAGAGCATTTTTCTTAAATTGATAAGCCCTTGTTAGGTATAAAATTTATTAGTGCTAACATAGAATAAGAAGATGCTTAAAGGATATCTACCCCAAAAATCAAGCATGGAAAGTGGGGAAAGTGCTGATGGAGCAGGGGAAATGGAAGGGGAGAGGGAAGTTATTTTACACTGTATTCAGCCTTTGAAGCCAGGGCATGGAGGGGTTGTCATAATTTCCCCCAGATCCCTTCTGGCTCATTAGTATAATTTATTAGCAATAAAAGTTTATTTTCGAAGTAAGGAGTACATGGATAACAAATAGAAGATTACCACAGTCACGGTGCCTGGTTCTATGATTTCTCCTGCACAAAAGCCGGCGCCGCTGCGCCAAAATCCATTTGAGTGTGACACAATCCCCTTCTAAATACCTGTCCCAGTGGTGCAAATCCCGAATACCATGAACAGGCCGATGGAAATGCGATTCCCGTACCCTTAGTAAATAAGCCCCAATGTCCTTTTGAAAGTTTTATCATCTCACAACACAAATACATTATTTTTATGAATCCAGACAAGAGATCAGATATTAGAAATTATACAAATCTAAATTATGATGTCTATATGTACAGTACATTAATAAAATAGATTAAAAAGCTGCATCAAAATTGTATAAACCCTGTTGGAAAAATTGTCGAAAAGAGATAATAAAAGCAATATCCCAAAGTGACCACAACATTAAGGCAAGGAATCTCCATATCTGGAGCTTTTATCTCGAGGAAATAAGGCTGAATGTATTACTGTTTGATGCAATTTGACAACATGACTTTACAGCTTCTTGCAATTATACTAATCAAGGAACATGATCTTAAAAATCATCTTTCATCATCAGTCCCCAGTTTCCTCAGAATTATAACATTTAACTTGTATGTCAACAGAGGTAACATGAATCTTTCACAAACATTCATTTGCAAATTCTCTGTCATTCCTAACATTCTGCTTGCTTCAATTGGTATGATGAAAGAGCGAGGGCTGCCAAAATTAAAAAGATTTAAAAATACATAGAGCCACTTCATTCATCTTCTCTATGAAAAATGACAACGGCAAAACCAAATGCATAAATCCTGCGCATTTCATTGTCATTAAATGTAGATGATGTTATGTGGAACGTTCTGACGTTCCGCCAGAGAAAAATAACCAATGTCAGTCAATCTGCAGCTATAGTCAATCTTACATTTGCCGGATTTCTTTTTGATTCTCTTTGGTCTTAATTGCTTAAAAAACTTTTTGCATCTTGTATTTTCTATTTCACAATTTGTTCTCCTTTCTGTTGGACAGGATTCATTAAAGTATACTAAGCTTTGCTACACTTTGACTAAGCTAAGCACAGGCTTAGCATACTTTAATGAATCCGGCCACTGCCGGTAATTATGCTCACTCTGTCAGCGTCAAGGTTCAGTTAACAACCAGTATTTTCAATTAAGCATCTTTATAGCAGACAAAGGCACTGAAGACTACTACAGGTTTTAGGTTGTTTTCACGCTTTCCATTTTGTTTCCTATTTTTGAAGTTTTTGAGACCAATGACAGGAGCAGGGGCAGTTTTCAACATAACAACCTATATATTTAATTTCCTGAGGCAACAGAGATTAGGAGGCCCCACACATTGCTTCAAATCAGACGATTCTCCAATTTAGGTATTTCTAGCCCCTGAATGACCACTGTATCGTCTTCTTACGACGGCCATTAAGGGTACTGCTTCAAACGTGATGCCTTTCTACAACGCCACGTCAGAAGAAGATCTCAAGATCTCTTGTATGCTTATTGACCCAGAGAAAAAGGTTATTATGTTATTTAGGTTTCACAATATGAACAGAAAATTTTATTAGAAAAAAAAATGTCAGATTTACATTCTTTTTCATTCACACCCCCCCCCAAAAAAAAAAACAAGAACCTATTCAGGTAAAGTGACAAAAAATAAATAAAATTTATAACTTGTTGAAGAAATTGATGAAAAGAAATTGACAAATGGACTGGTCATTAACGGAGATCTACCACCAGATTACTGGTGGTAGAGTGTCCTAAATAGGCTGCTTGTTATGTCTAGGGGATAGGGGGACTGTGCTTTATATGTATTTCATCATTTTTATTGTGAAAATAATAACTTTGTAAAAGTGCCGGAGGCGCTCAGGCTGATGTCAATTAAGTGCCTCTTGGGTTCCACAGATATATTGCCCCCCCCCCCCTCGCAGCAAGCCTACTCCTACCGCTGGCCAGGGAACTAGGAGAGAGCACACACCCGGCTTTCCCCATGCCCCGGATCCCAGTTCCCCATCTGATGGAAGGAGGAGGCTTGAAGTGGGGGGGTGGGTTGTATATATTAAAATCCAGGTATGCCGAGAGGCTCGGGCACCGTCTGCTCGAGCTCCTCTGGCATTAACTTGTTATTTTGGCAATAGAAACATTTTTTTTCTGCAAATTTCATCACACTTGGATTTTTTTTCCACTTTCCATAAAAATGTATGAATTTTTGAAGATGGGCAGCAAAAAATGGAAACACTAAAACAAAACAAGGCCAAGTCATTAGGGGGTTAAGTTAATTGCTTAAGACTACTGAGCACTATATGTTATATTGCAATTGTATCACTTTTTAATTCAGTTATTTCATCAGTTGCCAACTTTCAGTAAATGGCAAAGTATAGCATAAAGCTGTGACTGCCAATACTTGCTTGCGAGCCAACATTGTGTATCATTTGGTTTAAGTGGCTCCAGATGCTATTTTCAATTTGTAATAACAGGTGAATAGCTATAAAAAGTCTACATTTATATAACATAATGCACTATAGATCTGATTTTAAGCAGAAATTTCTCACATGGTATAATGCTAAGACCAGTATCGCCATACCACACGTTGAACTACTTTACCTACCTTTGAAGATGAATTCTCTTATTGGTGTCACCCACAACAGCTTGACTAGCTCGGTGTTTGCCAGGTTTAGAGTGAGGTCATTTCAACTTGTCTTGGAGCCTTGCATTTACACTTCTAAAATGTTTTATTCAATATTTGACCATTAACCAAACAACTATAGTAATTACAATGGCTAAGAGGAAGAAGACCCAAACACTGAAAAAAGAAAAGATACATTGGAGGGAATTTATTAAAACTCTCAATTTTAATTTTCCCCTCGCCGGCGTACTGAATACTCCAGAAAACTGGTGGACAAGAAATAACCATACATTGACTTGACCAGTTAAAATATTGTTTACAGATAGTAAAATCATTAGATGACAAAGTATACATTAAATAGTAATATGGTATTACTATACAGTATCATCTGCAAAGAGAATATACATGTAGAGTACAATGGTAGTTCTAGGTAATACCAGCTAAGATTTGAGATGGTTGCTAGTTAAGCAGGGGAGTAACAATCATGGTCGCATGGGGTGACAGGGACCAGGGATGGAGGGGGTCCACATACAACTGATTAAGACATGTATACAATTAATTACAATGGTGATGAAGGCAAAGACATGTGTGTGTATGCTGCCTGCACACACTCTATGATGTCATCAGGTGGTATCACATAATATAGTGCACCCAGGCAGAGCGCATAGACTCACGGATAAAGAGGAAGGATCAGAGGAACGCGGTAGGTAAGTAATGAGATTATTTTTATTTTCACATTTTGGGCCCTGTAGGGACATTAGTCAGGGGAGGCTGCTGCTGGACATTTAATAAGTGAGGGGAGACAACTGCTGGAATTTCATTTGTGAGGGGAGGCTGATGCTGAACATTTCATTCGTGAGGAGAGGCTACTGCTGAACATTTCATTTGTGAGGAGAGGTTGCTGCTGGACATTCAATTTTATACTTTAATTAAACCCAAAATTTTAAAATGCATGCAGATATTCCAATGCATTATAATTTTAATCCTTCCTCCAAACTCATTGATGGTGTTTTCATCCTATAGGGATATACATACTTTTCCTCTGCTTTTCATGTTCACCAATCATTGTACATTAATCTATTTTTTCTATCTATTCTATTCATCTATTGTTTTATATTTCCTTATTCTATCAACCATTTTTTTAAATTCCTCCACACAGGGAGTAATATTGGACATCCATTTTCTGGTTACAAATAATCTAGATGGACATTTCATTTGTGAGGGAATGGTCCTGCTGAACATTACCTTACTGAAGTGGAGGCTGCTACTGGACATTAACTTATTGAAGAGGAGGCTGCTGCTGGACATTACCTTACTGAGGTGAAGGCTGCTGCTGGACATTTCCTTACTGAAGTGGAGGCTGCTGCTGGACATTTCCTTTCTGAAGAGTTGACTCCTGCTTGATATTAACTTACTGAAGAGGAGGCTGCTACTGGACATTACCTTACTGAAGAGGAGGCTGCTGCTGGACATTACCTTACTGAAGAGGAGGCTGCTGATGGACATTTCCTTACTGAAGTGGAGGCTGCTGCTGGACATTTCCTTTCTGAAGAGTTGACTCCTGCTTGATATTAACTTACTGAAGAGGAGGCTGCTACTGGACATTACCTTACTGAAGAGGAGGCTGCTGCTGGACATTACCTTACTGAAGAGGAGGCTGCTGCTGGACATTTTCTTTCTGAAGAGGAGGCTTCTGCTGGACATTACCTTACTGAAAAGGAGGCTGCTGCTGGACATTTCCTTTCTGAAAAGGACACTGTTGCTGGACATTACCTTACTGAAGAGGAGGCTAATGCTGGACATTTCCTTACTGAAAAGGAGGCTAATGCAGGACATTACCTTACTGAAGAGCAGGCTGCTACTGGACATTTCTTTACTGAAGAGGAGGCTGCTGTTAGACATTTCATTAATAAGTGGAGAATGTTGCTGTTAGACTTTTTATGAATAAATGAGACTGTGGGAGATTAAATTAATGAGGAAAGGATGCTGGACATTTCATTATTAAGACATATGAGTATGGTGCTGTCTGTATATGTCTGTGGCAGCAAGAGCTTATGGTATTTGGGGAAGCAATCCAAATTTTATCATGGGGCCCATGGCATGTGCAATTCTTTTCCATATTCCATTTAAAACAGTAATGCATAAAGGGGTTAATATCTATACAACAGTACAACTTTTATGTTGTGCTTAACAGTTGTGATGATGAATTATTCACTGTGTAAGGGCATGTTTAGTGCGGGCCTTGCCAAGGTTCTTTTAATATTTGAACACATTGTGTCAGAAAGAGATGCTGCAATCCCATGATGTTGTTCTATTTTATACTTTGCTTCCCTTCAATATATTCCATCGATTGTTTTATTGAGATGGACCAATTTTTGTTATTTCAAAACTACCACCAGGATAAAGGATTGTAAACCAAGCACACTTACATTCCAGGGATTGCCCCTCTTGCAAAATCCACCCTTCTTTTAGTTTCTTATGCTCTTGTCCTACAAAAAAATGATGCTAATGACACTGAGGGCTCTAGGCTCAATCAACAGCTCTGGAACCTGGAGCCCTTCAGGCTCATTTCCATAGCCCTGACTCCCTAGCCTTAAAGCTAAATACTATTTCTTTTTGGAACAAAAAAGCACAGGTCACAAAAACTTGTGAAAATGTGCCAACTTGGATGTGCATTTTCATCCTGGGTCGGCAAGGGGTTAATGTACAAAGGTCTTGTAGCTGACCTACTTTCTGATCATGTCTATCTTGTGGTCTTTGTTTGGGAAGAAACTGTGAACAGAATTTATGATCCATGTAACTTTACAGTGGAGATTCTGGTTGTCATTCTGAAGATATATGTGATTGTATTTTGTGTGAAGGATTTGTCCGAACTGATAATCTGGTTACCAGGTCCAAGACATTGGTGTTGGAGAAGCTCCATTGTCCTGTACACCATCCGCAACACAAAAGTCATTAGACTATCCAGCCACTAGTCTATCGTTAACTAGTTTTTTTATCTTTCTTTTATATTCCATTGTTTTTCCTTTACGGATTTTAAAATATCATTTTATGGAGTGTCTAGACATCTGCAACGTCCTTGCACTCTACTGTCATGAAAATAATGTTTTCCTGTTCATCATGTTAGTCTGTATCATTGAATAGCTATAGTACCAAAGAATGGCATCAGGTTATGTTTATTGATATACTGTAGATCTTGTATGAAAATTCATCATTTTTTTTTCTTTTTCTGATGCTTTAACAAAGCAATATCCCATGGTAACCACCTTGATCACAGTCATATCTCAGCTGCAATAGGAGATGACAGTGAAAGTATTTTACTTTTACCCCAAAGAAAAGAGTGTGTGCGGATAACGTTGTATCAATTTGATGGTGATATGAAGATTCTGCTACAAAACTCTCTCACACGCACAAAGAAACAACATCAAAGACATTATAGAGAAGCACTGACCAGCAATGAAATGTATATAGCACATGGGGTGAGACTCACGCACTCATGGAGCACATTACAGAAAAGTATGGAGAACATACAACTATTTTGCTGGAGGGCAGTACAAATCTTACAACATTTTCTATTGTACTTTTTTCTCTTTGTTCCACCTCTGGATCTCCTTTACTTATACTGATACAACGTATTCACCAAAATACCACAATGTGAGAGTAGCCTACAGCTAATGGATTATTGTGAAACAGTAAATTCTAATTTAACCCTCACACACTAAGTCCGTTTCATACATAGTATATGCCGGCTGTATATAACAGCAGCAACCTGCCGCTAACTGTCAAGATCAATTCTGGTAATGGTTGCAGATGTTAACCTGTAAGGTGCTGCAGCCAAACCATGCCACATATATAGAATCGGTAAATGGGTGTAGATGACACCATTAGAGGACCATCGGTTGCCATCACAGCTTGGAGACTGCGTGGGCTGTAAAGCCGGAGGCATACTTCAATAGATGGAGTATATTCACAATATACTTCAATACAGTTGTATGGCAGTATATTGCATAAGAAATTAGACCCCTTAGGGTTTATGCACCCTAGGGGACCTGAAATAATTATTTTTTTGAATGGATTAATTAAAAAAGTAAAATATTAAAATCATCCCCTGTTCCCTGAAACTATAAATATAACTGAACTAAATCATGAACATGTTAGTTAAGCCTCACAAAAAAGACATCCAAATGTACAAATTGACAATTCTTTGCCATTTTGCACCCATAAAAATTTTAATAAAAAGGTTGTGCAATTGCCAAAAAAATTATTATATATATATATATATATTGTTATCTTATCCAACAAACAATCACAGGTCCGTACTCAGGTCCGTGTCTTTAAAGATTTTACGACATAGCCAAACTATATAAGTTTGGTAACTCCTTGATCTTATGGACTCAAAGTTTGGAATTTGCCTCTGTAAGCAGAAAACTCAAAATATGGTTTGTGGAAGGAAGGGGGGGGGGGGATATACAAAAATCCAAAAACCTGGCAAAATCTGGTTCTAAAGCTGTTAAAGGTGTTATACCAGGTCTGTTTAGTGCTGAGTGTTTAGTGCTGAGTGACCTCTCAAATTAGGTCCTCAGTTTGATCCATTTAAACCAATGGAGCGTGCGTGCCATCACAAACTTGGCGGCAGCACAGGGAATCACCATTTTGGAGATGATTGCCAGTCCCCAATGAGGTAATTGGGAGCAATGAACTTCCACAAAATGCCAGTGTCAGCACCCATCATGTTTTTTTTTTTTTGGTGGGGATTAGGGTTCAAGTTCGTGCAGGGACCCAAACCCAGACCAAAACAGATTTTTAAAATTCGGGTTCAACCACATTTTAATGGGTCTGCTCATCACTAGTCCTCTTCCTACTAATTGATTGATCTGTAGGTCATACATACATCCTGCTCTTCCATTCAATATTATGGGAGTGTCCACAGTTGCTGCAATGCTTCACTGTCCCACCCGTACAGTAAGCAGCAGCTTAGTCACCCACAGCGTATTTATATATCCTTTTACAATAAATTGTGCTTATAATATTTATTCCTCAATACTCCGTAAGTGAAATAATGTTCAGTAATATGCACAATAGTGTCCATCCATGTATCATAAAGTGACCTTAAAGCTTCCATGCTTCGTACAATAACATGAGAAATGGTGATTGTAGACTCTGCAAACTGAAGCCAGGCATTAGGGTAGCTATAAGAGGACAAAAAGAGGCATAATTCAGACTGACACAAACTTATTGCAAATCTACAACATTCAATACAACCTATTGATCTTAATACAGAAAATTATTACAGTAATTTGCAGCGCAATGAAAAGCAAAAAGTCAGTGACCGATGGCTTGAAGTTCGCAATTCACCTTTTCTGCTTTTCTTCTCGCGACGCGCTGTAACTATTCATTTATCTTATATTAGATATTGTGCTCAGGCTAATATTTTTCACTGTACTAACAAAATGATGGCATGAGGATACAGTGTAGAGGAGGTAAGCATATTATTTCTCATACTATAGAAGAGAGCGATACAAATATCTGTTATAATGAGCCAAGAGAACATCAAAAACACAGGAAAGTGAATGCAGCAGTCATTATGCTACAAATGCCTTATTACACTGCTTCATTATCCTCCATAGTTCACATCTAACATTATATCTATAGTTAACCAATCATAGTGCTAAAAAATACATGCATGAAGGAAGATTTGACATCAATAACATGTTTTTTTTTTTTTTTTAATCCAGGAAAAAAAATTCATTAAGGGTACATATATGGACTCCAGTGTTAAGAGCCCTACTACCTACAAATACAGTGGGTAGGTAAATTATTCAGACCCCTTTAAATGTTTCACTCTTTGTTTCATTGCAGTCAATTGGTAAGATGCAAAAAAAATTTTTTGCTCATTTGACAGTAAAAAAAACCCAGTAAATTTTGGCCAATTTATTTTTCCAATTTATTAAAGAAAAACTGAAATATCATCATCATAGGTATTTAGTGCCTTTGCTCATTATTGAGTAAAATCACTTTTTGAGGTGTGGAGCTATTTCAACAATCACCAATATTGTCCAAAGACTGACACTTTTTTATAACCACAGATGCCACATTTAATGTCCAAAGCTAAAGTACATGACTGTCTTCATCTAAGCTATTTACTTTTTAAATATTGTAACCTAGATTCTTATTGGTTTCTTCTACATCACAAAGTAATTGTCAGAACTCTCAGAATTGACTCCTTCGGTACCTTCTTGGCTTCTTGGTTTTTTTCTTGGAGCAAGGTTGCTTCCATGGATTCTCATGAGTAGGAACCACAACCAGCTGTAATGTTCTGTGTGAGGCTTTTTGAGTGACATTTGTCCCTTATCTAGGGTAGGGACTGCCGCCCAGTTGTCACCTGTTTATACAAGAAAAGCAGTTGAAACGAGTGGAAAAGAGTCAGGTTGAGCAACCCCAAAATTTATGTAAATCACAACAAGTCTGTGGAGGTTCTTTGCAACAAGTAATGGAGGAATCATGCTGCTCCTGGAATTCCTATTCGGTTCCAAACATGTTTTTATTCCTCTAGACTATTTAGAATGTATAGACAATTTATTTATAAAAACTTTATAATTAACCTTTGCTTGCTGTGGTCATGGCTCATGGGGTTAAAAAGTTAATACCTGTGCTACATTACTGTCCCCTCCACCCTACACAGCTACACCACTGTCTCACTGAATACAGCTTGTCTTTATGTTTCCTGACAATGTTGCTCTACAATTCTATTCAACCAGTTATCTTCTTATATACAGGTGCTGTTTAGGAGCCAAAGAAATAGCTATTTTCAAACTTTTTCACACTATGGGCACAGTGGATTCTGTTCAAATCTCTAGTGGATGATCAAAAACAGAAGACCCTTGAATATACATCTACATTAACTTCAAGCTTATAAAGAAGAAAGCTCCATCTATCTGCTTTTCACATTTTTTATTAAATCACTGCTGTGACATTATTTCCCTCTATAAATTAACGGAAATCTAAAATCAAGCATGATAAACCAGGGACACTTACTCATAGATCCAGGCATTATGACTGTTGTAATCTTCTTACATTTCTAATCCATGGCCTTATTTCTTCTAAAATCAACTTTTAAAATTACGGTAATGAATCATAAGTGCTATGGAGTGCTTTGCCAGAGCCCCTTCATGCTTCACAGGCTGTTAGAGGAACACATCTCACACTCCCCGTGCTCCCTCTTCCTGCTGCAATCTTTCAGCAGCAGGAAGGTGTAGCACGAAGTGGGAGGAAGAAGTTCTTTGACACAGTGTAACATCTTGTGAAGCTAAGCCACAGAGGGGATATGTTAAAAATAGCCCTTTTGGCGAGGTGGAGGTTCCTAGAAACTCCAGATTCAATCCAGTCATAAAAAAACATGCACAATAATCCTTTTTGAAAATCTTTGTATTACATACTTATTCAACAGTTCATATACACTGTAGTACCGTCATACATAGGTATACAAGTCCATGAAAGCCCACTAAATAATATCCATGATTTCCTTTGTGTTTAAACCCATGAGTTCATGGACTTTCATGGACATTTTATACCTACGTATGACGATAATACAGTGTATGTGAACTGTTGTGAATAAGTATGACATCTAAAGAGAATTATTGCAAAAACGATTATCGTGCACTTTTTGTTTTACTACAGAAGTGCTTTCTGATAGCTGAAGGATTTCAACTGGTGTCATGACTTTCCAAGGCTTTTTGCACCTCTATTTTTTTCATTTTTGCAATGTTTCCTTGTGTCATTTATCATTATTATACATAACTTAATTTAAGGATATCTACAGTTTGATTTCTTTACCTGTGTGGATTGTATGGGTTATTACTGACATCTCATAAGAATTTCATGTAAATAGCACTATTATAATATTTACTTATATTGGTGACATATTCAATACTAATTTAACTCCACTGTATCAGATCATTGGTTTCATGACACATATGGGTGCATTGGATGCACTCATCCACAGCTTATTCAAAAAAACACCAATTTTACTACCTTTAACGCCCCCGATCCCTGATTCCCAGCATTCCGACCAATACTTACCATCTTCATATATAAGCACAATTACAGAAGAGCTGAAAAGCCTTTATTTAATCGACCATTAGATAGTAAACATGTATAAAATTACCAGTTCCTTAGACACTAATTAGACATGACATCTTATGTATTTATTAAATAATATCTTCCGATGAAGAACAAAACAATCTCTACGGCACGCTTAAAATGAGTGGTAGTGTGTATTTAAACAAGATTTTATAAAAACGTGACTTTTCAGGAACATTTGCATGTCAATGCATACACAATAATGTTTTAATAATTAAAAATAAGTCTGAATAAACCATTGCACACAGGAGGAGTCGGTGGACTTGTGCGTGTTGTTAGATTCTTACACAAGGCAGAGATTTTTAAATAGGTTTTTGCAGCTCCCGATACAGAATTAAGAATTAGATTTTGCCCTATAACCAGGAGTTATCAACCCTGAAGCTTATGTAAGTGTAGTAAGGGCCACATATTATATATTATCTTTGCACAATGTACTTCAGTATTCAATCTGGTGGAAGAAGATAAAGGTATAAATGTGTATCTCTGGTGACTGTTGGGGTCCTATAAGCATAGTGAAAGATTAAAATCTTTCTCCAACCCTTGACTTTTTATATTGCGTTACATCTCAGAGGTCCCATGGTTGGATGTTTCAGCCATCAGAGGTCCTATGGCTGGATGGTACAACCATCTCTTAAGAGTAGAGGGGGTCAGAGTTGGGGGAAGGTTTAATGCAGAGAGTCAAAGACACTTTACTGTTAGAGACACTTTCCTTGTGGAGCAAGAGAGATTCTTATTTTCTTCCACTCTTGCTCCTAAAAGGGACAAGAACATCCACACGTGTCCTTGTTTAGTGATTAGCTGACCGGGTTGGGTTCATGTTCGGCTGGTTCGGCCATACCTTGAAAAATGGTTTGATTTGGGTAACCAAAATGGAAACTAAACCAACCAAGAACAACTGTCATTGCTGCTGGCACTGGTGGTAAGTGTTAACCCTTTAAATGCCGCCGGCAAAAACTGCAAGCCTATCTGTGTAGCCATTGCTCAGGCTCAGGGAAGGAATGGTAATTGCCAATATCTCAGGGCTTGTACACCAGAAAACTGGCGTATTAGCCTTTGTTAAATGTTCCCCTAAATTCCTATGTGTGTATTGATTGGCATCTAGTAAAATGGGGGCTGATTCACCACTGACTAGATAGATTAGTCACTAAAATTGCTGATTAAAAGATTGCCCTGTAAGACCCTCCTGACATGTTTCACAGCTATACCGATGTCATCAAGGGTTAGGGATTCACTGCTTACTAATGGGGCTGAGCTTAAACCGTAAACCCGAATACCAGACTTTCTTTTAGAGGGACAAAGTAATGGGTTTATTTACTTTAAACAACTCATTTTTAGCTGACGATAGGTTGTAATCCATGGAGAAAGAAACCACCTAGAAGTTTTACATGGCCCATAATTAAATCAATGGTCAGTTGTGAAATGCATAACAAAAGCCAGAGGTAAAGGCGATAAAAAAGATTTTCGGATTTGGTTTGCTTGAAGCAGACAAACCATAGATTTCAGTTGTAGCTTTTGGAATTGATTTCCAACCACCTCATCTTTGACATGACATGACAATGCAGCCAAACTATAGTCCCCTATGTCGGCTGTTGCCTAATAGAGAAGTTAAGATGCAACAAATATAAAAGAAAAATGGCAGATAAGCATTTTGACAATCCAACAATTATTGTGCTTTACAAATGGATTAGATTCTTTTAACCATAAGAATGAAGGTGTAAAATGAGCAACGAGCACTAAAGCACGAGCTGGTTAGGGGGTTATTACTATCCTGCAAATTTTAAACACATAGGAGAGGATATATCTTACACTGGTGCATTGTGCCCCAATGTATGATGAAACCCTGCCTTTCCCTCATCGCTTGATCTATCAGGAAGCTTTGGCCTCCTGATAATTCTTGCATCCGGCTCTGCGACCGGGTAGTTCTATGTCAGCTCTTGCCTGGTGAAGAATTGCAGGGACCGATGCAGACTATAGGCAGTACGGAGGCCCTCTGCTACCCACCATGGCTCCCTTCACACCCCTTCATGCCCTCTTGGTGTGTGGTTGGTTCAAGGGGGTAAATATATTGCAATTTATGTCCATGTGCCAGGAATAGCGACTATTTTAGGGCTTGTGTGCCAAAGAATCTACCCCATAGGGTGTACATACCAATTTCCAGGACAATTGGAGCAAAACCAGTTCACGCAGAAAAATCGACAAAACTTAAGCAAATCTAATCTAGGACCATTTGCTTATCACTAATATCACTAGATGATTTTCATGTAAAAAATCTACATATCAGCATTCAAGTCTAAAAGGTGTAAACTCACCATTGTTTCCATGTAGAAAACCCTATAATAAGTGACCTGTCACTTTCTTATCCACATGAAAAAATTTTGAGCCACTTGAACAGCAGAAGATTTTTTATAATTAAGAGATCCGGAGGGAGAAAGATTTTGACAAGTTTTCTATACAATTTTATGTGTTTTGCAGTTTTGACATTTTGGCCTCACTTCTATTCTTCCATATGACTGTTTGTAATCTGTAATGTAATATTATATTTGTAGATGCCCCTTATCATTTGTAAAGCAATACGGAATTTGATGGTGCTATATAAATAAAGCTTATTATTATTATTATTATTGTTATTATAGACAACAGAAATTCTTAAGTCTGCATGTTGTCAAGTTACTGTACATAAGGTGAATTTTATGCTGCCCTCTAAGTTACTTTACAAACTCATTTCTCACATTAATATGTTTAATTATTATCTATAATGAAATAGCCAGGAAAATAAGTATGTATTCATAAAAGCACTAAAATCTCTGCCACACTGCCCCTAGTGGTGTAGAGGGGAACAGCATGCAGCATCATAACAGATTCTTATCAGTGCAGTTGGGGAAGCATTGTGTCCTCCTCTTGTGTACATTTAAATATCAATCAATTAGGTTTAACTTAAGATGTTGCTATGTAACCATTGATGATATTCATATAAAATATTATTGTGCAGTTTTATTATTACATATGAGAAAAGAGTAAAACTATGGTGATTCTAAAATGTGGTATCTCACAAAGCAACTGTTCCTAATCCTTCTACTTTATTGACATCACACATTTTGCCAAAAGCCCAGTCCATAAATAGATGGAAGATTTAGAATCCTGCATTTTATAGCAGTCATCTGTGAGTAGGATGTAGTGAATAATACAACAGATCAATAACCTAATCTGTAAAATGGATGCAAAACTCTCACCTAAACAGCATCTGTCTCTGAAGGGTAGTTAGGAGGCCATTATCAGGTGCTAGTATATATATATATATATATATATATATATATATATATATATATATATATATATATAAACAAAATGATGCATTATACAATAATACAAGTCATTTCACAATTCTCATCTTATTTAATTATAAGCAAATACGGGCAGCCCCGACATAAGAACTCCCGACTTACAAATGACTCCTAGTTACGAACGGACCTATGGATGTTGGTAATTTACTATACTTTAGCCCTAGACTACAATAACCAGCTGTAAGAGTTATCTAAGGTGTCTGCAATTAAGGTTTATTGTTAATCCTGATTCTTATGACAACCCAAAAGTTTTAAAATCCAATTGTCACAGAGACCAAAAAGATTTGGGCTGGGATTACAATTATAAAATATACAATTCCGACTTACATACAAATTCAACTCAAGAACAAACCTACAGAACCAATCTTGTACATAACCCGGGGACTGCCTGTATCAGGTTTAATTGTTATTGAGAGGAGGGTAATTACACCAATGGTCGCTGTTACATCTCCAACAGGGGTCGTCATCTGGTAGCGTTCCTAGACTACCGAGCACCATATCTACCTAGTTATATGAGATCAAGGATTTCACTCTGCAAACCAGCCAGCGTTATTATTTAGGGGCAGATATCGGTCATCTCTCAGTGGGAACAGTGATATTGGTTTTATTTCTGGAGCATCTTAATATTCCAGCTCAGTCTTTTGGGATGTGCGCCTGTGCCGACCTCTCCTGCAGGACTGGAAGCACATCCTCTTCTCAGTCCTGCTGCGCTCCCTGCTTGTACTCTGTCCTATCTGCACAATTTCTCAAGCATATCCTATATTAGTTTCTGTTTTTTGCTTGTTATATGCAGGACAAATTGCATGTTTAGTGGCACCAATTAATATTCCATACAATGCACTGGGATGCAGGAAAATAAATTGAATTGCAATAGAATTGATGAAAAAAACGCAATTAGGAAATTTCTTGTGAGATTTGTTTTGCAGCTTTTACTGCGTACTTCAAATGACAAATTTGACCCCTAGAAGTTAAAGTTCGACTAAACCCAAACTTTGTATTTTTTTCCAAACCACAGGTACTAACTGTCCAAATGCCACCTGCAAGGTTGTATATGTTTTACAATTTGGGTTTACTGGATCAACCCTTGACTGTTTGTAGCTCCATGAGAGAGGTGTGCAGCACCTTGTTATTGTTATACCTGTTATTGCTGTATTTTTTGATAGTCAACACTAGTTGGTTGACGCCAATATATATTTTTTTGCTCATTAATGTACACTCCGCACCGTATTTTGACAGAAAAAAAACAGAAATGTAGATACTTTTGTTAATTTATTCAGAAATAGAATTGTTGCAAGGCACAGATCTGGCCAAGGTTAGAAAAGAATGTCGGCAGGAATCAAGGTTCCTAAGAGCCCAGTGGCCTCCATAGTCCTCTAGCTGGTTATCCAGCCAAACTAAGCAATCATCAGAGATGAGCTTTGGTGAGAAAGGTAAAGAAGAACCCCAAGATCACTGGGGCGGAGCTCCAGAGATGCAGTAGGGAGGTGGGAGAAAAATACAAGTCAACTATGACTGCAGCCTCCACCAGTCGGGGCTTTATGGCAGAGCCTGCCGATGGAAGCTTCTCCTCAGTTCAAGACATATGAAAGCTGCACATACACTTTACAAAAAAAACATGAAGGACTTCCAGACTATGAGATATATGATTCTCTGGTCTGAAGAGACAAAGATTGAACTTTTTAGTGTCCATTATAAGCGGTATGTGTGGAGAAAACCATCACTTGCTAAATACAATCCCAACAGTGACACATGGTGGTGGCAGCATCATGCTACGGGGTATTTTTCAGCTGCAGCGACAGGACGTCTAGTTGCAATTTAAGTAAAGATGAATGTGGTCAACGACAGAGATATCCTGGATGGAAACCTCTTCCAGAATGCACTGGACCTCAAACTTTGCCGAAGGTTCACCTTCTAACAAGACAATGACCCTTAGCACACAGCTAATATAACAAAGCAATGGCTTCAGAACAACTCTGTGACCATTCCTAACTGGCCCAGGCAGAGCCCTGACCTAAACCCAAGTCTCTGAAAAGACTTGAAATTGGCTTCCACCAACATCCAGGGTTGAAAAACTTGCATCATTCCCAAGACGAATCATGGCTTTATTATCTAAAAAGCTGCTTCTACTCAATACTGAGCAAAGAGACTGAATACTTTTTATACTTACTTAATAGATTTGCAAAAATATCTACATTTCTGGTTTTTCTCATTCAAGATGGGGTGCAGAGTATACATGAATGAGCAAAAAAAAGAATTTTTTTTTATCTTATAAATTGGTTGCAATGAAACTAACAGTGAAAAATGTCAAGAGGTTTGAATACTTTCCATTCCCACTGTAGAGGGTAAAGCAAGCCTATTGAAAGCCTAGTTACTCTACAAACCAGAGGAATAGCAACAGATTTAGTGTGTGGAGGACACTAAACTGATCCCACCACCATGGGAACACCAATATTTGACCATAGAGTGGTAGATACTCAGCACTAGGGAGCTTTTATAAATAATCACATTATATAAAAAGTGGGGACTTACATATGACCTCTTATTTTCTGTCCAGGGTCACCATGACCACTTCCACCAGTTGCATTTTGTATCTATAAAGTCAGTAACACCTGTTTGGATCCAAACTAAATTCAGCAGAATGCTGTCAGGGTCCTTCCATGTTAACATTGCTGTCATGGTAGATAGATATGAAAGGAAAGTCTTCCATTTTTATCTATCAATCTGGCATTTTTATTGAGCAGTGCACATACTTTTAGTAGTACTTGCTAATACACAGTATGATACTTAATAAGTATCATACTATGCTGTGCCCATATATGCAAGAGTAGTAGTACTGCTGTACCCATACATACAGGATAGGAATAGTAGTACTGTGCTGTGCCCATATATACAGGATGGGAGTAGTGATACCGATCTATGTCCACATATACAAGATGGGAGTAGTAGTGCTTTGCCTTTATATACAGGAGAAGTAGTAGTACTGTACTGTGCCCATATAAGGTTGGGAGTAGTAGTACTGATCTGTGCCCATATATACAGGATAGGACAAATAGTACTGTGCTGTACCCATATGGGGAGAGGAGGAGTAGTACTATTATGCCCCATTTATGTAACTAGCTGCCATAAACTAATCCAACTAATAGGAGATGCAAAATACGACTAAACAGTTTTACATTACACCAGATTATCATCCAGCATAAGCCTGGTTTAACTTTACAATGTTTTACGACACTTGTGTTGGATTTACAACTTGCATGAAGACTTAATAGAAAGCTGTCACTATGAAATGCTGAGAAATCTACAGGCAGCCTGGTAGCTAGCAGGGGAGCTGCGAAGACTGATACATGACTTTACAGAAACAGATTCAGTATTATTTGTATGTTATCCACCAAGCTTTGCCTCTTTGATCTATGTTATGAGATCACGGGGTGATCCTCCTTGTATTAGTGACAGCCCTCCCTGTATTAGTGACAGTCCTCCCTGTATTAGTGACAGTCCTCCCTGTATTAGTGACAGTCCTCCCTGTGCTTTCCCTGTATTAGTAACAGTCCTCCCTGTATTAGTAACAGTCCTCCCTGTATTAGTAACTGTCCTCCCTGTATTAGTGACAGCCCTCCCTGTATGAGTGACAGCCCTCCCTGTGCCCTCCCTGTATTAGTGATAACCCTCCCTGTGCCCTCCCTGTATTAGTGACAGTACTCCCTGTATTAGTAACTGTCCTACCTGTATTAGTAACTGTCCTCCCTGTATTAGTGACAGCCCTCCCTATTTTAGTGACAGTCCTCCCTGTATTAGTAACTGTCCTCCCTGTATTAGTGACAGCCCTCCCTGTATGAGTGACAGCCCTCCCTGTATTAGTGATAGCCCTGCCTTTATTAGTGACAGCCCTCCCTGTGCCCTCCCTGTATTAGTGATAACCCTCCCTGTGCCCTCCCTGTATTAGTGACAGTACTCCCTGTATTAGTGACAGCCTTCCCTGTATTAGTGACAGTCCTCCCTGTATTAATAACAGTCCTCCCTGTATTAGTGACAGTCCTCCCTGTATTAATAACAGTCCTCCCTGTATTAGTGACAGTCCTCCCTGTATTAATAACAGTACTCCCTGTATTAGTGACAGCCTTCCCTGTATTAGTGACAGCCCTCCCTGTATTAGTGACAACCCTCCCTGTATAAGTGACAGTCCTCCCTGTATTAGTGACAGCCTTCCCTGTACAGTCATGGCCATAAGTTTTGAGAATGACACAAATATTATATTTTCACATGATCTGTTGCCCTCTGGTTTGTCAGATGTTTTTATCACATACAGAAATACAAGTGCAATCATATTATGAGTAACAAAAGCTTTTATTGACAGTTAGAATGAGTTACTGCAGCAAGTCAATATTTGCAGTGTTGACCCGTCTTCTTCAGAACCTCTGCAATTCTCCCTGGCAGCTCTCAATCAACTTCTGGACCAAATCCTGACTGATAGCCGTCCATTCTTGCACAATCAGTGCTTGCATTTTGTCACAATTTGTTGGTTTTTGTTTGTCCACCCATCTCTTGATGATTGACCACAAGTTCTCAATGGGATTAATATCTGGGGAGTTTCCAGGCCATGGACCCAAAATCTCTACGTTTTGTTCCCTGAGCCATTTAGTGATCACCTTTGCTTTATGGCTAGGTGCTCCATCATGCTGAAAAAGGCATTGTTCATCACCAAACTGCTCTTGGACGGTTGGGAGAAGTTGCTCTTGGAGGACATTCTGGTACCATTCTTTATTCATGGATGTGTTTTTAGGCAAGACTGTGAGAGAGCCGATTCCCTTGGCTGAGAAGCCGCCCCACACATGAATGGTTGCAGGATGCTTTACAGTTGGCATGAGACAAGACTGGTGGTATCGCTCATCTTGTCTTCTCCAAACACGCTGTTTTCCTGATGTTCCAAACAATCGGAAAGGGGATTCATCAGAGAAAATCACTTTACCCCAGTCCTCAACAGTCCTCTACCTGTACTTTTTGCAGAATATCAGTCTGTCCCTGCAGTTTTTTCTGGAGAGAAGTGGCTTCTTTGCTGCCCTCCTTGACACCAGGCCTTGCTCCAAGAGTCTCCGCCTCACTGTGCATGCAGATGCACTCACACCTGCCTGCTGCCATTCCTAAGCAAGCTCTGTACTGCTGGTAGCCCGAGCCCAAAGAAAAAAACACTTTTAAGAGACGGTCCTGGCGCTAGATGCAATAGATTGTTGACTGAGGTGCAATCTTTCTATCTGCGATACTCTTCCCTGTTAGGCCAGTTTTGTGCAGTGCAATGATGACTGCACGTGTTTCTTTAGAGATAACCATGGTTAACAGAAGAGAAACAATGATGCCAAGCACCAGCCTCCTTTTAAAGTGTCCAGTGGTGTGATTCTTACTTAATCATGACAGATTGATCTCCAGCCCTGTCCTCATCAACACACACACCTGTGTTACTGGAGCAATCACTGAAACGATGTTAGCTGCTCCTTTTAAGGCAGGCCTGCAATGAAGTTGAAATGTGTTTTGGGGGAAAAAGTTTATTTTCTAGGCAAATATTGACTTTGCAATGAATTGCTGTTAAGCTGATCACTCTTTATAACATTCTGGAGTATATGCAAATTGCCATTATAAAACCTGATGCAGTAGACTTTGTAAAAATTAACATTTGTATCATTCTCAAAACTTATGGACATGACTGTATAAAATGCTGCCTGCAGATAGGACACTGTGTAATATCCCCTTAGCTCTTCCTGCTGTATAACATGCTGCATGTAGTTTGGGCACTATTTACAACTTGCTCATCTTGTTCTACACCATAACATGCTGCCTGTAGATAAGACACTATATACAACATGCTCAACTTTTAAGCTCTATAACACTCTGTCTACAGATATGACACTGTGTACAATCTGCTCAGATCTTCCTGCTCTATAACATGCTGCCTGCAGATAGGACACTGTGTACCATTTTCTCAGCACCTCCTGCTCTATAGCATAATACATATAGTTAGGACGCTGTACAATCTGCTCAGTTCCTCCTGCTCTATAACATGCTCCTTGCAGATAGAACATTGGGGCTCATTTACTAAGGGTCCGAATTGCTCATTTTCATTGAGTTTACCGAAAATTACCGGTTTGCGACGTTTCTCCCCCGGTTTTTGGCGCACGCGATCGGATTGTGTCGCATCGGCGCCGGGTTTCATGCGACGGAAATCAGGGGGCATGGCCATCAGAAAAGCCGACGGATTCAGAAAAAACACTGTATTTTTTTTAAAAAATGTGTCGCTTGACACGCACTTACATGCACCAGGAAGAGGATGGTGAACTCCAGCGGACCTCGGCGGACCTCAGCGCAGCAGCGATACCTGGTGGATATCGCACGACCTAAGTAAATCCCCGCAAGCTCCGAATCAACGTTGGACAATGCACCGCGGGATCGCGAATGGACCGGGTAAGTAAATGAGCCCCAACATGTACAATCTGCTCATATTCTTCTGCACTATAATATGCTGTCTGCAGATAGGACACTTGGTACAATCTACACCTATCAAAAACATGCTGCTGATTACTAAAGATTACACTGTATTTTTATTTTGACAGATTTCTTATAATGTTCAATCTGCCATTTGTCATAGCTGCATTTACAAGTCTGCAAGCTATAGAGTTTAGCAAGCTCAAACTCCCCTGCTGGTTCAGTGTCTGTGTAGTATCTGAAAGGGCTGAGAAATGCAGCCGCAATGAACCAGTGTATGAAGACCAATGAGTTGCAGAAATATTTGTTGCAGAAATGTACAGTATGAAACAAAAATTCAATAAAATCATCATCATAAAATCAATCAATGCCAGTGAAGGAGTGAAGGCTCCTATCAGATCCTCCAACGCAGATGTAAACACTGACTTGTTTGTTACCTATATAAGGTAAGTATTTTAGTATGCAGGTACATTACCCTATGTAATACGCAGGTGTCCCTGTTCACATCCATGATGTTAATTTCTCTTGTTCTGCGCCATCATATGAGTGGGACAATGAAATTATTCCTGCGCCAGATTTGTTACATGACAGACACCAGTGGAGCTGGACAGATGTGTAGCTATAGATCCCTATAGAAAATCTGCACTAGAATCACAGGGATAATGTAATATTCATAGCACTGGTCATCTCACATGGGCAACATGGCCTCCTATGCCTTGTATCCAGGTATGGCACCCACTGGACCCCCTTGTGTTACACCTCTCTACATGGACTGACTAAAATGGAGTCCATTAGTATTTGCATGGAGTCATAGTATTTTCTTTCTAACCAGCCAAATTTTAGAATCAATGGAATTTTTTTTATATAGAAATCTGAGCCTCCAACACACAACAGCGAGAAAGAGCCGGAAATCCAACTGGATAAAATGATTTGTATCCTATACGTCCTGCAAAAAGATGTGACGTCATTATACACTGGAATAATTATTATCGACTATTATTGACTATTGATATTCATGGACTTAGCGCTGTTAGTTTAGATGTTGTGCTGGAAATGGAGACGGCATAAATGAAAGAGAAATGTACAGTAGCATAATGGATAGTCATTCATGTGCATATTTTTTATATTATTATAAAAACATATATTATAAAACATGTTGCAAAATATAAAATTGAATATTATAATCAGTGGTTTTATCATTATGGATGAACACTGTTTGCCTTTCATACACTGTTTTCTGATTAAGATTTATGACATGTATTAACATATTATGGCACCACCTGATGTTGAATGTGTTTACCCATGAGGATCTCCAGCTAAGGAGCTAAGTGTTGGTGGACACAACTGCTAAGTCATCCTTCCCACAGATCCTTCAGTATGTTCATGGCAGGGCAGCCAATAGAAATGGCTTTTTGCCCTGCTTGTCAAGAAAGGAACAGAGCCTCTTCAGGACCATGTCAGTGCAGCTGAGAAGGCTGTACTATATTGCCAGTAGCCAGAGGGAGAAGGAGATTGACCCTGCCAGGTCCTAGAGGGAGAGGGAGACTTACCCTGCCAGGTCCTAGAGAGAGAGGGAGACAGACCCTGCTAGGTGCTAGAGGGAGAAGAATACTGACCCTTCCAGGTCCTAGAGGGAGAGGGAGACAGACCCTGTCTAACCCAGAAAATAACGGCAGCACCAGGTTGGACAAATGAAAGCAAAACAACAAAGAGAAAGGTATTTCTTTACTACAAACCCTGCCAATTAGTCTTCACCATCTATTTGCCCCATTTCTTAATTGGTATAAACAATGTTTGGTTGAATAAAACATTCATGACTACTATGATAGATCTGTTTACCCTTTAAAGGGGGTTATTATTTTATAGATTTCACTAGCCCCATAAAAGCCTCTGTAGAGTGTTATCTGCTTACATTATCATTGCATGGTTAGCATAACCAAGCTCTACTTGATGCAAATGTCACCACAATCCATTCAATTAACGCATTGTTATCTATTCCTTTTTTACCAATATTTGTTGACACACACATATATATATATATATATATATATATATATATATATATATATATATATATATATATAATGTAACATCACCATAATTTTACACTCTTTATTATAAATGTATCACAATTCTTAGTTAAAGGGAAACAGCATCTCTAATTGACCTCACATTAAGCACTGCCACCTAATGGAAGACATATGTCACTGCACCAAAACAAAAAGTCTGATCATCTAACAATAACATTGTTGCGTTTGGGATGTTAAGATATTTCGCTTTCCTTATTTACGTCTTCCTATTTATTCGATACAATTGTAATAACTGCGATTGCTTTATTATTTCCACATAATACAGAAAACCTGCATTATGAAAAAAAAAAAACATTATAAATGTAGGGGTCAAAATCAATGTTTTTCCAGACGTACGGATGACGTAATCACTTTATACGGTAGACAGTGAGAGGCTCTCAGGCTTATGTAGATATATTGTACAGAACGCTGCGTTTTCATTGATGTCTTATAGGAATATCCATTCTGAGCTGGATGTACAGTCTGTGCCATGTAGAAGCAGAATGGTGCAGTGTTGGTGGGAGCACAATGCAGGCAGTACAGGGGGAATTCCACAAGTGTGTATGAAGTAGGGGATTAGGATAAAGGGGATTTTTTTCCTGCTGTCCTCCTTTTCATCATACTGCATAGAGAATTAGTTTTGGTGTGTGAGTGTGTGTGCTGCCACTCTCCTCCCTCTGCCTCTCTCTCTCGCTCTCTCTCTCTCTCCTCATCCTGATCACACAGCTTTGATTCTCTGGCTCTCAGTAAACAGCTGAGACTCCCACCTTTTTTTTTTCTCTCCCTTTCCTTTGGACAAGAGACAGCAGTTCGTGTTTGGAGCTACAATCTGCAGGGTCTGAGAGTGGCGTGCACCTGTACCCCCCATTAGCAGGTCCATCTTGTGTTATCATTGTGTGTATCTTTGTATGTCTTTATATTCTTGTATGCTTGTGTGTGTCTGCGTCTAGCAAAAGAATCAGAAGATTTTAGATAGCGGTATGTGAGGGAGCATTGATGAAGGGCACAGCAAATTAAGCATTGCTAGGATCTACTTAGGGTGCTGTGCTTGCCAAAAATGCATCATGCATCTTAATTTGCTTCCTCTAGTTCATTGCAACATGCTGTAGGCTCTCACAGCCCCTGTTGCCTTTCCTTCTCTTCCTTCTTCTTTTTTTCCACGATACTTGAATTATTTTGGACATTTGCTGCAGATCTGGATGTATCGGATTAATTTGACTTGAGCAACATCATGTCCCATCCTCAGTTCCCACGCAGCCTCATCCAGAAGAGAAATAATCCCTGTATTTTTTGAAACCTTTGATTTTGGAAAAGCCAACAATTAGAAAATTCCACGTCTCCCTTCCCTGTGTATCCCATCTTCATTACGAGGTAATGATATCCAATGATGAAAATAGCATCCTGAACTTTTTTTGCCGTACAGCCCTCACTGTGCTCTGCAGAATCCAGGGATGAGGCAGGGAACATCCGGAATGAATGTGTCTTGCAGAGAAAGACTGTCGTTTTTTTATAGGGGAGGTGTAATGTATTTGTCTTTTTTTTTTGCATACATCAGGTTACAAATGGTGCTGTTTGATCTCTGATCTTGTATGTGTATCACTCCCTTTCCCTGATTCCCTCTCCCCACACCCCACCTCCTCTCTTTCTGTTTTTTTGCAGGTGTGACAGTTAGAAATCTGCCCAGTAGGTGGGACTTGGTGACTTTAGCACCCGTTTTTTCTGTTTCCCCCATCTTCTATTGCATTCCTCAGAAGTCTTGTAGATCTCCTGGAAAAAAAAATAAACCAACAATCTGGAATCAACAAGACAGAAGCAGCAGCATCAGGCACTATGCATCTCTGTGGGCTGAAAGCAGTGTGCGTCTGAGCCATTCCAGGATGACTTTAGCTGCAAAAGGATTTTGCATCTGATTGCTTATCAAGAGAAAAGGCTGAGATATCTCCTCATCTTGGTTTCCTTCCCCATTCTTCCCCCCCCCCCCTTTGGGGTTGAAAACATCTGTCTGAAATGGATGTGTCTCCGTGCCCTACAAAGTGCAGTTTTTGGAGGATTTTCTTACTATGGAGCATTTTTCTGGACTGTATGGGTTCGGTTGTGGCTTGCCCTGGTAATTGTGTGTGCAGCAAAATTGAAATTCTCTGCAACAAAGTGGACAATGCAAACATATTCCCCCTCTTGGAATTCAATTCAACTGATGGAACCACAAGCTTAAACATCACCGACCTCTTCAAGAACATATTATCCATGTAAGTCTTACAGATCAGCCTAAAATGTCCATGTGATATGCTCTATGATGGCACTGATTGCATTGTGTCTTGCATCCAGCACCAGGTTCATAAGCCTGTCATCATGATCCATGTTCTTAAGTTATAGCTTAATTGTCACGCTGTGATTTTTATATACTATCCTCCACTTCTGCAAATACTGAAATTTGCTCACTGCTTAACTAGAATGGACGTAATCTGGTTTTATTGCCCAGAGTCATGGGAATACTGGGCACGATAATAACTCTTATTAATTATGTTCCATGGGAAAACATAGATATTCTGTTTTCTTCTTTATTGTAGCTGTGTAGGGGGAAACTGAGATAGATGATGCATTATAAAGTGGTCTCTATTGTATGTGTAGTGGCTGGTATAGTTGGAAAATAACAGCACAAAATGAGTATGCGGTAACTGGTTTACTAGGAGATGAATCAGGTTGTTATCAACTTCTATTGCCCATGTTGAACAATATAGAAGAACCTCAAGTCACGTAGCCAGTTTTATGTTGCCTGCATAGAACATCATGCATTTGGATTCTTCATGGTTTGGGCTCATAATGTGCATTAAGTGCATCTTGAGATTGACTTTAATTCATTTAAATGAGAAGATGGACACCCAAGACAGACAGGACGTGCCTTTGCTTCAGTGCCACCCTATCCATACCAAGAGATGTTTTGTCATAGTAGAATTGGTGGCAATAACATCTTCAGCAGAACCCATTTTAATGGATGCTATGCTTCATGCTAGTATTAGATGGGTACTGCAGTTCCAAACTTATATACCAATCCAAAATAATCCAAAATGATCATCTCCCCAAACTTCCTTATATTCAGATGCTGCAAAGGGGGGGTAAAAAATGACTGACAGATTGATAATGATGCAGATAGTTCTTGCCTTTGTTCTTGTTTATACTGTTGCATATGGTTGAGTGGTAAAGAATTAACTCATGGAACATTGCTAGAGGGCCCTGTGGACACTAAAGAGTTAACAGCGTCTTATTTAACTCATATAGTAAGTGATCATAATGGCAAATCTTTACTTAAAAGACAAGTATATCATGACATTGTTCTAATAATTTACTGTGTAATGGTGGTAAACTTCATAAAGAGGGATATCTTAAATCTGTGGACTAGTCCTTTTGTTATACACAGGGCATGGAAATGCTGGGGCAATGGAGGTATTGGATAAGAATTATTAGTGCATTTTTCACCCGCTGACAGCAGCACAGTAGAAAATGTTTCCATGTTCAAACACCCATTTCCCGACCCCCGGTTGCTAGACAATTCTTGCGTTAAAGCCCTTTCTGGTTGGAGGAAGGTTTGCTGAATGTCTTGTCGTCAGGATTTTTCTTTCCTCCTTCACACCATGCATTTGTGAAAGAGCCATGGAGATTGCTTCCCCACCCTCTCATTTAAAACACAGCACCGTGTTTAAATATTCAGCTCAGCGAGTAGATCACACACCAGAGATAATCCTTAGGAAGTGACGGTGTCATGGAAGTGTGTGGACATGGCATGGGGAAAATAAAGCAGTATTCATGCCCGCCTTGACTCATCCTGGCTCTACATCTATGGCCCCTGATTGTTCTTCCTCACATCCAAGTTCATTTGTCAGCTGTTGCTTCATCTGCCTCCACATTGCATTATACTGCATTAGAAGTCCTTCTGTGTCTATGCGTACCACAGGTTGCTTGGTTATGTGCTAGCAAATGGTCTCATGCCTCTCTACTCCAGCTCTATAAATTTGCCATTTCTTCTGAACACCACAATTTTAGGTCCATTTGGTCTCTGCAAGACTATTTGTTTCATTTGGCACTCAAGATTTTGTGAACAAGGTTGCAGAGTGAGAGATGGAAAACACGGAGTAGATGACACAGAGCCAGGAAGACTCAAATTCAGGAATGAGATTAAAAATAAACTTTGAATTTTAAGCAGACTGTGGTTTTGTCTAGAAAAACATATTTAGTGAAAATGTAAGGAAAGAGTAATGAAATATTATATCGGTTTACTTTTGTTGGGTGTAAATGTATGTATCCTTGTAACGTGTATATGGTGGATATCATATTGAACCATGAGTGATGAGAACTTGACTGGCTAAGACCCAACAATTGACTGAAATGTAAGAAACATGGGAGCTTTAGATACTCCGGTCATGGAAACCCCCAAAATATCCATTGTTGTTCTTTCTAAGTACTAATCCATTGCCAAACTATGATAATGATGTTGTTGACTGTTGATGATGATGGGGGTGATGAAGAGATTGATGTTTATAATGACCTTATCACACTGCTCTGTCTTGAGTTTCCTAATTGTGCTAAAAGGCCTTATCACTTGATATCTAATTCTCTTTAATACTACTCAAAATTTTAGAAAACTATTTTTTTAAAGTTCTGTACTCAATAACTTAAATCCTTTAACAAACAGATGATTTACAATTGTGTTAATAAAACAACAACATAGTCATCAGTTTATAGTTCCCTAAAATATTCTCCAATAAGGTAGTCATTGATATCAGTCATTTCCTAAAAATCTCCACCCTGCAGTAGATTGGAACTCCGCCCATGCGATGAATCGGTAAATATGTGATCAATATAGGGCGTTGTCTCTCTGTGCCCTCTACATCTACCCACCTTCAGACCTCTAAGACAAAGAAAACATTTCAAGAATAGGTCAATTTTAATGTTTATAAGTCAAAGGCCTAAAAACTTTTACTATTGTGGCAACGTAATGTTTCCCGGTGATATCGATAGTACTGGGTTCACACTTGAGGTGGAGTCTACATATAGCACCTCCATTATCTTTGCCAGTAACTATATAGCATATTTTGCTATTTTCGTGGTGAGATCATGGATATTTAGTTGGATTGAGATGGACCAGTCGATAAGTCCTGGGACATTAGTATATATCCTGGGATTGGATTTATCATTATGTGGTTTTTTGTTTTCTGATTCTAAGACCAAAGTAAAAAGTTACAATGCTGATATGAGCCTATCCTAACCAAGAAGTGAATTAGTAAAGCTCATGGAATTATCAGAAGTAAGAATCTTAGTTATAGTATATGAGTAATTTTAGAAAATTGTCGACTAGAAAATAGTAAATCCATGCCACACAACATATAATTATGCAAATGCTAAATTAGTAGTACGCCAGTTGTCCAGCTTGTTGAGATCGGGTAAAATAGCTTCAAATTTTATTATGAAGATTTGTATATTAGTTGAAAATGATCATGGTATATATTTACAGGCCATGTTTTATTGTAACTTACCAATAAGCCAATAGTTTCTTTAAGGTTTAATGTCAGAACTAAAATGTTGAACGTTTAAAGTCCTCTCACGAGTTGCATTCCTCGATGGCCAGAACAACACGTGATTGAACAGAGGGATTTATTAGTGGCTTCTCTCCAATCTTTGGCCAGGAACACCCTGCTGGATTCAGCCTCCTCTGTGACTTGTATCTGTTTGACTTTCATACAATGATCACTTGTTTCATGCAGAAGGTGGTACTGCTGTAAATTAGGAGGACTCTCATGAATGCTGATTCTATCCTCAAGAGAAGTGGGCTTCATCACGGCACATGGCTACAAAGTGTAATAGAGACTATGAGATTGTGATCTAATAGCTTTGTCTTATGCCTTCCATTTTTTACATATATTCTATGACTATCAATGGGTTAAGACATCTTCAGAAGATTACAGGTTCTGTGGGAACCATGTATATGTTCTTTAACATAGGTCTCCACTGAGCCATGCAGTGAAACATGACATAATGTCCTGAAACATATGGTATGACGATATGCAGCTATAAGACTGATTTGTGAACCCAACCCCCAGCTCCCACTTGCACTCAGTTTTTCTCACCTTTTTTAACGGTACAATGAGTCTTCATTCCTTTCTCGCATATTTGCTTGTCATATGTGACAGCAAAATGTTAGATTTGCTTGAATGATAGGAACTCCATTACTGGCATTTTAAACTCCACAATTCTGATCATAGAAATATCCCTTAATTGGGTTGCCCCAAGATCTTCCTAGGACAAGTGTTTGAATACTCAGGGTCCCACCACGTGTACCTTTACCTGTGAAGAAAACAGGGCCACATGTTTTTGTTGTAATAGAGAATCACTCATATATTTTTGCTGACTCTCCACACTGTATATGGTCAAGCTCGAAATTGTGAATAAAAAAGATCTACACTCTGTAGGCGTCAAATATGTAAGCATTTTTCTATTCAGCCATATAACAGGTATTGGTCACATTATTGGTGCACAACTGTGATTAAACCTGATAATGATTCTGAAGACACATTTCAAACCCATCGTCAATCTATAAAAGGAATAACAGACTTTTTATTCCAAGTCTAAGAGACGAATAATGATAGTTGAGTGATGTACTGGGCTAATTCAATCTCCCAAAAGCTTCGGAAAGAGTGGCCACCTGTAGATAGATGATAAGTTTAAATTGTGGGAGAATCCATTTTAATTCCTTCATAAGAGTCTGGTTTCATGCACATGCCGTATATTATCTTCTCCAGTGTATATACAAACTGGATATATGATAGGGCAGTGGTGGTGAACCTATGGCACGGGTAACACCCTCTCTGTGGGTACCCAGGTGATCAACTCTGCCCAGAGTTTGCAAAACAAGGGCTCCTCCTGTAGTCTGAGTAAACCTAGGACATGCCACAGTAAATTCTATTTAGAGGTATCACATCCTTGGCTCCCTGGGACTGCTGGAGGAGGGAGAAGGTGTGGATAGAGCTGGATTATCACTGGAGCTCCTGCTTCGGGCCTTATGAAGCAAAAATAATAATCTCAATTTCTCCACCTTCTTTCTACTGTATTGGCGTCATCAAGACGCTGATATAATTTAATGTTGTGACAGGACAGAGCAGTTAAAAATAAGTTACTTCTTGAATTACCATGTTGGCACTTTGCAATGTGGGTTTTGTTTGTAGTTTGGGCACTTGGTCTCTAAAAGATTCACCATCACTGTGATAGGTGCATGGTGCACAAGTAACCCTTGCCTTAGTGATGTCTCCAGCAGGGGCAGATTCAATTTATCCAACTGCTTTGCCTGACCAAAGTAAAACCAAGACTTCTAAAATGACAACACATGTATAAAATGCTCTGTCCATGAAGAGTGTTCATACATTCAATGTTACAGAGTTAATTGGTGTTCTAGTGTCTGCTTCATTGTTTCCTCGATAAATGCAAGGCGAATAACAACAGAAACATCTAATGCGTGAAGTCAGGCAAACTGAGGCCAGGTTCACATTATGAAGGCTGAAAACTGTGTATAATGAACATAGAAGGTACATTTGTAAACTGTATAATTTGGTTTGATTAAAAAATAAAATAAGTTATTGTTAGCAGGAGATATCTAGCATACAATTACACAGCACATGCTCACCACATACATGTTGGTGTAGTGTAAATTGATAAAGTTATTACAGGGGTGGATTAAGACTGCCATGGGCCCCTACATGTCCAGAATTCACTTCCTACATATGGTACTAGAATCAGCTTCTTGGGGGACAGAGGATGCTGCCCTGCTTTCAATCTGCAGCTTCAGAACCTTTGTAGTATCTTCAAAGGTCCTTAAATGGCCTCTTGCGTACATGTGTATAGAAAATAGGTTCATGGCTGAAGGCCCCCTAGAAGGCTTGGGGCTCAGGCTACCACCCAAACCGCCTACGTTATAATCCACTACTGAGTTGTTGAGTTACAGCCATAGCTTCAATCACTTGTGAGCACAATCTGATAATTTGATCATGATCCCATTAAATATTATTATAAACCCTTTTATAATGTTCTCCTTTGTATTATAGCATCAGTGTTTCATAGCCCTCTCTAGACATAGCCATCAGTTATGTCAGCCTGTATCTTCAACATGTCTGACAATCTATTTTTTTCATAAAAACAAACAACATTATTGGGCCAATTATGATTGAGATCCAGTTGAAAATGTGTGGTGTATTGGATAAAAAAAATCAAAAAATTGCATGGGAATGTTGCTCTTGTCTATGGAACAGTAAAACTTTTACCAAAAAAGTATTGTTCATGGAACACATATACTAGAAATACATTTATGTTCAAGGTGTTATGACGTAGATGTCGTTGTAGATGATTGTCCACTTTCAGAAAATATTTGATTTGGTTGGTGTAAGGATAAGTTATACAGTTTTTCAATATCCTTTCTGTATCAATTCCTCATGTTTTTCTAGATCTCTGTTTGATGTCATTCTATTGAAAGCTTATGTGTTACATCCTGTGGATAAACTCTGCTCCCTGGTCATGTGATATCACACAGGTGCACTGCTTATATCACACAGCTCTGAATGTGTTATAACGAGCCGTGCACCTGTGTGACATCACATGACCAAAGAGCAATTTTTAAATAATAAATCTTCCTAAAGAATGACAGCAAGCAGAGATCTAGAAAACTGTAAGGAACTGATACAGAAAGTATATTGGAAAATTGTATAACTTTACATTATACAAGCAATAACATTAATTTACAGAACTGGTTCACAACAGCAGGAACATCTAGGAGAAGCAAAGATAACCCATATTGATAAAACCAGAGATAAAACAGTAGAAAACTTTGATAAATAGAACTCTAAATCTCACACTGAAGGAGTGGTTGGTCTAGATTAAAGTATTGAGTGTTTTGTAATTAGTATTGATGGACCGTAATTTACTTTTTACATGATGCCGATAGCATATTGCAGAGGTTATTGGAACTTATTTACGGCAAAGGATTACTTTCAGACTCTAAAAAGCCCTTATGTAGCATCATTTTATTGTACAACAACACTTCAAAGGTCAACTCATGTTTCACTCAAGCTGTTAATTTTGTGTTGGGTTTAACATACTGTGCATTTCATTATCTAAGGGTAACCATGGCCTGATGATCTGTGTAATGAAACACTGCTTATCTAAGTCCTGCCACTTAATGCACGTGTTTAAAAGTCTATAATGTGTCTTTCTATTGATATTAGTAACCTGTGGAACTCACTGTTGGCTAAAGGCCAGAAGTCTATTGACGCCGTGCACCAACTGTGTTACAACTACGGTACTAGTACAAATCTATTCCCTAGGCCGGCTGCAGATGAACATGTAAAGCCAAGGAAATGGGCACGCATATTGGACTGATCCCAATGACTGCCAACATTGTGCAAGTTAGTAAACCTTGTAGCATACAGAAATATGATGTGAGGACAGTGCTGCAGTTCAGCCGCAAGTACTTGTTTATACAAGGACTCCCATTGAGTGCAAAGTGGCAGTCCGTGGGATTGGTCCCACATACAGGCCCGTTTCCACAGACTACTGTACACAAATGTGCTACGGCCTTTTCTGTCTTTAGTATTCCCTTTTATGAAATCCAAGTTTTCTTTTTTTTTTGGGGGGGGGGCGGTAGGTTTGGAACATTACTGAGATTAAAGACAACCACCATGTGTCACATTACACTCGCCAATGTCTTTTCCATCACCAGTTGTTTGGTTCGCTACAGTACATAAAGATTATTTGACCCAGTGTTGCTTTGATGTCTGGGAAGTATTACAAAAAGAAAATAGTTTCTTCTCTCCCATACATCCAACCACCATCCTATCACTTTATTAGTCTTCTTTATGGGTCATGATTTCCTAGATCCTCGTTAATCTTTCAGACAGCTCTCATGATCACTTTAATTCGCCTCTTGGTTTCGGAGTATTGAGCTGGCTCTATTTGTAGCAAATGATTCTGAAACATGACTTATTAAGTGACAGGTTTACCATAGCGGATTGATAAATGCTACATTTCTTTTGTGGTTCTAAGAGTTTCAACCACCGGTAGAGTTGGACAAAGTCGAGAAGCTTAACTTGTATTTGAGAATTATTTCTATAATCTGCAAAATGTTATTGTACTAGTTTTCTTCTAACCACTAAATTGAATATGGTCAGAACACCAACTGAGCTGGGGAATTTAACAGCTCTAAACGTAAGCCTACAGACAGAATATTAATCTCTTTGTGACCAAAGCCTTTCAAGCCCAAATCTCTAAGGAAATTTTTATATTTTCCAACCTAAACATTCTAAGGAACTGTTTTATGTAACACTTATTATATTTAAACTTTAGGCATAATCAATTTTTGGAAATATTTGGTTGCATTTAACTTGAAGAAAAATTCCCTTCTTTGAACAATGATAGCTATCCAATAAAGAAAACGGCAGTACTTCAAAGTAGTGTAAAAGAGTCAACATACGTATAGTTTGTCAGTGGGTGTGTTTATGAATGTGTGTGGGTGTGTATATATATGTATGAATGTGTATGAATGGGTGTGTATATATATATATATATATATTGTGCACAAAACAGATATTTCTAAACACAATCTGCATTTTTTGTTGAAGAACAATATAATACATTGGTTGTGGCATAGATAGCTGCTTATAATTATATTCCACGTTACGTGAAAACTCTACAAGAGGCCATAATAGTCCAAACACATCTAACTTGTAAGACAACTTAGCCAGTACAGCAGGTTTGTTGATGCAGGACATCACCACTTTATTATCCAGATGCTTTTTCTTAATGTTCCTTCTTGTCCCTCTACTATTACAATCCACAAGGTACAAGCTCCAATCATAACTGTACACTCAGCTGTATGCCAGGTGCATCCCTGAAGAACCTGCTTTTAGGCTTGAAGAAATGGATGATTATACGTAATGGTTGGTTTTTGAAGTCAGTCGGACTCTTATTCCAGATCACAAAATTACATAGTGTTTTTCTTTTCCCTTTTTATATTGTGATGATTTGTCAGCAATGCCTTTATCCGTGATTGAGAAATAGGAGGAGAGCGGAAGGCTAGTATTTCACAAATGCAAATGTAATTAGAATTTTTTGTCATAACCTTGCAAAACGAGAATGTACAAATTGCATTCATTCATTTCTTGTCACGACTGGTGGAGGAAGCCATTTTGTCAGTGTGATAAGGCTAACTAATGGCATGAATGGGAAATCAATTGTGTCCAGATGGTGGTCTGCTGGAGTCTAAAGAGAAACCCCATTACTATGGGATGAATTCACTTGTTTAATGCTTCTAGTTTCCTTTTCCTTCTGCTCTCCTTTAACTTGAAGTAAAAGGCTGTACAGAACAAGTAACTAGACACATTGGTGCTTTGTGCACCAGTCTTAATATTTGGCACAACTGGCACACAGAAACCAGAATTATAAACAGGTTGTACATAGTTGCGCCATAAATGAAGTCTCAACAAAAAATAAGGTTATTTATTGTGACCAGGGTGTGCATTGCATTCAATTTTGAAAAAAGAGAAATTTGTCCTACAGGGACATTATCACCCATTTGTCCCTTAAAATTTAACTTATAATTGTAATCTTTAAAAGATGGATTGAAGATCATTCAACTATAAGTGAGATTTCAAATTATCAGACAGTGATGCACAGCGAATTGAACAGCGGTAATGCAGGACAATTCATGGTGGGTCCAATCAGGTGTGGGTCTATAGTCATTTTTGGTCTCCAGCGCTTTCACTTTATGACCCGGACCAACACTTTTTCCTCCAGACTAAATAGACTTACTGCAGTGTAATCCCTTAAGCCTCCTATCAGTAGTCTACAATTTGTCGTGAAGTCTGTAACAGTTTATAATAGATTTGGCTGGTCAAGGCATCCGTGCCCTACTCACCTTGTTCCCCACTACACCACTTTTTTAAAACTTTATCCAGTTTTACTCTTATGGGTCCAAAATAATAATTTCAATGGCGTGTGCCAGAAAATGCTACTTTTTTGTGCTGTCACCCAAGCTGTCCAGAGGTACATACAGTACCATTTTCATAACAAGTTACATAGCATGACATAGTGTGTGATTGTGGATATGGCACCCATGCATGGTTCTCAGTCCTATTTACTTACAAATTTTTAATTATCTTTCAGGCCATTTTGAAGTAAATGACTGGGGGGGGGGGGTGTCTCCATTGTGGACTCTATTATCCATATCATAAAGCGGGCATTGTCATTGACCTCAGTAGACACCCCCAAGACACTCATTCAGGGTCACCGAGATCAAAGGAAAGCTGCTGTGTAGTGAAAATGCATTATCCTCCAAGTACACAGAGATTATACAACACCATCGCGTCTAATTAAAGGCTGTCTGGTGAAGCACATCATGCGGTGCAGGACTTGTACGATAATTAGCAAGTGATATTGCTGTCACTTGCTAATTGTAATTGGGAGCCAAATAAGTAGAATACGATCCCCCTGTATCAACAATGCTGACAGTGTGGGTTTTCTGGAACCATGATATATATTTAAGTAATTTCTATAGTGTGCCTATCAGGTGATCATTATGGCCATATCTGGAAGATAAGATAGCTTGAGACAACCTGGGCTTTTTCATGTAGGAGTATGTGGTTTGGAGCATGATTCATATAAAGTGAATAATAGCTTTCAACATACCAAAACTGATAGAATGCTGTCAATCAATCATTGTGGCTAGGGGGTCAGGGAACCTTGTTGTTAATCACTGTGTGGGTGGAGTAAGCGGGTGGGTAGAGTTATCAGATGGGTGGAGTCCTATCAGGTTTTGCTTCTCTTACTACTCGTAAAAAACCTATTCTAAATTATATAAAACTGATGTTTTTAGTTTCTACTCCTTTAATATCAAGTTCTCAGATAAATGTGTTATACATTTAATACTCTGCTACAGGATAAAATGGTCCCTCTACTTTGGGGGATGTATCATATGATTCAATTCTACCCCCAGCATTGTGCGTCCGGCTCAGTTCTACAGTTCTAGGCCTGACTTAGTATAGAACTGCGCTATAGACTGGGCCTGAACCTGGTGCAGGTTATTGTTAGTGCACGGGCACAAGGCATTCCCACCCTATGTCGGCCTTCTCTGCAGACCAGCAGCACAACCTCCCCACCCAACTGGCGAAGCAAGCACAGTAGTCTCAATTCCTGACTGTCGCGACTAAATCACGGCGCAATGTACAGTGTTTTCAGGCATACAAGCTCTGATAATTCCCCATTTTCCTCCATTCCTCCAGTTTTGTAAAAAATGTTCTTCTTTTTAAATACAGATAGTACCTATACATCTAGTCTACTATATGTCTATATAATTTACTCATGGATTTTTTTGTAAACCAGTATCTTATTAGCCTCCTGTATCATTTTTTACATCCATGGAACATAAACCTAATCTACAGTATATATGCTCAGTACAATGTGCCTAAGGCTATGTAAATAACAGTAGGTACAATCGATACCAACAATTCTTTTTATGTGATTGGTCAGATTTTAGTGTATAAATATTGAGGAATAGACTGCGGATTAGAAATTATCTTTCAACTCCAGGTTTCATTATAATCCTGCTAATTCCTCCTAGAAATTCGTACTTATGAGAGATGGTTTTTAAATTGTTATTTTGTGGGGAACACAAGTTTTTACAAATAATGTGACCAGAAGTTGTGTCAGTAGTACAGATTTCAGAAATGAGCGCTCTTTTTTGCTAAGTTTGAAGATGTATTTATTTTCTTTCTATTTGGTTATGCTGGTTATAACCTATTTCCAATGATTGATAAAAACCTAAGTGGACATTCAGGTTATGAGAGTCAGATTTGCCCTGTAATTCAACATGTCGGTGAAGGATATCTCTCCTTTCTTGAATCTGAGCATGTGTAATTGATACGGAGAGAATGACATGTACAATATTAAGACAGATGGCTGTAAGGAATAATGTAATGGCTTCAAATCAGAATAGATATCTTAGTGACTTCTGAAATAAGATGATGATGCTGTGTAGACTTGTAGATGCTATCAGCAATAAGTATGACAACTGCTGGGAATACTAGAAATTAAGTCTGAAGGAAGGATTATACATACATATCTAAACCAGGTACCTTGTAAATACAGTTAGAGGGTGAGATATATACAGGCAGTCCCTGATGACTCCTAGTTACAAATGACCTCTCCGCCCACTGTGACCTTAGTGAAGCTCTACTAATGCCGGTAACTCACTGACCTGTAGGCCCCGGCGATCACAGAAGAGTTGGAGCCAATGTGTCTTGCGCACCAGATTATTTTGGTGTATGGAAAATTGTGACTTTTTGTGCCACATGTTGCAATTTATTTTTTTTAAAGTGACCACAGCATAGCATGAAACAAGCAGACGATGGCAGGGACACCTTGACCAGTCAAATTTACTTTAACCTTGGCCAAAATATATTAAAATGCAATAAAATGTTGTATAACCTGGCACAGGTTATATCTGTCTAGGGATGGGTAGATTCATTTTAGTACGCGAGTGCAGTGCCAGAATTATTAAGAGGTGGAAACCTCTTAGTAAATCTGGCTTGTTACAGGCTGGGTTCAGCCATTCTTCTCAGGCTGTGTGCACCAGTCTGGCACCCAGTGCAGCAGTCTTAAAGGGCTTTACCGAGAATAATAAAAAATAGTTAGGTGGTTATCGGAGGGCTGCATAAAAAAATAAACTCATACTCCTGGTGTCCCTTAACAAGTCCCCCCATGCCGTAACCCTGTTTGTTTACAGGGACACGGAAGTTGCTTTTGGACAGCTTCCTAGTGGCCAAGCACTGCGCCTGATACGGGGATACGGTGATAAGTGGGTGGGCTACTGTCCAAGCTGAGATTCCCTTCCTCTGTGAACATCTAGGGACACTGTACAGAGACTCTGAGGTTGGGACAGTAGCAGGGACTGAGGAGTTAAATACAAGTTTATTTTTTATGCAGCCCCCAAGGGACCACCTAACTATTTTTTATTAATATCACACAACCTCTCTAATACATTGGATCAGTGTCTTCTCAGTCAGATGTCTGAGACAGAATTCTGCAGTAATTTACACCTGCAATGAAGTGTACCACATTTATTGAAGGTTTTAGAACATTTTTAGGTAGTTTTTCAATTGGTCCAAAAGGGGGCATGACCTTGTGAAAAGGGGTATTACTTAGCCCGGATGCCAGAAAATATAGTCTGTGAACCAGAAAATGCAGTTGTAAACTAGACCAACAAACACTCCAGATACATCACCCGGCATGATTTATCTGTTGCAGAATAGGACTATGGAGTCTAAATCTTTTCTGGTATTACACAAAAAAGCTTAAAGAAGCCTCAAGGTATCCCAAAATATTGCCAAACCTTGTATTTATATTAGTATTCATCGATTAATGTTCATTTTAATAGATTACCAGTACTGTAAGTACGGTCAAAAGTGTTTACTATGAAATTGGTATCCAATTTGACATCAAATGTATAGTTTTATCCCAAAATTTAGTTGGATTCATAAAAAAGTCAAAATATAAGTCAGATTCCTCTAATTCATTGACCTTCATGCACAGTTCAAAAACAGAAAATGCTGAACAATGTTGAATTTCCTGAAACCGATTTTCTTATTTCTGCACAAAACAGAATGAGAAACCCAAATGATATTAAGTGACATAACAGAGGAGAAAGTGAAAAAGAACTTGAATGGATGACAAAGGGCACATCAAGAATGTTATCTTGGCAGAGTCTATGGGGCAAATGCTTGCCATCCACATCATAAGTCCTGGTTTGACACTTTGTAGAGGGAATACACATACTTAACCCAGAAACTAATGAAATATACATTACAAATCCAGCACAATAAATACAATAACTGAATAATTTATTATTTCCGAAAAAAATGTTTTATTTACTCAGAGATATAATACAGATGCCTTTCACAGCAGATATATATCGTACATACTTATACATAATATTGATGTATTGGTACTGTCATTTAAAGGGATTCTATTGGCAGTGGTGGAGATTTATGTAACCATACCTATCTGCATACTAGCAACAACAGGACTGTGAAAAGTGCATTTGGATTCCATGATTGTAGCTGGACTTCCTGCACTCGTGTAGACTCTTTTGTGATATCTCACAGCACTTCCCCTTTAGGCCCATTCCACAGATGTGAGTTCATCGCATCCCACTCGCATCACACTTGCAGCTTGTGCTCCCGGCCCGAACACTGAAAGCCGGGACTGAACTCAGCACGCGTTCTGGCTGGGAGATTCCGGCAGCATGAGCTGTGAGTGTGATACGAGTTCATCGCATCACACTCGCAAGTATGGAACTTGCCTTATTCTTCTCAGAGCAAAACTGTAGCAGGCTTCTGACTAGATATTATAGCACTGCTCCTAATCCAGCTACAATCCTGGAATAAAAAAAATATTTTCTCAGTCCTGCTGTAATTAACAACACAAGGGTATGGTTATGCAGATCCACAGGGCTGCTACCTAAGACTGTCTGCAGCTTTGCTTGGTCAAAAATGCGGGTAGACTGCTTTTAACAGAAATATATGACTACTGTTTGGATATTTATCTTCTTTTTAAATTAGTTTTAGTTTTAAACAATGTTTTCTTAAAATATGTGACTACTTAGCCTTTATTTGTAGACCAAATGTATCTATGTATGCTAAACTAAGGTTGACAAAATAGAGATATGAATATTATTCATCTACAGAACAGACAGCTGTATTTCAAATACCCTTTAACTTGCCCTCTGTTATCCATTTAAAGATTCCTATCCACCAAAAATTGGCCAAAATAAACTGCAACTTTTTCTGTTTCAGAAAGATAAAGTCTCCAGCATTTGAGATGTGTGGTCAACACCCAGTGGGGCTGACCACTGTTACAAAACATAAATATAAGACCCCTTTATGGTCACCCATGTAGTTCTTACCCTGGATCACTTGATCCACCAGCAGCAGGACTCAGGACTTCCTGTGACATCCCATGTCCTGCATGCCCCTTCATTATAACCACTCCCATAGCAGTGGTTTGAGGGGGCGGGGTTATCCTTGACACTCCCTCCCATTATAACCACTGAAATGGGAGTGATTATGACAGAGGGGGCGTACAGACAGTGATAACGTCACAGCCCCCTTCATCCACCAGAAGGCAACAGGTCATTGAACTTGACAGGAAGCCCTGGGTCCTACTGCTGGCAGATCATGTGACTTGCCAGTCCCTTTGGCTTTTCACAAACTTTGCCAGGGTAAGAACTCCATGGGTGACTCTATTAAGGTCTTATACTTTCCATAGCAAAGTTGTTTAATAGTGGCCAACTCATTTAAGTTAAAGGAACAATGTTTTAATAAATGTGACATATTTTGATGTTTTGAACACCAGAGTAGTAAATCACTCTATAAATCACCCACAAACTATGAAACCTAATCTACAGGGGAAGTGTGGGGATAAGTATTTCCTAGGAACACTACAACATACAATTAATTAATTTTTATCAATTTTATTAATCATTTGATAAATTGAAGTTTTGGTATAACATACAATTTAAAAATATGTTTGAATGGAAATCAGTGGGAATGTAAGTTTTGTTTTTCTCTAATCTACATCCCTCTTTATTCTTGACCACCCAGACATAATAGTGTCATTGTTCTGTAGGCCACATGCAGTTTGGTGAATTTGTCCTTACACTCTGTGTACGGACATCGACACAATCGGCCTTTCTTTTCCTGAACATAATTCCTTATCCATTCTTACCCTGTATGATGCAATGATCCAGAGTTATTGAATATGAGTATTTCAAGCATGTGCTTCTGGTCAGAGGTCATGCTATGTTTGGTTGTACAGTGCCAAATGTGTATCTGGGTGACCACAATGAAACAAATGATTGCTATAGCTGTCAAATCCTATAGGAGAAAGTTGTCCTTGAAATGGGATACAAGAGGATCTGTGAGAAAAACTTCATATGATGCACAGTAAAAGAATTTATTAATACAATTAATTCCATTGATCTGGAATATCTGTTTTCAAAAAAAATGGAAAAATGATTGGTCACTGGAAAGGAATATAGGAAAATATTGCATAAAAACCTCTAAAATATCATAAAAAACAGCAATAGTCCAATCTATATAAGATGGAATGTATTTATTATGAGAAAAGTAATTTTATTTCTTTAAAATCTCTAATACACAGTAAATTATTGTATATTTTAGCATTTGCAATTTCCAGTTCTAAAATATTCTCATACCAGGTACAATTTATTCAGTATCAATAAATTGGGCTGGAGGGACATGAACATGGATTTAATGTGGTTCCTTATAATGTCAGGGGAACACACTTCCACAGGACCCAGAGTACTAGAGAGCGTGTGTGGATGAATATTTATAGTCATAATCGGGGCACTACGTAGAAATTAGTAGAACGGGCAGGTTACCTTTCCTTTTTGACTTCAGAAAGGATATCCCAAGATGCATTTTTCCAAATGACCAGCTTTAGAAAAAAAAAAAATAAAAAAAATCTTGTGCCACTCATCTTGATATATCTTCCGGGTAAGGAAAAAATACACTTAACGTTTCCAACCTCCTTTTGAACACTTGCTGTGAATTATTTCCGTTATTCTTTCTTGAAACCACTTCAAACGGGACCCCCATTTTAAGTCTCTGACCCTTTGACCTTGAACAGTTTTTTTTCACCCTTTATTTTATTGAAAATAACTAAAATTCATCACATATTTATGCCATTTTCAGACCTAAAGGTTGCAAGTTTTTCCACTCTTACTATTGTATGCTGCTTTTCTAAAATGTATGGGGATGTTGGGGGTTTAGTGGAACATGGTAAGGTTACATCCGAAACCGGAATAAATTATAGATGCTTTAAATTAGAGATTTTTCAGCATGTGCACTCCCAATAAATTGGGCACTTTCTACTCTGGCACGGTGGAGATCAAGAAATAACTGGATATAATTTAGGGGTGGGGGGGGGACAATTCAAACGAGAATTACTTGTAGTAGTGAAGTGACGTAAGCGAGGGAAGGGAGCTGGAGAGAGACTAATGGTCAGGGAGGGCAAGGAGTGAGGAGAAGGGATTGATGAGAAGATGACTTGTGCTGTTTGAGTTGCCCCCCCCTCCCCCTTTGGGACTCACCACAAGCTGCTGGCAGGGAGTCTTTACTTTTTTACTCATATTTTCTAAGACTTCTCCAATCTTCCTGTGCAAGGTGCTGCAGACACAAGTCCACACTAGCCATCACTGGGCCATAATAAACCAATGGTGGTTATATTAGAAAAAGTAACTGTCTTGTAGACTTTATTGGAGGGTACGATTGGATCACACGTTGACCAATGTTTGAGAATCCAGAATTAAAGCTTTGACAAAAGTAAAAACAAATAACCAAGACAATTAAATAACTTTTTTAAACTTTTCTTAGTTCCTTTATCCTTGGACTGGAAAATCTCTTGAACTAAGAAAGAATTAGTTGTGATAAGTAATTATTGTTAGCCTATAAATACAACATATACATGCATCATAGATGGTCATTGAACAATGTGTGAAAATATAAAAAGGCTCCACAATAATTAAAGATGCGATGCCACAGCCATCAGCTTCCCAATTAGTATATACCAGGAAAGTCTAGGGAAGAGATGACACAGCAGTGAAAGGTCTACAAACCGAGCCGTTTACTGCAATTCTGATCTTTAATCAACATGTATGTGTGGGAGTGAGCGGGGGATATTTATCTCTGAAATGCGCCATGTACATGTCTCTTTATGCAGCCATACATATTGTATGCGTGGGACTGAAAACGACGCTGTGTGACAAACTGCATTATTTTCTCATAAACCTTTTGACTCTGACCACAGAATGATCCAAACTATCTCTTTCTAATGTTGTACCGAGTAGAAATATATTGTAATTATGTGTCAGAATAACATATTTGTATAGTATAAAATCTGATATAATTAGATAGCACAACCTACATAGGAATTTCTTCTGCCCTGGGCCCTGATACTACGGATGTTGTATTAATGGTAGACTGTATGAGAAGTTGGTCTCCGACCTCTTGTATTTGGATATAAGTAACATTTATTTAAAAATCCCCTTAACAACTCATGAAAGTTGGCATAATATTACTATCACTTAATTATAGGGCACTATTAATCCCATGGTGCTATATATTTGACATAGTATAGAAAACAAACACAAATAGGTATAAAACACACAAGTAGGGTGTAGCACGTTGGGTTAGTGGTTAGTACTACAGAATTCCAGCACTGGGATCTTGGGTTCAAGATCCATCCAGGTCAACATCTGAAAAGAGTTTGCATGCTCTCTACATGTTTGTTCGAGTTTCCTCCAGGTCCTCCGGTTTCCTCCCACACTCCAAAACATACTGGTAGGTTGATTGTGAGCCCCATTGGGGACAGGGACTGATTTGGCAAACTCTGTTCAGCGCTGTGTAATCTGTGTGTGCTGTATAAATAAAGAAATTATTATTAATTAATTATTGCTATACTAGTGCGGAAGGAGGAATTTGCCAGTAAACAGGTCTACAATCTAAGTGTATACACCGAAGCTTATTAAACCCCATACAAAATTATTTCAGTCTCTCATAAATAAAATGTTTTGCGATATTAAGATGAAGTTTAATACTTCAACTGTAATTCTCAGGTATGCCCCAAGGACAGCTTTAAAGGGTCTGTACCAACTTTGATTATTTTGAAAATAATAGGGGATAACACTCTGATTGGTGGAAGGTCTGATTGCTGGGCCCCCAAAGATGACAAGTACTGACCCACAGCAAAACAGAGAATTGGAGTCTTATTCTCGCTAATAAGTAGTGCAGCCGGTTGAGCATGAACTCTTATTCCATTCAGCAGTATGGGAGTGTTGGAAATTTCTGAGCACTGTGCTCTGCTATCTCTGGTGCTCTCACTGACCGAGTGAATTGGACTGAAATGGAGATAGATGGGTGCTGGGTGGAATTTCTTGCACTCCTGTAGTAGTGAATGGAGTGGCAGGACGCAGGCTTTTCAAGTGTGCTCGGTGGGGGATTTAGCAGTCAGACCCACCATTCAGATTATCAAGTTGGCACAACCCCTTTAATACTTAATTTATGTCAATTTGTAAACCTTCCACTATATAATACTTTGCATATATCTGTGTATATAATCTATAATACCAGAGCTTTAAACAATGTTATCCATACAACTTTGGTGGAAAGCTTTGCATATTCATGTCCTGTATAGAACAGTAGCTTTGTTAGCGTGTACTGATAAAAATTACAAAAAACACTAAGGCTATATTCACACTGCCGTTGCCCGCCCGTACCGTACCGTAGCGGGCAACGGCAGTGTACGGGGAGAGGAGGAGGAGGTGAGCGCAGCTCACCCCCGCCCCTCTCCATAGCAACCTATGGCGCACGGCCCCGTATTACGGGAAAAGATAGGACATGTCCTATCTTTTTCCCGGGTACGGAACGGTACGGTGCCGCACGTGTGCTGCACCGTACCGCTCCCGTAGGGTGCCGTGCGCCCATAGGAGTGTATGGGGGACGTATATCGGCCGTATATACGTCGGCCGTATATACGTCCCCCATACGTTCGTGTGAATATAGCCTAAGACTTATAACATATCCCTGCAAATAAGTATCAGTCCTTACAAATGGGATTGTAGTTGTATCCAGCTGATAAGCTTCAGTAAGTTTACAACTTCAGCATATAAGTGTATAAAACCACAATCCTTTATTCTTTCCACAATTCTATACATTCTGTATTTACATTGTAATGTTTACTATTACTATATTATTACTACTGCTACATTACTACTATATTACTACATACTACTTGCGATGTGTACTTCTCTGTACTAGTGGTTGCGTTGTTAGATGGATATTACAGTACTTTTTCATTATTGTTTCGTTTAAGTTAACATTTTCAGGAGGGAGCGTTATCTTATGCATCTTCGCATTCTTTTTCATTTTTCAATACGTCTTCTAGGCTTCCTCTCAATCTGTCACTCTCTAAATCCTTCTGTCTGCTCCATCCTTTGTCAGGGCTACTGATCAGTCTTATTGTCTCAAGGGAAAGCATTGATGGGAGGAAAAATTAAAAAAAAAAACTAAAGCTAATAGCGGAAGGAGGGGGATTGATGATAAAAAGAAAACCCTCTCCCTTCTTCCCTCTAAACAAAAAAAAAAAATTTGAACAGATTTCTCTTAACATTCCGCCTACACAAAAGGTCTAGAAATGGAAGCGGTTGGTGTGGAGAAGAAGCTGCCGCTGAGCCTGAGACTGTGCATTACTAGGCAATTAAAGAAGAATTTAATTTATGTAGGTATTTCCTAATTACAGCTTAAACAGATGCAAAAGCTTCTTGTATGTAATAACAATTGATAGGTTTATTGTGGGTGAGTGCACAGTAATGCATGGTAGAGTCAGATAGGAGAAATTCCATGGGTGGTGATCACACGCTGAAGTGGGTGCTCCTATTATAAATGTATATTACAGTAATTGATGCACATCATAATATCACCTGTAAAACAGTCTGTAGTTAATGCTCATCTCACATTAATGTCTTCAAAACCATCCCACAGATTATCCTTAATAGGAAGAATTTTATGAAAATCATTTACAATGACCTGATTTACTCATCGTGCAAGAACGGGCAAGGCTTAAAAAAAAGGATGCAAAAAAAAAGGATACATACAGGTCCGAGAATAAAAATAATCTTTAAATACTACATACAGACATTTCTAAGAAAAAAAAATAAGAAAAACAATATATATATATGGCTTGAGGAAGGCTCCAGGCCAAAGGAGCCTAAACATAGCTGTTTGGCACATGTTGGAATAAACAAGTACCTTTTTTCACATATTTTTCAGAGTACTGCCATTTCTTCATATCTTGAATTGGAGGGACCAATTGTCTATGTTCTGGGACGTGCACCCGACCCTTCTCATTAACATTCTCAAGAGTGCCGCCACTATTTTTTGGATATATCCAAAAAAAAAAAAAAAAAAAAAAAAAAAATATATATATATATATATATATATATATATGTATATATTCAAAAGTATATAGTGCCAGGTCCAAGAAAAATACAAAGAGTTTTATGAAAATACAGGAAAATCGGGAAAAAATTAGACTAGATCTAAAAAAACATAAAAATACACGCAACTCTATGAAGAAAGTAAAAATTTGTAGATACATAGATGAAATAGAAAAAGACATAAACTTCTAAAAAACAAATCCTACTTTTATTTTTTTTCTCTTTTGACTTTCAGCCATCGTTATATTTTTCCTCTTATATTTCTGCATCTTCAGCTCTTTATTTTAGAAAGCGAAAGGTTATATGTAGGTTTCTATGTTCTAACTTCTAGAACTTTTAGCACCACGTCTTCACATTCTTTGCTGTTTATTAGTGATCTTTCTTTTTCTATTATACCATGCTTGATCAATCAGGTCACATCTAATTTTTATTTATTGGATGTGACACTGACTTATATGTTTTTCGGATTCTTTCTGATATTTAAATAGAGGTAAAATGTAAGAATCCCATCACATCCAGTATAATTCTTATGAGAATGGCTTTGTCTGAAAAACAAAGAGGAGCCTTTCACCGGAGTGGCTTAGTGTGTAAACTGTCTTTTCAATGTTATGGGATGTCTGTGTGTTCATTTATCAGAGACACAATAAAAAGACTCACAGAATCGCACAATATACACCATGGATCTTTAAACTAGAACTGCCTGGTGAACATGGCAGGAGGGCAACAATGTGCCATCCTGTGGGATCACTAATAAATCAACAGCCATAATAATAGTCCGATATGGCCAGGAACAAGGAGGGGAAACCCTAAAAATTGCTCCTAAGAAATTATACATGGGAGGTACCAGGTGCAGCCAATAAATCAGCTAGTGACACACTAAAGGAGTTCATTACAAACATGGCTGCTTTCTAACACAAACAGCCCCTCTCGTGACCATGGGTAGTACTTGGTAGTGCAGCAAAGTTCCATTCATTTCTATACAGCTGAGCTGAACCAGCACAAACCACAGTCCGGTGTGGCACTGTTTTTGGAAAAAATCTACCATTTCTTCTACCTCCGGACTACCCCTTAAAGTAGGAAACAGAAAGGATGTACCCAACTATTCCCCTAATATGGGTACAGGATAGTCAGAGCTTGTAAAGGTCTGGATAGGCATCTGTTTCACATAAATTAGTACAGGCAGTCCCCTGGTTACGTACAAGATGGTTCCATAGGTTTGTTCTTAAGTTGAATTTGTATGCAAGTAGAAACTGTATATTTTATAATTGTAGTTCCAGAAAAAAAAAACATTTTTTGCCCCACTGACAATTGAAATTTCTAAATTTTCTTGCTGTAATGGGACCAAGTATTACCAATAAAGCTTCAGTACAGACACCTTACAGCTGATCATTGCAGTCTGGGACTAAAGCAAAACATCCAGAGAGCTTCACCAGAGGTCACAGTGGGCAGAGGTGTCGGTCTGTACTGTGATGCAGAAATTATAGTTGTGGATCATTTTTTACAAATCTAAAATGCACCTCCCACACACTTTATATTATGGCTCCAACCATAATCTACCTAAAACATATTAATTTGCTTCTGTTCTGGGCTCTTTCTTCTTCTGGTTTTGCATTGTTTATCCACACATAGAGTTTTAGCCATCAGAATGGGTTTAAGCATTAGGATTGCCATTATGATTATTTATCATGTTGATGTCATGTAGTTGGATGGCAGTGGAACTGTGTGGCTACCTGCAATACACAAACAAGAAGTTTACCTCTTGACCTGCTCTCCATGAACAACCAAGAAGAGGTGTATACTAGAGAATCAGGGGACTACAGTGTCAGACTACATACATGGACTGTTTGTAGTCTGTAGCCATGGGGATACACAACATTTTTTACAAAACATCAAATAGTCTCCAGTCATGTGTTTATTGTATTTTTGTGGTATAAAACAATGTTTCAATATTGTGTTTTTAATAAATGAGCTCATCTGGTTGGGACACGTGTGCTTATATTGGTTCTTAGTGTTAAGGGAGCAAATGCAAAGTAAAAGCTTGTTCCCCCACAGCACAAATACAAAGAAATCATTAAAAGGTGATGATTGAGATCAATGGCCATCAATATAGTCATCAATAGACATCTGTGCTGCTTCGCTTCATAGCCAGAAGCCATGACCTACTCATTTAGTCATGGTCATTATAATATGTATACATAATAATAATATGGCATCCCACTGGAAAATGATGACAAGAAGTACCAGCAGTGAGACTGCATCCGTATAGGATAAGGCAACCCCCTTTACAACCCGGGTTACTATAAATGTTATTTGTTGTGCCCGTTAGTCCAAACTCATCATAGTTAATCTATAAAGAACCATGTGGTAAAATAATGTAAATAAGTTCTTTTTCTTAGATCATGATATACAGGCAGTCCCCGGGTTACATACAAGATAGGGTCTGTAGGTTTGTTCTTAAGTTGAGTTTGTATGTAAGTGGGAACTGTATATTTTATCATTGTAATCCCAGCCAGAACTTTTTTGGTCTCTGTGACAACTGGATTTTAAAAATGTTGGGTTGTCATAAGAATCAATATTAACACTAAAGCTTCAATACAGACACCTGTGATAACTGTTATAGCTGTTTATTGTAGCCTAGGACTAAAGTACAATAAATTACCAATATCCAGAGGTCCGTTTGTAACTAGGAGTCATATGTAAGTTGAGTGTTCTTAAGTAGGGGACCACCTGTATTTTATTTTATACTTATGATTGATTAGATTGTGAGCCCCATTGGGGACAGGGACTGATTTGGCAAGCTCTGTGCAGCGCTGCGTAATCTGTGTGCGCTATATAAAGGAATTATTATTATTTTAATTATTTAGATACTTTTCATTCTCATTTTTTATAAATACATAAATTAAAAAAAATAATATAATGAAATAATATTCTTTTGCACTACAAAAAATTATCCCTTTGAATCACGTTGTTCTACAGTTCTATCAATTTGTCCCATAATTGGTCATTTTACACATAGGCTATAAGATATACCACTCGCCAGTGCCTATAGCTTCATAGTTCTGACCCCGTGCACACAGCTTCTCCATGCTCTTGACTCTTAAAGTAGCTAATCCGAACTCAAAGGGCCTCTAAATTACCCAAGCTGTCATCACCAGCCCCCACCCCACACAGCTGTATAATCACAAGCAGATCCTATACAAAGTTCCCTCATTATTTCCAATCATGTATTATATTTAATCTCTCTGTTCAACTCCCTCAGAATTCCGACATTTATTACGTTTGTCGAGTTTCGACAAATTTTAATGGCTCTAGTGTTTTTTATTTACACCAGCCATATCTTAATCTTTTGTAATGGAATAGTATTTAGCATGCATTTGCCTTGTTGAAGTTTTTATTATTTGAGAAACTATTTATAGCGGTAATAAAAAAAAATAAAGTTCAGTACAGAAGGTCAAACATGTTTGTGCCGAAGTCTCCATGAATACAATTTATAATCGTGAAGATGTGCCTAAAATATCATTAGCAAAGTGTTTGCCTATTTCTTCCCCTGTATAACCTGTAATGTCCACTAGAGGGCAGTGCACTGCACAGGAAAAAGCACTTACTGTACTGCATTGCATTAGTACTGTAATACTGGCTATGAGCTTTGCTATTTTACACATCTGATCTGTGATAATACTACAGTATTTTCTCTAATCTAGCAAAGATCAGCTTGAGTGCACAGGGATTAATTAAACCCATACAGACGCCTCACTCCTGGGTCTCATCTCTGCCGCAAACATGTAATTACAAATGCCAAATAAACTTTAGCAATCAACCTCCACCGTACAGACGGGAAATGGGACCGTCCTACCGTGTTTTTACATTTGCAATGAAATCCCCCAAAAATTGTACTTTCAGAATGAAATCACTTTTGAAAGTTAAAAAAATAAATAAATAAAATTTTGAAAATAAAAAAACTCATATTTTATTATTTTATAACCATAAATAATAAATCTGAATTTTTTTTTTTTTTTGCACCATCATGTCCCATAGTGATTTAAAGATTATGAGTTACTGGTACAAATAAAATAAATAAAATACAAATACAATAAGACAGTGGTGGCGAACCTATGGCACGGGTGCCAGAGGCGGCACTCAGAGCCCTTTCTTTGGGCACCCTGGCCATCACCCCAGCACACCAGACAGGACTCAAAGAATCTTCCTGCAGTGCCAAGCAACTTAGAAAATGCTGCTTTCAGTCATATTTTGATACTTACTTCGCTACTTGGGACTGTAGGAAGAGGGAGAATGAATAGACAGGGACGAATTATCTTTGGAGGACCTCCTACTGGCCCCTACAGGTCTACAGAGGGACACTGGAAAGAAGATAAAATTATGCAAACTTTCCATCTTTCTATTGTGTTGCTGTCCTATGGAGGCCAATATGATTGTTGAAGAACAGAGAGCAGTAAGTTACTGCTTTCATTTTTGGTTGGCACCTCGCGATAAGGTTTTGGGTGTTTTTTTGGGCACTCGGCCGCTAAAAGGTTCGCCATCACTGCAATAAGAGATTACAGACTACAGGCGGTTCCCTACTTAAGAACACCTGACTTACAGACGACCCCTAGTTACAAACGGACCTCTGGATGTTGGTAATTTACTGTACTTTAGCCTTAGACTACATTAAACAGTTGAAACAGTAATCACAGGTGTCTGTAATGAAGATTTATTGTTAATCTTGGTTCTTATGACTCAGCATTTACAAAATCCAATCGTCACAGAGACCAAAACACAATCTGACTAGGGTTACAATTATAAAATATACAGTTCAGACTTACATACAAATTCAAATTAAGAACAAACCTACAGAACCTACAGAACCGATCCTGTAGATAACCCGGGGACTGCCTGTAATAACATAGAGTGCGGGCCCTGCTCACAAGACCTTACAGTCTATGAGATATTATACATTTCATTCTTCTCAACGAATAGTACAGATATTCTGAGATGGATTTAAGATTATGAGAAAATTCTACATTGTTATGGTACCCGGGTTAGATTCAGCGGGACTCCTGGGAGATGCTAGCTTTATTTCTTCTTTCTATCTATAGTCATCAGTTTTGCTTTTTATGTTGATCTTTGCTTTACCCAGGTTGATGGTATTCAGCTTAAGTGCTTTAGGTAACAGAAGCTGGAAATATATGATGAGGCCTCAGATACACAGCAAACCATGTATATATACAATACAATATACAAATTACAACATATAAACTGCCTATACCACCATATTAAGGAGATACCTTCCCATATAGGAGAGAGGGGAGCATCTATTTTATGTGGCACCCAATGTGCTATGTATATTTTTCGATTTGGATGTCTGCCATATGAATTTCATAGGAAAAGACTAGAGGAAAAGAAAGGCACAGCATTGGGCCACAGACATCTGTGGATAAATGGCAGTGTGTACAAACCCTGATATATACTGTACAGTGGACAATGAGATGACTATGTAATGGGTGACTACTGAAACAACGCTGCCAAATGAACCAGGGGCGGATAAGACTGCCATGGGTCCTGGGCTGTATAGTCTGGAATGAATTCCTACATATGGCACTAGAATCAGTGGAGGATGCGTCCCTTTTTGGCTGCTTTGAATCTGCAATTTCAGGACCTTTGGAGGACCTTCAAAGGTCCTGAAATGGCTCTTTGAAGGTCTTCCAGATATGTGATTCTGAGAGCAGAAACAGATGCACAAAGATTTTATGGGTGAAGGTCGTAGTGGGTGGTTTGGGTGGTCATGGGACCTTTAGAAGCCTCAGGCCCGAGCTCCCGCCCAAACGGCCTATATTATAATCCACTACTGAAATGAACTGGGGGACAACTTTCTCCATTCTCTCATTCAGCACACATGCACCACTCAACCAGGCCAAGCATGCATGTGTACGCCAAAGCCTGCTGACATCCACAAGTGAATTCTCCAGTACATAGCGATGACATTTATCTACTTGTACCTGTACGAATGCGCTGAGCCATGTTTAAATGAATGTAATAATAATTCTATAGTAATAAAATATATAGGGGAGGTCTCATACATACGGCAGTTGGGTACAACGTCCACAATATCCCTATTTACAGCCCTTATATATCTGGTGTTCAGACGATGAAGCAGAACTCAGTATAAAGCCCACATCTGCTGCCTCCATTACTCCAGTACCAGGTTACTATGTAACTCTTCCATCACACTATTTAGAGACATCGTATGGGCTGTAATTTTGCAGATGATTTGAGTGATGTGTGTTTTTTAGCTTTCAATCAATATGTCAGTGTATATCAGGACTGGTGATAATTGCTATGGTGAAACTACAGGACCAAAGTGGCGGCGATGTGTGCGGCAGATTGATGAGGTATTGTGTATAAGGATGTAGCTGAGCTCAATTTTTCATTTAACGTTGAAGAGCTTCATCATTTGTGCATTATGAGAACGCTCTCAATTAGGATAATGCAGATGTTGCAGTTTGACTAAATCTGTAGTTTAATTATCTGGATTTGCATTGTCTGGAAACTCCTCATTTCTGATGTTTATTATATAGTTATCCCAAACCCTAGATCCACTGTCTTGGTAATAAGACCTGCTCACATCATTGAAGGATTATGGGACTGTTTTATGTATATGAGCAGGGTCGGCTCCAGGTTTCAGCAGGCCCCTGAGTGACAGAGCCTCAGTGGGCCCCTTTGGTGAAACTCACTTAACGGTATTAAAAATTGTGAAATTAAAACGGTCTCCTGTTCCCTAGTTTATCATACCAAACAGCCCCCTCATGGTTATTTTACATACAGGCCCCCTCATGGTTATTTTAGATACAGCACCCTAATGGTTATTCTATATACAGCCCCCTCATGGTTATTCTATATACAGCCCCCTCATGGTTATTTCATATACAGACCCCTCATGGTTATTCTATATACAGCCCCCTCATGGTTATTTCATATACAGCCCCCTTATGGTTATTTTATATACAGCCCCCTAATGCTTATTCTATATACAGCTCCCTCACGGTTATTCTATATACAGCCCCTTATGGTTATTTTATATACAGACCCCTCATGGTTATTCTATATACAGCTTCCTCACGGTTATTCTATATACAGCCCCCTCATGGTTATTTCATATACAGCCCCCTCATGGTTATTTTATACACAGCCCCCTCATGGTTATTTTATACACAGCCCCCTCATGGTTATTTTATACACAGCCCCCTCATGGTTATTTTATACACAGCCCCCTCATGGTTATTTTATATACAGCCCCCTCATGGTTATTTTATATACAGCCCCCTCATGGTTATTTCATATACAGCCCCCTCATGGTTATTTCATATACAGCCCACTCATGGTTATTCTATATACAGCCCCCTCATGGTTTTTTTTATATACAGCCCCCTCATGGTTATTTTATATACAGCCCACTCATGGTTATTTCATATACTGCCCCCTCATGGTTATTTCATATACAGCCCACTCATGGTTATTCTATATACAGCCCCCTCATGGTTTTTTTTATATACAGCCCCCTCATGGTTATTTTATAACCATAGCCCTATGGATTCATTAGAATATGATATATGATATGATACATCAGCTAAACATACCCTATTATGTGGACACATTATGGCCATAGGACAGTGAAAGAGTCTACTTGCACTCCAATAGTCAGACATGACACCCTCAATTCGGCTATGACGTATGTGATATAAAGAGTTGACACTATAGGGAGACAGCTGCACAGGGTGTACAAAGCTGTATTTTTTTCATAGAAATGTGAATGAATTCGCATTGGAGATTCCTACAATGCAGATGTGAACAGAACCCTAGACTATTCTAATCTTACTCACAAGGTTAAAAGAGTATTCCTATCTAAGACATTTATCCGCATGCTTAACTAGATGTGATGCTACTAAGGCAATAAGAAAAAACTGTGCAGTCGCCTCACTTATCACTCCGTCCGTATGGCGGGATCAGGGAATCCCTGCTCTTATAGATACAGGTACTGTATACGTGTCATAAATCCCAGAGGGAAATACCCCTGTAACAATGGGGTTACTTTTTTAACCTTAGGCTGCTTGCACACAAGTGAGCTTGGTATGACAAATTTGCTCTGTCTGTCTTCATGATTTAATGGCCTAAAGGTAATTCTATGTTTAGGCCTGTAGGTCACAAAGTCGGAACAAACTTGCTTGTGTACTACCGGCCTTAGTCAAACAGTTTAGAACAGGGTAGCACCTAAATTTGCATGTGTGTCCATGCTGAGGCAACCATTTGTAACTGAAATCCCACCCTGGTAAATCTGAGATCTATCTACATAGACATAGGGACATTGAAAATCTTGTTAGGAAGAGGTTTCGGCCACAAGTTGCAACTATAATGTAGGGATCAAACTTTTTTGTAACACCACTAAGAAATTTCATTTTCAATCTAGTTTATTGAGTTGTATGCAATCCTCATGGAATGGGTTAAATAATAGCCCTAGAGAAAGTGTGTAGTCTAAGCCTCAGATTAAAGAAGAGAGTAAATCAGCTGAGGTTCCATGGAAAATGTATTTTTAACATAAAATTTGCTCATGAAACCTTGAAAGATTTACTCAAGTCCATTACTCACATTCTATATCTCCTGAAGATTTACTAAAGTTCAAGCGAATCAGCGAGAGGGATGGGAGCCAAGTAAGAAGTCCCAGTTTGTAAATGACTTCTAGACTACATACTTCAGACCCAATTAGACACTGGAAGTTAATTGATCAGTTGCGTAGCAGGGAGTGCTGTACTAAGTGTCAATGTTCCTACGTAACAGGCCGAGGACCCTGGGATTTACTGTTAATAGGACTTCTTCTGGCATCCATATTATTTTACATAAGGAGAAGCACTTTGAAAGACGCAAACATCTGGCGTGGGAGGGCAGTGGTACCGCAGGTGATGGACAATATGACCTACTTCTACGTTGATGCATGTGATTGATTGATTCATGATTAAACCCAGCCACGGAAACCTGGGACATCCTGAATGTCATAATAATGATAAAACATGTCGTGTTCCAAGACTTGTCACCAGCCTCCAGATTTCATGGCTGCTGCTCAAAGTACTGACATAAAGACTCTGCGTCTCTTTCTGCAGACAGGATCAAAGGGGAAAGAGAAATTTAAACACTTAGCGGTGACTGGGAAGCAGCAAGGAAAGTGAGGATAAATTATATCACTAAATTGGGAATTTGTCCTCCTTGGATTCATTCGGTGAACTAATCAATGCAAACTGCTGTGTGCATAAGTAGAAGAAGGTGATAGAGGACATATGACAACCCCGTCTATTAGACCTTGATGCTAGGAAAGGATTATGTTATGAAATGGCGATCTTGGGTATATTAACTTTGGCGCACGTCTAAACTTCTGAAGAAGCATAAAAGTAACAGTTTTCCCTGCATGTCATATAAGCATTACATCACGATTTGGTATCACAACAGGGAAGCTAGTAAAATTCAGGGGCTAACATACACCCTATAAGGCTGCAATTACACCTTATTTCACCTCTCCGTTATTAGGACATGTCTGAGAATTCTTAAAGAATCCTACAATGGAGGGCAGCAATTTATCCCACTTTATGCTAATAGTGGTGGGGGGGGGAGCAAATAATCACTGGCTGTTTCTTATGTTCAGTGTGTCTCCCCAATGATGTCACCATCCTAATATGGACAATGACATCACTGGGGTCCTCTCTCCTACTGAGCAAGTTCTATGTTCAGCAGAGGCTGGGATTGGTTCCAATGGCCTCCACTGAGTGTATCCTGTTTTCCTTTGTCTCCTCCAGTATGTGCTGTATACTGTGCAGACAGAGGCAAAAAGGATGGTTCTGTCTGCCAGTATATATCTATGGATACATTCAGTGTATATCCTTTCCTGGTAAATATGCTGAACATATCCATAAAACGAGGTGTAAATGTAGTCTAAGATGCCTATTTGGCCCATACAGAATACTAGGTGAACTAAAAATGAAATAATGAGGACTATAGCTCTGCAACATCTCTGATTTCTTGTATTTTTCCAATGTGCTGTAAAAAATGGTGTAATTGGCTACAAGTTGGCATATATTTTCTGACACATGGAAAACTGTAGGTGGGTTAGACATTTCAGCTGCACAATTATCTGGGTTTTTTCACAATGAGGTTAGCTTTCTTTCTAATTTTCCTAAGAAAGGGAATATAATGTACTTTCCATGTGTCTCTGCTTCCATAAACGGAGGTGAGTTTGCAGCTAGTAACACTCATGTGATGCTCCGGTGGGCAAACCTCAGTATTTCTGAAGAAACGGGATGTATGGTTAAGAGAAAGCCATTGAATGGTTCCACCACACACATATCTCATTAACTGAGTGTCTCAGGCTTTTATGAAGCCTGTGGGGAACTAGGTTAAGCTTAATTGTGTCTTGTTTAACTTGGCCTCTTGGAAGAACTGGACCGTTTGCGACTTGGCCTCACTCGTGAATTTCACACGTTTCTTGGCTCTCTATTTCCCTTTGTATTTTTTTCTTCTTAGTTAATGGTTTTAATCACTCTTATTTTTGCTGCGCTGATTTATACATATTCTTCTTGGAAGACATAACCCGGAAAGTTCTGTATTTTGTATTGTCTCCCGTGAAGTAATGACAGTCAATTTGTTCATTTTAGTGCGCTCCGGAGGTGGGGAGGGGGGATATATTTGCAAGTGATGCCTGCACATATTAAGTCTATTGAAGAAGCACTGGTTGATGTTGAATAAAGCAAAACAAGAACTGCAAAATATCTTTTCAAACACCTGTCACTTGCTTTTATTCCTTCATACTGCTCTTTTCTTATCTGTCAAGACAATTGTCTGACTATGAAATCAATGATCTGTTTGTGTCTTCCATGATCCATCATCCCCACTATGCCTCTTTCTTCTACCTTCTGTTGCTTTTGTGTCTTGGAAGTTTTATTGTCTGTGTTTAAAGTTCGTAGAATATTTTGTCTTTGTCTTGTCTCAGAAGTTCTTCCATTTAACTGCAGTTATAAACTTTTTTTTATTTTTAAGAAGCAATTATAATGCTGAACTTGACAATCTTTATCATATTGTGTATGTTTCTACATATTTTACGTCTTATTATTTGTCACAGCTCCTTAAAGAATCCCAGACTATGGGTTCAGTTGCCACTCAATGGACTAGTCTTTTCTCCTTTGACAGCCACTCTCACTTGGTGTAGGAAGTATATTGTATGGATCTAGCATGGACTTAAATGTTTTGATGAGTATTTTCTCCTAAAATAAGTTTTTGTGTCGTGAGGTAGAAAGTCCTGACAGATCTTTGTGTTTTGCAAAATGAAAGTCTTCTTATTGATCATCTCTCTCCTTCTACCATCTCTGTAGGGATATACATGAAATTGATTTTTTTTTATCATAAAAGAGGGAATAGTAAAAAGGATATCTCACAACCTTCCTGAGGGTATTTTAGGTTCAATAGGGAAAAGGCCAGTGACAGGTTCACTTTAACACAAAAAAAGACACTATTTAATGTTTGATACTACTGTGTGGTGAAGGGGGTTTTATACCATGGACTTATCCATGGAATAGGTCAGAAGTATCAGATTGGCAAAAGTCCGACATCTAGATCCTGAATTGACCAGAATATGAAGCTTCTGGGTACTCAAACCTATGCTCAAAATGGACCAAAATAACAAAGAATTTGTCCAGTTTAATGTGGCAACATGAGGGTACTGCTGCTGTAGATGTCCTTCACCAAGTCTATACAGTGGATGGAGCTTCCTACTTCCAACACCTTCCTCTACATAGGAGTCCATTGACAAATGGAACCCATTGTTACAAGTGATTGGTTTGCGCTCTTCGTATTGGGTTTCCAACAGTCAGATACTGCAGATAGGTCTTCAATTTTAAAAATGAATAAGGGCCCAGATAAAACCCTTCAAGTTAAAGTTTGCTACGTCTTAAGTGTTTGTAGGTCGCAGATATTGTCATTGAAACAATGGTTCTCGGCTTATCTAATAAAGGCAATCCCTGGGTTACGTACAAGATAGTTTCTTTAAGTTTGTTCTTACGTTGAATCTGCATGCAAGTCAGAACTGGTATTTGTTATAATTGTAGCTCCAGAATTTTTTGGTCCCTGTGACAATTGGATTTTCAAAATTTTGTGCTGTCATTGGAACAAGGATTATTAATAAAGCATCATTACATACACCTTACAGCTGATCATTGTAGTCTGGGACTAAATAAAGCACCCACAGAGCTTCACCAGAGGTCACAGTGGGCAGAGGGGTAACTAGGGACTGTCTGTAAGTCAGGTGTCCTTCAGTAGAGGACCGCCTGTTCAACACCCATAGACTGTATTGGACCCATGTTGCTCTTTCATTGGTTCATTTTATTTCAAGTCAAAAAGAGTTTTGTATCTTCATCAAGTCCTTTCTCTCTGGGAGAATCTACAGATGCACTCCTGGTCCTTGCTAAAGTCCCATAGGGACTCTGTGTTCCATTATTTAAGATCATTGCAGGAAGTTTTCCATGTGTTTGAGTCTTTATACTTGGAAAGATCCTCCAGTTTGTGTACTAGACTAATATTTCTTAGACTGAAGATTACAAGTGTCCAGGAGGTAGTAACATTAGTCACATTGACATAAGTACAGATGTTGCTGGAATTTATTTATTTATTCTACTCTGTAATTTCCGATGATGTGCTGTGAATAGTGGAAACCTTTACAGCAGGCGGGTAAATGTATCATATCATTATATGATGGAGGCAGAATGTTACTTAATGTGTCTCTCAGCATCCAGGGCTACAAGGCATAGGCTAATCATTTTACCAGAGCATAAGATAATGAAGATGGTGAATATCCTCACAGTTCTGCGTGTTCTACGCAAATGGGAATATTGCGCTTCCACATTTTATTGTATAAAAATCCCATTTTTGTTTTATTCACATCTGTATTCTGGATGAGTCCGCGCAGGTGACCTCCAGTTTCCAGAATGCCATTTATTATGCAGTTTTTATCTCACTGTCTCTGATTTCAGACATGTGTTGTCATCTGTTGTGATTTACCGTATCTTCTGAATTTATGGACAGAGGTCAACTCAAAAACACTGCATGCATTAAGTGGGCGCTCTGTATATTAAAGTAGCACAAACATAAGCTATTATGTGGGGAAAAAAAACATATTTTCCTGTCCAATTATAGTCAAGCTGTTGGGATGGTGAATGGTAAATCTTACTGGGAGTTTATTACTTTCTTCCTTATGAACCCTGCCAGTTCATGGTTACCTATTACCTTAAGATGTGGCTTTTTAGGTGTCTATTTATTTACCGGTATATCAAAAGTTGAGTTTTGGTGCACCATGGTCATGATTTCAATGTCAGGGGGATCATCTCTTGTCATCTTTTACACGGAAGATGGGCAAGGCTGTGTCAACAAAGGCTGAGTGTGAGGTAACAGACTGCTAAATAAGGTACAAGCCTAGAAACCCATGGTTGGGGCACCCATATTCTCATTTTCCATATGCCTGTGTGAGTGGGGAGCTGTCAGATTCCTAAGACAATGTGGACAAAGAACACCTGTTGTGGAGATATGTTCAGTTCCTAAAGTTTAAACTCTAATCTATTAGATATGTATATCATGCTGTATGCTATGGAGATGTCATTATGTTCTTGGTGGATGAAGTTGTGGAACCGTTTTGTGTAGATAAAGCTCTAAGAAAAGCTCACCTACAGCTGTAAGACACTTATGACATATTCTGTACTATGGACCTTGGACCAGAGACTGTATGTCCAATGGGGGTAATACCCTGTCTTGTTTAACAGCATAAACAGATTGCAAAAACCCACGGAAAGAACAATCTGTCATCCACTGGCACTAAAAAGTATTCTCTATAGGGATTTCCATATGACATGTTAGAGCATATGGACATGTAGCTTTGACTGATCCCACTCATCTGTGCATGCATTGTATGTAATACTAAATTTTTTTTATACAATGATCCATATAAAATTACATGTATGGTCATATAGCAGCTTTGACCATTGACAACTGATGATGCTGGGGTTTGTAGAACTGGTAGCAGCAGTGTTCGCCGAGTAAGTGCCTATTTAATCATTTCCCTTTACGAGACGGCTTTCCCAGGTCAAATTTTGGCTGCATTGATGCAGTGTTGTTAGGTCCCAAAATAAAAAATTCACTTTTAATAGATGTAAATGATGCAGCATTTATTCAGAGTTTTGACTTCATCTTTATGTAAATGAATTTTGGGTGAAAATATTTTAACCTTTACACTTTAATTTTTAATACGTTTATTATTTTTTATTTTTTTTTTTTAAAAGTATTTATTTTTGCAAATTTTTGGAAAATTTTTTTTTAACAATTGCAATAAACAAACCAAAGAACAAGATTGTCTGTTACATACTTTCTTCCCCACAATACAGAATAATTGAATAGCATCCGTGGTAATGAACAGGATCTTATTGCGTTTCAATATTAGCTAAGGGATATACCGCGATAAGTGACAGCAGATATTGTAACCAGACATCTTGATACAACACAAATAACTATTGACACATAGACAATCAGTCACACACACACACACACACCAGCACGCTCAGTCTCCGTCATCATGGAGAGGAGTATATCTCACACGTGATCATAGGGCAGTATGGGGAGTCTCGCACCATCTGGACCAGATGCGGTCAAACTTCTGGGGACACTTCCTGTTGACATACAGGGACCGGTAGTGGGGAATGACGCTGTTAATAAGTAATATCCATCTTTTTAATGGAGGGGGCTCCTGGTCCTTCCAGGTCATCACCACCACTTTTCGGGCGTAGTATAGGACAAACCTAAAGAAAATTTTGTCATAGTGGCCATTGATGACTTCATTTATGATGCCGAGGAGACACACAGAGGGAGACAGTAATCGTGGGAAATCAAAGTGTACATTTAGGAACTCCAGCACTTCGGACCAGAAGACAAGAACCCTAGGGCAGGACCAGACACAATGCAGGAAGGATCCGACTTCAGCCTGACAGCGAAAGCAAAGATCATTGGGCATTGCTCCCATGCGGAATAGTCTAGCAGGGGTGAAGTATACTCGATGGAGGAATTTAGATTGGATCAGGAAGTCCCTCGCACTCACTACAGATGTGAAGTAGGACAGTTCGACCTCCCTCCAGTCATCATCCGACAGGTCAGGGATATCCTGTCTCCAGCGTTCACAGGCTCTATCAAACGGTCTGGACTTTTGCTCTTGTAGGAGAGCATAGCACTGAGTGAGTGGCTTAGGGAGGTCTGGGGTACTCATCAGAGTCTCTAGTTTGGAGAATTTCACTGTCAGGCTGAAGGAGCCGAATTGGGCTTTGAATGCGTGTCGCAATTGCGTGTAATGGAAGCTGGCCGTATCGGGTACAGTATGTCTCTCCCTTAACTCGTGAAAGCTGAGTAACTCTGCTTCCGGAGATAATAGCTGGCCTACAAATTTCACCCCCGCCGCCCCCCACATTGTCCAGCCCGGGAGGGAGAGGAAGTGAGAGAGCCACGGATTGAGCCACAATGGAGTCCTAGGCGAGAGAGGGGGAGAGCTGCCTGTGTCTACCAGGGATTGTGCCCTACGCCAGCACACCGCTACCGTACGTAGGGGAAGTGGGGTATCAGATGGGGACTTATACCTGTACAGCAGGTTTGTAAGGGCCTCGTAGGAACCTACCAGGGCACCAGCCAGTGCAGTAGCTGCATTACCCATGTCTATATCTATCCACCACTGGGCATATACTAGCTGGGAAGCCAGGTAATAAAGATACAGATCTGGGGCAGCCAGTCCACCCCTAGACTTGGGAGCCTGAAGCAGCGCTAAACTGAATCGCGGGGCGCTACTCTGCCAGTAGAAGGACCTGAGAATGCCGTCTAAGCGTTTGAACAGACTCTTAGGGAGCAGTATAGGACAAGCATGAAAAAGGTATAGAAATTTGGGGAGGAAGATCATTTTGAATATATTGATACGCCCGTATAGGGACAAGGGGAGAGTGGACCAGGCTTTTAGGCGCGATTCCGTTGCAGCTATCAGGGGTGTGATGTTTAGCTCTGTATATGCCTGGACCTTGCGTGACACCTGGACTCCCAGATATTTAAAGGTGGACACCACCTGGACTGGGACGGGAAGGGCGCGTACCCCTATATCTGATAAGGGAAAGAGGGCCGATTTGTCCCAATTAACCCGGAGACCTGAGAACCCCCCATAGCATTCTATCAGGGACAGAAGGGATTCCAGAGAGGGGCCCACATCCCCAAGATATACAAGTGTATCATCAGCATAGAGAGATACCTCTTCAATGATAGAACCTCTAGCAATGCCCTTAATGCTATCAGAGTGACGGATCGCCACAGCAAGGGGCTCAATGGCAAGTGCGAAGAGGAGGGGAGATAGTGGGCAACCCTGTCTAGTGCCCCTGGCCATAGGGAGAGTAGGTGAGATATTAAGATTGGTCCTTACCCTAGCCCTAGGGTCGTTATACAATAACCTAACCAATGCTGTGAAGCGAGGGCCAATACCCAGCCTGGGCAGGAGGGTCCACAAATAGGGCCACTCCACAGAATCAAACGCCTTGCAATTATCTAAGGATAATATAAACCCAGGGTCTGAAGACTTCTCTGCCTCTGCTACATTCAGGTGTAGTCTTTGAATATTTATGTCAGTACCCCTCCCTGGCATAAAGCCTGTCTGGTCTGGGTGCACCAAGGATAATATTACTTTATTAAGCCTTGTTGCCAGAATTTTTGCTAGTATTTTGACATCTGAGTTTAGGAGGGAAATTGGACGGTATGAGTCGGGATGCAGAGGGTCCTTACCAGGCTTGGGAATAACTACAATAAGGGCCTCTCGCATGGAGTCAGGAAGGGAACCGCTGTCGAGCGCATCGGAATACAGGCTAAGGAGATGGGGGACCAGAGTCTCACAGTTATCCCTATACCACTCACCTCCCAGCCCATCAAGTCCAGGTGTCTTACCGGGGGGCAATGATTGGATGGCCAGTTCCACCTCCTCCGCCGAGAGCGGGGCATCAAGCTCCAATGACTGTGCCGGTGTGAGCCTCCAAAGTGGAAGACTGTCAAGGAATCTGGAAATCTCGACGGAAGAGGCGGACAATCTGGAGCTGTAAAGAGAAGAGTAGAATTCGTGAAAAACCATGTTTATGGCCCGGGGTTCTGTGTTCAAGGCTCCGTTACTGTCAAGGATAGATGGAACGGATGCACACGGACGTTCAGCCCGCGAGAGATATGCAAGCAGCTTCCCATTTTTATCTCCGAATTCAAAGATGGACGCTTCCCTGGCTTGCAGGCGCTTGCTGGTGCGCTCCTTCACTACAGCTAGATGGTTCCTCTGCGCTTGGGCCCAAGTCTTTTTATTCCCCGGAGTAGGTTTCTCTAGATATTCCTTTTCTGCAGTCACCAGTGCAGCGGTCAGCCTCTCCTCCTGCGCATTTAATAACTTCCTATGGCCAGCTACACCTGACATGAATGCTCCCCGCACTGAGGACTTGTACGAGTCCCAGACTAGAAGAGGATCAGGATGGGTTGAGTGTACATCCCAGAACTCGCTATGCGCTGCCCTAACAGTACTCTGGACCGCTGGGGATAGGAGCCAGGCCGGGTGCAGGCGCCATAAGCGGGAGTCGCTGGGGGGGCCTATAAGGAGACTGATAAGCAAGGCGGAATGGTCAGATGCACTGCGCGGGCAATAGGATACTTGATCAACGTGCTGCATCATATCAGGGGAGACAAAGGCCAGATCAATCCGAGAGAAGCTCTTGTGCACAGAGGAATAGAATGAATATTCTCTCTCTTGAGGATGTTTACTACGCCAAACATCGGCGAGGTCTAGAGAAGTGAGCCACTCATTCAGACGGACCGAGCCTGTGTCTAGGCCGCTTGTGCGATCCAGGGAGGGATTAGGGACTGCATTGAAGTCACCAATGCAGAGGATCGGACTAGGAGGCATAGAAGCAAGTTTACCGGAGATTAGGTGCAATACAGCTGGATCAAAGGGAGGTGGGACATAGACCGACACTACAGTGAAAGTAAAGCCCCACAAGGCACAATGTATGACTACGTACCGGCCAAAGTGATCCGGTGCTACCTGTATGACCTCTATGGGAAGCGCTTTGGATATGAGTATGGATACTCCCCTGGCGTAGACAGAGTAGGAGGAATGATAACCTCTAGCCACCCAGGCCCGCTTCAGAGAGAGGACCTTCTGACCCGTAAGGTGTGTCTCTTGGATACATACAATGTGAGGGGCCTGACGCTTAATGACGTCTAACATCAGAGCCCTCTTGAATTTGGAGTTGAGTCCCCTCACATTCCAACTCATTACCTTAAGTGAGGACATCTTAGCGGAAGGGAAAGGGGTGTGGGGAAGGAGACGTGAGCAACCAAGCATTCATCCTTTCATACCACAGAGACATAGACAGACAGACAACAGTGAGCATAACAAATATAACCAGAACTGTACTAACAATCCCAAGAATATAAACCCCCTGTCTAACACCCTAACAGCAGTAGTGCAGACCTATACCCAATAACAATCAAAGAATAGAACAGTGGTCCCTAACTCAAGACAAACTTACACCATTTGTCCCGGGACCCCTAACCCTCAGAGTATATATAAACAGGAGGTATTTAGGCAGCCATGTTTAAAGAGAGCAAAGGAGGGGATAAGGGAAGAGTAATATGTAGAGGGGAGCGGTAAGAGGATAAGGGAGGGGGGGAGTAGGTACAAAGAAGGGGAAGGGGAGGGGAAAGAGAAATAAGTGCCATATGTGGCGCACAGGCCAAATTGACCAAAAGAGATAGCACATCAGTTATGGGGCACCATATACGAGGCGTGCGCCCCAATGTAGAGCAATATTAGAAAATTAGAGCAATGATTTAGGACCCCTAAGCATCAATACAGGACTAAGTCCAGCAATGTCATAGCTCATCAGATAAAAGGATATATGAGTCCAGTCACTCAGGAGGTGCGGGCCTTGCAGCGGGAGCCCGTGGAGCTGCATCAGCCCAGTGAAGTGCTTCGGTTGGGCAGGTGAAGAATCGAGTCTTCTGTCCGTCCACAATTCGGAGCTTGGAAGGATACATCATGGAGTATTTATACCCCTTGTCACGGAGACGGGCACGGACCTCAGTGAATTGTGCGCGTTGTTTCCTGACGGATGCAGAGAAATCAGGGTAGAAGGACACTCTGCTGTTGGCATAGAGGATTTCTCCCTTGGTACGGACAGCCCTGAGGATAGAGTCCCTGTCCCTAAAGTGCAGCAGCCGGGCCAGGAAGGGTCTTGGATTGCCCCCTGGGGGGCCAGGGCGGGATGGCACACGATGGGCCCTTTCCACTGTGAAGAACGGGGAAAAGGTATCTGCAGGAAGCAAATTTTTGAGCCAATTTTCAAAAAAGGATACCGGGTCAGACCCCTCCACTTTTTCGGGGAGGCCAACCACTCTGACGTTGTTCCGTCGCAGTCGGTTTTCGAGGTCGTCCGCTCTGTCGATGGATGCAGACATTTGGCGCTGAAGCTCTCTTATCTGTGTCGGCATAGGCCTCTGGACATCTTCCACCTCAGATATTCTGCGCTCAGTTTCGGTGATTCGCTCTTTAGCTTTATGGACATCGTGTCTTAAAAGAACAAAGTCCTGTCGCAGCTCATCCACCTTGGTGACCAGTTTGGATTGGCATCCGTTAATGGCCGCCAGCACCTCTGCAAATTTGCGGTCCAGTTCAGTGGCCACGTCAGGCGGATCAGCGCCCTCTTCATAGCTTACAAGCTGTGGCGGGCTCTGGGAGCCTTCAAAGAGGGAGGGAGAGGAGTTTGGGGACCCCTGAGGAGAGCAGGGCTGTGTGCGGGAGAATCTCCCCAACTTTTTGGCAGCGTTCGACTGAATCTGTGCTAGAACGGCTTGTGATGTGGAGCAGTCCTTCGCATCCAGGGGTTCCAGGGACTGGAATGGAGGATCTTCATGGACGGATTCATCATCCGATGGAGGCGCAGACACCCCGGACGCTGCTTTGAGCAATTTAGCCGTCTTCCTCCGGTTACCCATGGCGTCTGGGCAGAGGGGGCCAGTGATAAACAATCGAGGAGCCTAGCGTCCAGTAATTAGCAGAAATAGAATCAGGGCCCACGTGGGAAATTGCAGCGGCACTGCAAGGGTTAATACAAAACAGAACCCGGGCAGGGGGTCACTGGGAGTATGGAGGACTCAGTGCTGGGCTGCACAGCTTGGGGTCCCCAGGTGAGAAGTGGGCAGCAGCAGGGGAAGTACTTCCCTACCTTACTCCTGGCTGCAGTCCGGCAAGGGAGAGGTTAACCCTGCGCGCCTAGGCCTCAGGCAGCGCAGGGGAGTCCAGTAGAATGTCGCCTCCGGCAGGCTGCAGGGGTGACTGGAGCGCTGCCACGATCCTTCAAGTGGGTCGGCGGCTCCGTATGTCCAGAGGCGGGGGGGGGTTTCCCTCACCGCTCCGGTGCGCAGCCGCGATGTCGGGCGGCTACGGTCCCGCCGCCGCGCTGGGCACGTGGGAGCTGCAGGAGCTGGAGTGCGGGGGGGCCGCAAGGAGCCGGGGACCTCCGCGATATCGGCACCGGAGCGTGGAGGCAGGTACCCGCGGCACCGGGGAGCAGGCTGGAGGGGGCACAGGTGGAGGATGGCTGCCTAGGGAGGGTGATGGGGTGCCGGGTCCCGGGAGCTCCGCGGCGCACGTCCTCCTAGCTCGGCATCAGGCCACGCCCCCTATTATTTTTTATTTACAAGGAAAATATTAAATTGATCTTTTTTATTTCTGTAAGAGATTATTGTAGTCCTAAAACCCTAACCCCAACATGGGTCATTTCCTTGTGGGTGAGTGAAATTATTTTAGCTGCCTGCTGCATTTTCTCTCTTGACCTGACAGATTTGGCTGCAGTTATCTAAGAGATCATGTATTAGCGCACTATGACACGGCACAGGTTTAGTGACCTGGATAGATCAGTATCTTATGACAATTGCACGGAACGTGTTGACTGTATGACACAGAGAGACAGAGGAGCGAGGGGAGCTTCACATTGCAATCTCAGCCGCACTGTTTCACATCAAAGGGTTGGCCTTGAGCTCCGTAAGTTGGGATGTTAAATGTCAGCTGCCTGCTCGGATAGCAGTGCTGAGGATAAATCATTACTGGTAGGAGCTAAAAGGGACCAAGGTCCTTGGGGTCAGTTGTCTTCACCTTTTCGTTATCACATATTTGTTACATACATTCCCGCTGTGGGAGCAATGCAAGTAAACATCCCACCTGCATTGTAAACGGGTTCAGCCGATGAAATGATCTGCTCAGTATATGATTTCCTTATCTGTGCTATTGATACATATGTTACATCACATTTCCACTTATTTATAATAATAAAATTGCTTAAAAAACACTTGACCGGAAGCAATTTGTACCCAAATCCCGTGTAGACACATGTAGATCCATAAACTATAAACCAGAGTATTGCTAAATGATGTTTTATGTTACAACGCTGATCATATCATATAAAAAGGAAAGGTTTGGATGGACACATCTTTAACACTTTATCATGAGTGCCAGGTCATTCACTTAATATCAATGAACAAAAAGTTTGCTCCATATCCCTGAAACCCCTACTTATTAATGAATATTATGAAACTACATAACTGTTCATAAAAAAAGTAAAGCTCCTGGATGGGGCGGGGGGAAATTTTTTGATTCCTTTATGCATGGCCAGTTTTACAATGGAAAGGAGCCGCAGTCACAGTATTTACAACCTGATAGATTGTGGGTCCAGGGGGGCCCATAGGAGGTGTTGGTATATTTATTAAACATAAATCGGCAGATTTTTTAAGACATGTAGATAGTGTTAGTAATAGAAGACAAATTTTCAAATGGTCAATCCTAATTGATCTCTGCCATACCTCATAACCCTTGGCCACAAACCGATAAAGCAGCACATAGCAGATCACATCTGTGTGGATATTCGATTCAGCCTGCTGTTCAAAGGAGGTAAGAGATTTGTATAGTCATAAAAATGTGATGAGATTCACCCACAGATAGATTAAGGGGGCCACTGAATTAGACTAATTGGGTCTGCCCCCTATTAGCTTGGAGATTGATTTGCATTATCTATACAAAGATCATTATCTCTGCATTGATGTATCCATTTGTGGCCATCAAGCTGTTTCTGCTCCTACCAATGGCTCCATGATGGAATTATTCTAGTTTTGGGATTCATTTTGAAGAGACAAAGGGTGATGACATCACACACATCATATGACATCATCACCCATGGAATTAAAGTTGTTGCTCAAATCAAGATGATTAAATGTAGATAAAGAAATGCTCATTTTAATTATTGACATTGTACCTCCCCCATGAGGATTCTCAGCTTCACTCCTCTGAAATATTATCAGGATATTTCCATCTAGTTAGAACAGATATTACTAAAAATAGAAATGAAATTTAACCATTTGATTTGCGGTGAACCATAAACTAATGTATAAATTGTTAGGTCACACAAGGGCAAAGTCACAGTTTACAGCATTAACCACAATATATTTAAATTCCGCTCATCCCGCCGCTCTCACAACTTCATTACGGAATCGGAGGCAGCGTACCCCTTGCATGCATGATATATCCATACATACATACATTGCAGAGGAATCGGCTTGCTTGAACATGGAGATATTAAGAAATTGGAAGCAAAGTTTTATTTCGCTGACTGAATCCATTTGGTTAATGCACTGCTGATGACAAGAAAGCCTTCCTCTGCCTGCTACTAACATTGCTCAGGCATGATAAATGTGGCACAACCGCATAATTGTGAATTGAGGATTTGGGGCTTAGGTTTCTTGGCTGTCTTTGCAGATAATTTTCCAGGCTTTGCTGCTCATGTGTGCTAGGTATGGCAGAGTTTGTTTTTGGATGCTTGGAGACTTTCCAGGAGCTTGATTATTGGATTTAATCTTGCTTACTTTGGAATGGATAAGAGGCTAGCAAGGTGTAATAGTGTTAATGAGAGCGGTAGTTTCTTATTCTTATGATTTGGCATTTACAATTCCAGTTTCTTGTCCCATTGAAGTTAATATACTGCATGCTACATACCATAAAATGTATACTCTACACAGTATGGATTTGCACTATGTGAACCGGAAAATGAGAGCTCACATTGCATGACTCTAGCCAATATGTATCTTCTTTACTTAAACCTTCACAACCTGTATCATCCTGCACATTATATAACCCACTAATATGTACTTATACGTTATGGTGCTACATATTACAGCTCTAAAAAATACAGTCCTATCAACTGCCTCATGGCTTTACACAATATGGTCCTACTTACTATGGCACTAAACAATATGCAACTATAGTACATTGCATGAGTCCATACACAGCATGTGCTTACACAATATAGTCATGTAAGTATCATTGGACCTTCATAGCATAGTCCTGTGCAGTATGGTCCTACCTATGTAACATAGCCCTTTAACAATATGATTCTATATAGTTTGGCTCTTTATGATAGAGCCCTAACAAAGCATATTCCTATAATGCACATCCCTGCTTAGTGTGGACCAATATAAAATAGTGCTACACGACCAACATTTAGGGAATAACACACAAACAGGGGTGTAACTACAGCGGTAGCAGCTGTAGCAGCTCCTATGGGGCCTGCAGTGTTAGGGGGCCCCAGCATCCAACCTGACACACTAAAGAATGAAGGATGTGCATCATTATATACATGTTATACTGCAAATTGTACAGCATAATATATATATAACAGTGCACATCTTCCACACTACACAGCATGAATCGGCAGCTCATATAATAAATGTATGGGGACAGCAAGGGGACAGCAGAACAACAGTATTAAGATCTCTCATCTCTGATTCCTGCCGTGTACTTCCCCCATGTGGTCAGCATCTGCTGGGATAGATCCGTGTAAGTGTATAAATGTGTGAGTATATAATTATGTATATTTTCTGAGGTGGTAGGGGGCCCCCATTCAGAAGTCTGCTATGGGGCCCTGCTTCTTATAGCTATGCCCCTGCATAGAAATTACAGTTATCTTACTCAGTTCCTATAGATCTAGTAGTCTACATGTCCCTATGTAATGGCTCTATTGATTGATAAGCTTAGTATAGATAGCACCGCATTTTGGAAAGTACAGTTTAATTAAGAAGGATACAGTTATTCTGCATTAGTATTGAAGATGTTAGGTATAATAGAGCCATAAAATAGCTTCGAGCAGTCTGACATTTCTAGTAATGCTTATGATCTGGATTCAATGCCTGAATCTTAGAGGTCGATCTGCTTTATATTTTTACGTTATCTTTGTTCCTATTTCTTAACTTTACGTTTTGTTATCTAAGATTAGAATTTTTTTCTTTTTAGAAATGGTGCAATTGCTTTATCGCTAACCTTTACTTATCTAACAGAGATTGAGTTGCATTACCACACCAATTCTCATAAGAGTAATACTGATTCCGTGAAAAAAATATTTTTGGAAAATTGTATTGCCATTGATTCCAAGACCTTTATTACTTTCTGGTAGTCTACTAGAAGTCAATAGGAGGGATTTATCAGGGGCTAGAGAATGATGCTCTGAAGGGCGTGCTGGAGGATTGTGCAGCCAGGGAATTCAATGCCAAGCCCTGCCTGGCATAGAATAGCACAGTAACTAATGGCACTTCAACAAAGATACAACAAGAGGCCAAATAGAACAGTAAGGATAATTTAGAACAAAGTACTTTCTAACCCAGAAGGGTTAATAAAAGATCCAACTTATCCCATAAAACTTAACTTTTATGACAGCATTTAAAATCCTTATGTGTGTGTAACATGGCAACAAAAGGGTTCCACATTGGGACTTTAAAGATTGTGAATACAAGTGAAGTTTTATGGGATAGCGTGGATATAGAGCGTGTTGTGGGCCACGCAGTGGCATGGGGTAGGCAGGATGGGGACATTATATCAGGCCTTGTCTCTTGATATACTAATAGGCTGGAACCTCATATTGTACCAGCACAAAGCATGGAGCGGGGGGACATTGAGACCTGTTGCATGATACACCAAATCTTGATAATTCCCTTGTAGACTATCAAGAATAAGAATTTGTTTGATGATTACTAAGTGACATTTTTAGAAAGAAATATCTTCCAAATTTTTCTGGAATTGGGTTACAATTTGGTGAAGGACTTGTTCCCGTTACCACACTAATCTTCACTATTGAGCAAACTCAAGATTTTTTAATAGACCAGGAGTGCCTCAATTGAGACATAGTAAAATAGGAGGGCTGTGTACTTAATTTATTTTCCACTTTACGCTTTCTATAGCTACAGGTAGCTGTGAGCTACAAAAATTGTTTACGCTGATTGCTTTCCAGCTTTTTTTGATAGAAATATATATAGAAGAGTACATTGCCTGGTACAAGTATTCCCAACTCTCAATGTTTAGAGCTAAAATTGAATGAACTATTAATGTTGCTTGCCGTACCTAGGACATTTATATTGTTACGAGACACACACATTCTTATAGTCGTGGCAGCCACAGCATATAAATGTAAAGTCTTGTTGGTAAAGCTACGACTTTAGGCTTCTACTACATTAAGTTTTTACAACATTCCCTTTTCATTGCTCTTTACTATATTTCTATTGGACCTGCAATAATGGCCAACAATGACTAACAAACCCTGATTCTTAAAGGGGTTTACTAGCACTGCATGCATTTTTCATACTGATGCTCTTTCCTCGGGATAGGGATGTGATTGTCTGAGCTCAATTCCCCAACCAACAGTTAATGGAACTGGATGGCTTGAAGGCTCTTCCTACTAGAGGCACCTCTGATAATTATTAGTTACACTGACCAACAAAACTGTTTTGCTTATAAATGTTTAAAGGGAACCTGTCATCAGGAGCCCTTTTTCTGGCTCCATCATGTCCCCATAGAGCATAGTGTACACATTGCCAAAGAGTTTTTATAGTAAAGCCTGCTTTTCCAAAAAAAATAAAAAATAAAATCAAAGTTTACTTTTCTGTATGCAGAGCTGTGTCCCTAGTCCCATGGGAGTGGCCAGTAAGCAGTGGGGAACAAATGTATAGCGCCCTGAGGTGGGAAGCAATGGGGGGAAGGGAGATTCGGGGGACATAGGAGACCTTTTTTTTTTAATCCATGCATGATGGATCGGTTTCCCGAGGGTGGGTGTGAGGTGTCCTCACTGGCCAATCCCATGGGACTAGACACACAGCTCTGCCCACAAAAAGGTAAACTTTGATCTAACTTATCTTTTTTTTTTTGGAAAAAGACAGTTTTACTATGAAAACTCTTTGGCAATGTGTACACTATTATCCATTCACTATTCTCTATGGGAGCTAGAAAAAGGGCTCCTGATGACAGGTTCCCTTGAAGTCTCAAAAGGAACTAAGACCTATTCTGAGCCTGCAATCATATACAGGCGGTCCCCTACTTAAGAACACCCGACTTACAGATGACCCATAGTTACAAACGGACCTCTGGATTTTGGTAATTTACTGTACTTTAGCCTTAGGCTATAATAAATAGCTATAACAGTTATTAAAGGTGTCTGCAGTTAAGCTTTATTGTTAATCCTGGTTCTTATGACAACCCAACATTTTTAAAATCCAATTGTCACAGAGACCAAAAAAAATTTGGCTGGTGTTACAATTATAAAGTAGACAGTTCTGACTTACATACGAATTCAACTTAAGAACAAACCTACAGAACCTATCTTGTACGTAACCCTGGGACTGCCTCTATATGGGCAACTTGTTATATAGCAAGAAGAGCTGAGTAAGTTAAAAAGTTTTGTGGAAAAAAATTCAATTTGTAATTAAGAGATTTAAGGTCCTGCTAAATCTTGTCTTAGATTGTGTTTACATGCTGCAAAAAGAAAAGATCTCAAGTTATATTTCATTATGTCTTAAAAAATCTGCACAACACCTCCTACTCCTCCAACTCCTATAAGACACTAATCCATGTATAATATGAATAGTTTCTTTTTAATTTGCACTTTTTTTAGAATTATTTTTTAGAATTTTAGTAATAAGGTGTTTCAGAGACCATCTGGATATATGACCACTCCCGTGTTCTGAGAGCAGACGGATCAGACGTGAGAGATGGGCAGATTGCCTTTGGAGAAATATGGCATGTAACATTAGCTTAGCAAAAATGTTTGCATTTTGAAAAAGATTTTCTTAAATTCTTTATTTATATATTTCTAAATTACAATTCCCCTTTCCTTATATAATGTATTTACAGGCAGGTAAAGTTGTGTCCAGGTTTCTGCTTGAAAATTGGGTATTGCCAATAAGAGGACTGCAGTATAATATGTGGACACGGTGGAATATCAGCCATTCCAGCGGCACCGTATTTGTGCTTGCATGGCGTAGAGCTTTGCCAATTTCCACTGTAATTAATTATGTAGAGTTGGGTCTTTGTTCAGTGTTTAAATGGATTTCTCTTCCAGTCACTGATTTCTTGCCATATGATGGCCACAACAGAATCCAGAAAACGGAGCCCATTAGGTATGAACTCTATATTAGATTATATATATATTTTATAGAGGTCTATCTCTCCATCTGTCTGCCCATCTGTCTCCAGGTTGGAATAAGTAAAAGATAACCATGCTCTGATTTTAGAAGAAATACATCCAGCTTCATTAGGCATAAATTATTGTTTAAAATATCCCTAACATTGGCTTACATTTAAAACCTTTAAGAATATTTTCACACACTTTTTCTTAGAATGTCTACCACTATGTTTATATTTCCACTGCAGAAATGCCTATTGGTTATTACAGGAGTTCCCAACTACAGGCAGTCCCCAGGTTACATATAAGATAGGTCCTTTAGGCTTGTTATTGAAGGAAATCTGCAACCATGATCATGGATTCTAAACCAAGGACATTTACATGCGGTTTACAATTACATGCGGCCCTTACAGAGGGCCTGAAGGCTCTACAGCTGCTAATGGACCCTGGAAAACCTCAGGCTCATTTGCATAAGTTTTAAAGCATTTATTAATATTAACACGGGCATAAGATGCTAAAATAAGAGCAGGTACTACATAGTGGACACAAACCAACATGTAAGTGTGCTTGGTTCTCAATCCTTGACAGTTAGTTTCATAATTCTAGCTGTAGACAATTTTTTTTTATGCCTGGGACAATTGGATTTTCAAAAATGTTTGCTGTCATGGGAACCAGGATGATCAATAAAGCTTCATTACAGACGCCTTACCGCTGATCATTGCAGCCTGGGACTAAAGTAAGGCTTCCGGAGAGCTTCACCAGGGGTCACAGAGGGTAGAGAGGTCTGTCTGTAACTAGGGGTTGTCTCTAAGTCAGGTGTCATTAGGTTGGGGACCACATGTATATTATTTTTTGCTGTGATGTAAGTGGACACAATCCAGTGGCAGACTAATTTATTATTTGGTTTCTTCAATTAATATTGCACCTTATCTATGATAAAGGCTTGTATTATAATATGACAATATGATGAAGGTCTTCTAGAAGCCATTGATCATGCAAACAGGGATCCCATTCCCTTATCTGAATGGAAGAGGCCTGATCATACTACTTGGTGTTCTAATGTAACTGTCTATGTAACTGTCCTCGTGGATTTTATATTGCGCAATTTTATCTGATCATATGTGAGTAGATTTTATAATAAACTACTGAACTTTTGGAACTGTCTACACTATGTCCGCATTCTTTTCTCTGTATGGTAGGATATGCTACTAAGAGAATCTTAAGTACTAGAAATATATTTGAGCGCTTCCGTGTCTGGATGGTGCCTTATTTTCGTCTGGAATATTAATGGTCCAACAGGACAAGCGATTTTATTGGAAGGTGTACACATAATGCATATGAATTTGGATGAACATTAAGGGACTTGAAGACTATATAGAGCTCCGGTCACACCATATTATATTGTCTATGGGACTGTCTTTTGTGATCAATATGAGTCCCAGTGGTTGGACATGCACCAACAAAAGTATAGGGCAGTGGTGGCGAACCTATGGCACTGGTGCCAGAGGCGGCACTCTGAGCCCTTTCTGTGGGCACCCAGGTCATCACCCCAGCATGAAGTTCACCAGACAATACTCAAAGAATCTGCCTGCAGAATCTTCCTACAATGATAGATGAATTTGCCTTCCTCCTTTCAACTGGGTTGTGTCCTTGGGAGGCTGAAGGATTGAAAGTTGTCAATGAACAAAGAGAAATAATTTACTGCTGAAATTGCTGTGCTGGCACTTTACAATAAATAAGTGGCTTTTGGTTGAAATTTGGGCACTGAGGCTCTAAAAGGTTCGCCATCACTGGTATAGGGGATCATTTAAAATCTTGTCTTAGTTCTTTAAAGGATTAAAAACATGGTGTACCCTATTTTACAGGATGAAAAAAAATATGAAATCTGCACAGTCCATTTCAATTACATGCAGCTAAACCAAACACAATTGGTGGATGGGGGTTGCATATTTATTGATTTTAACCCCTCCCCACTGGTTGCACCAGACTTACTAAGAGGTTCTGGCCATACCTGGTGTCCAATTGCTCTAAAACCTGCATCAGAAAATGGCTATGGCTTTACTGTACTGTGTTATCCATGCCCTTCCCCCATTCTGTGTCATAAGAGGGGGAAAAGTTGCTATTCCTGGCCTTGTGCTGGATATTTTGACTTTATCAAGGCTTGTATGCCTCCCCCCAAATTTCCAGAATCAGTGGAAATCGGTGGCATGGAGTCAGGCACAACCATTCTGTTATACTGTCACTCGATGCATCTTTTGTAATGGTGTAGAGTTCCAAAGAAAATGGATCCCCTGCATTTACTTCTGTCTTTTTTGACCTTGTACACTAAATACAAAGAGTTTTTACTTGCCAAAAAGATCTGTTAATGTATGGATTTTACACCATTGCTCCTCAGAAATAATAACCATAACAACCACAGTAAATATTCCACACATTTTGCTTAATTGTGAAATGAGTGATCTGAAGAATAATACAAGCCCTATATTTCCCAGATCCCTTATAAGGTGGTTATGCATTCAATGGAGGTATTTGTGTATAAATATGGCTCTATTATGGACACCGTATTGCAGTGCATAATGCTCAAGGCCATTTGCACAATGCATTAAGTGAAGTGCTCACTGAGTATCCAGCAGGCTTCATAGTTATCACAAGCCTATTAGCATGTATAGAAGAGTTTAAAGGAACACTCCAGTCACAGCGGATACATTGAATTCTACCTTGTGCAGGGCCTAAAGGGAGGAGCAGGACTCCAGGTTCTAGTAAGGTTCTAGGAATACAATGACAATGAGTCCAGCTCCTCCCTTCAGGACCTGCACCATGCATTAGCTTTAGACTGGAGTGTTCCTTTAATGAATAATTGTTTCCCACAGACACTGGCAACAGTATTTCCTTGAACCACAGAAAGATAAAAGCAGCATCCAATATCACAAAAACACATGTATATATAACTGTGTGAACAGCATAATAGTTTTTTCTTAAAGGGGTGGTCTGGAACATTTATCAGCTGTGCCTGATTGCCATTCTAGTAAATAGGTCTGAGCAGCAGTACCTTATATGACCACTACATAATGCACAGAGTCTTTTGATTTAAGGGAACTTCTAGAGCTATAATTAGCTGTGATTGGTTACCATTCTAGTAAATAAGACTGAGCTGCCGTACCATATATGGCCACTAAATAATACACATTACTGTACCTGGTCATAAAGTGCAGCAGCTGAAAGATGGACCTCACCAATCTGGGTAGTGATGATGTATTTTAATAATAAGTCTTCAATAATAAATCCCTAAGATGCTTTCATATTAGATGCTTTTTCTATCTATTGGTAATCTCCATATAGCAACGTAGAGTAAACAAGGAAATACAAGCTCATATTTTCTATGTATATTTTCCTCTTAGAAGTGCAATTATTAAACTATGAAATATTTACATATCTGGTTTAATAGCTTTTACAACAGGGAAATCACACATGATGCGCCGATCACTGATCATCGCACTTACAAAGCAACAGCTTGTGCTTCTGTCAAGTTCTTCTACATATTCAAATGACTTTGAACCTGAAGAGCTTCTTAGCTTGTATGATCTCACTACTATGTTAGGAAATATTAATGCCTTTGTGCTAGTTTTGCCTTGTCTTTTCAGATTCCATTAATATCAAAGTGTCTTCTCCAGTGCTCAGCATTAATCCTACAATGTAAGATGATGGAGGGGATCTCTTTAATTTAGGGAGTGTTTAGATCTCTATTAACGATTCATTATTACGCTATGAGTTTTCATTGTTCCGATTCCAAAATTAATATAATGTGGTGACATAGAACGGTGTAAGTGGTACACAACGTGTGCATTGTATACAAAGCCAGAGGCACATGGGACAGATGGGGAGACCATTAGATCATTCACCAGCAGAATGAATGATATGGTCCTCCAGCTACACAGCAACATTATAGGATGGGATTTAGCAGCCTTACACTGTGTAATCTGTAACAGATTTTCCTGAAATAGGATGTAAGATAATCTTGTAGCAAACAGCCGCTGGCATATCAGTAATAGGAAGGCCCATTACTACACATGGCATCATCATAAGCAAATCCAGAAGCAGGAGACTGGAGACCGACATGTCCCAACTGCCTAATTTCTTGCATTCTGATGAAATGTAGCACTAATTGAAGAAAAGGTCAAAAAGAGGAGGGGGTGCTCAATAAGAGGCATTTTTTAGGGTGGGTTCACATATGAACAGAGGTGGTTATTTATTATACATCGGCACTTGATGCAGTCTCCAGCCTCTTGATGTATCCGGCAGGGCCTGCACAGCATTCTCTATGTATCTCTATGCCGGCCCCTGCAGTATGTGTGCAGTTCCCGTCTCTGCGCCGGCCCACTTTTCGCCAGCTTTGCCCCCCCTTCTCGTCTTTCCACACTAGCCGGCGCTGACGTTGCGCAGAAGCCCTGATAAATATCCCCCAAAGTCTTTATCAGCTTCCCTCCAATAGAGATGGACAAATTATCCAAGTATTGATTAGTAGAATCCTCATCAAATTTTTCAAAAGATTTGGTTTGGGTCTGATGTTTCTCCGATTGTCCTAGAAATTAGTATATAACACCCTTCAGTACTCTGTTACACATATCAATTACACAGCTCCTGCTTGCTTTGTACAAAGACTTCTTTGTTTCTATTGTAGTCATAATGCAGTTACTCTTCCATTAGGTTACTGTTTTTGGCTAATGTCATTTCATACAAGTGGGTATTTTGACTATTGATATCATTTGGGAAAGATCTTGACAATCCATTACCATTCGGCCGTGCCTACTTTTAGACAAACTGTATGCTACTGATCCCTTTCCCCATACTAATAAATCTTTATATAGCGCCATCATATTCTGCCGCAAGTTACAGGTCATGGGGTATATATAAAAATGAGACATTACTGAACAATAAAAGAACTATGAACAAAAGTTTGGTTTGGGTATTCGAACTCCAGACTGTGTTCACTCCTGCCTCATACTGCAGTACTACAGTATTTCAGTGTATGGTAAGCTTCCAATTACTGGTAACGCCCCTGATTGGTGCTGACTTCTCTCCTGTTCCTGCACAGTGTGGTGAGCTGACATCAGAGGGGGAGGAATAGCTGTACAGGAGCACAAAGGTGGAGATGAGAGCAGAGGAGTTTGCAGCACAGACTAGTCATGTGTTGTTTTTTTAAATGCATCCAAACTAAAACCCAACCACTGAGGCTACACAGAGGATTCTGTCAGGGTGCAAGGTAAGTTATAACACACAATTATATTACAATGCAAATGCTTAGATAAAGTAGAAAGGCATATGTGCAATTCAGCTGTAATAGGCTTCTGAAACCTGTCCAGGGCCGTAACTTGAGAGGGTGCAGAGGGTGGCCAAGATGCTTAGGGGGCCCATAAGGTCTCACTTTCCCATATTAAAAGACTAGTACTATAAACCATACATTATAGTCAGGGCCTGGCACAGACTTTGCACTGGGGCCCATCAGCTTCAAGTTACACAACTGAACCTGTCATTAGTGAAAATGAGGTCCCTGGTGACAGGTTCTCTTAAACTCTTTAAAGGACATCTACAATCAGATTACCTGATGGTAGATGGCTATTATGTACCTTTCAATCACCATGCGTCCCAAGCTTCATTTTTAACACTTTGCTTGGCTGGAATTTTGTAAAAAAATATGTTTCTAAGATATGGAAATTAGCCTGTGGTGCTCTGCAGAACAGAGGCTCCACTCCATACCAGCCGGTAAGATTTGAAAAGAGTCCAATGACACCCCGGCTCTCAGAACGCGCCTGCCATTATATAACTAAAGCGATACAACATTACAAGATGTCACAACTTCCAATAATTTTCTTAAACGTACCACCCTTATCTGTAAATGTCAGTAGCCCATTTGTACATGATGTATTGTATTTTCAGTTTAGCAGTCGTTTTTTTTATCGTTCTCCCGATCCTGCGTTATTATCACCACCATTTTAGCCCTGAGATATTCATAAGGGATTACGCTGCTTAATTTCTTTACCATCAACAATACACAATTATCCACCCACGACGCAAAATTATAAAAATGTCAACTTTGAGTAGATAATAATAATGTTAACATTTTACTTTTAGTTTTACTTTGAAGAGCCCATTAATCGTTCTTTTGTTTCCTGGAATTATGGATTTAACATTTGCGCGGTTTGATTTACACTTCTGTTGCGTGAAATAGCAAAGGCAGACTCCCTGGGTATTTTTCAGGAAAAGATCTCAATCCAGAGCTGAGCTAGTTTCATCCACGGAGAAGACTTGCAAACACGTAAAAGAGAGGGATGTAAAGTCACCTTGATCCCATTAAAAGCTTCTCTTAATCTCTCTTTCTATGAGATGCTAACATTATCAGATGATTGCTGCATCTTAAAGACCAGCGGATATTTTATGTTTATTACCTAAGGCGGACACAGGAAAGTAGAACTATGGAATAAGAACGTAGCTACAATTTAATTTACAGCCCAAAATCTGAAAGTGTTCACTCGTGTACAGTTTTGATCTATTATTTTCTTATCGGAAATCCAACTTCTTTACATTCTTTTCCAAGCAAATTGTCCTCGCTGCTTTTATTGATGTCACCACTTCATATGTTCAGTTACCACCCTATCAATCACCGTGTCAGAAATCATTAGCTGAGTAAACCCGTTTTATTACAAGACTGAAGTGCCTGCTGACTGGAACGGAACTGTAGTGTTTCCATAACACACGTGGATGTTTCCATGAGAACATGAGTATATTTAGAAACTGGGGATACGGCAGCAGGATTGTCAACCAATCAGTCTTTGGATGCTTTAAAATGAAGATTTAATGGAATATTCTGCTGATACACTACATTATACCTGGTGCTGCCTGGGGGAGGAGCCTGATACAGAATCCCTGTGTCAGACTCCACCCCTTGGCGCTGTAATAGGTTTAATACAGTTAATATAAGCAGAATATTGCTTTGTATCTTCATTTTAAAGCAGTATTTTCGATTAGTAAATAGCTTTTTGTCTATTACGGATGAGTTTTTGTCCTAGCTATATAGTATTTTCACATAATAATTTCAAAGCATCGAAAGAATCGTAAAGAAACTATTTATAATGAATGATAAGTTATACTGGATCTTTTCTGGCAGGGGTATTTATCAATCTACGTAGCTCCTCCTCCTCTTTAACATGCTACCTACAGATAGAATAATATGCACAAACTACTCAGCTCCTCCTGCTCTATACAGTGCTGCTTGCAGATAGGAAAGTGTGTACAATTTGCTCTGCTCCTTCTGTTCGATGGCATCCTGCCTGCAGATAGGACACTACCTACAATCTGCTCACTTCCTCCTCCTCTATAACATGCTGCTCACACATAGGACAAATATTCTTCCATTTGTTAGATTTCCTATAAAGCACTGAAATAAAACACTGGACACATTCAGTAGTTTATGAGTACAGTGTATCCATGAGGAGGGCACTTCATCTGTCTTTTATGCCCCCTTCACCACTCAAGGCAGTGATGGCAGTGGGGAGGAGAGGGGAATTACTAGTGATGATTTATGGGTGGAATTTATCATATGATCCAGCCTCCTGATGTATCTTGTGGGCAACTGGGCCAGCGGACATCTCTAAGGCATGTCCTGCCTGGGGTAGAATTATGCTATAGCCTGTAAAACCTGAAGGTTATAGCTAGTACGCAATTGCAGGGACAGAAACACCGCAAACAAACCCACTCCCCCATCAGCAGTACCCCCTTCTTGCCCCTCCACACACCCTTGTCATGGAAATGACACACCTTGTGAAGGGGAAATAATGATGTTCACTAGTCATCTTAATTACTTCAAAGCTTGTATTCCAAAAAAACATGTGTACAAGTCTGGATAAATGTCGCCCTATGTGCCCGTGGTGGTCTATCAGTTCTCGTAATAAATAAATGGCTCAATAATTATTATGACCACAATAGGTTTGGATCTGTAGCAGTGGAAGTTTTAGCACACAGTGAGAGTGAGGAGGGGGACACAATTAACAGTTTGTAAGTGACAGCATGGAGGGGCTTTGGTAAAGCCCCCAGAGCCCTTCTGACTCAATAGCATATTTTTAAAAGTTTATTTTAGAGGGAAGGAGACCATGGATAAATATAAGAAGATTGCCACAGTCACGGTGCCTCGATCTATGAGTAAGTGTCTTGATGGTGATTTTCTTTAACATATCTGGTGCTTTCTCTGGTTTAAATGTTAAATGTCATGCAAAAGCCTTAGCCTTAGCAATCTCATTGTAAGGTGCAGCACCACATATGGCCGTATAACTGTGAAATAACAATAAAACCTCCAAAAATATAAGCATTGATGGACTTTCAGGTGCATAGTTCTATAGGTCTTACGAGCTCCTAAAGGTTATTATTGACAAGCTAAAAATAGAGAATACTGGACTTATGAGTTTTTCTTCTTTTATAAAGTCACCTGCAGCTGGATTTGTTCGATGGTGGAGATAAAATCGTTTTAGCAACATGATCGCTACCTGTATCCAGCGTTCCAACATTTAATACCATTATGTAACCGTTCTGGAAAATACATAGCATGAATAGAAGGTTAACTGCAAATGATGTATGAGGCAGCATTCACACTGCGTAGTTGTATCTCTATTTTAAAGCAAAACCCTAAAAAAATAGCCCCTAAAAAACTGGGAATCTTGAAGAAAATAGTTAAGATAAAGTTACACCCCGCAAATGTATTCTTCAAGTTTCTGCAATCAAAAACATTTTCGCATCCAGAGAATGTGCAGGTATTTTTGTAAACTGGTTTTAGATAAAAAAAAAATCTGTAAAAAATCTAAAAAATATGCAACAACATTATTGAGTTTCTGCCTTATTACAGACTTCACAATAGATTAAGGGGAAATAAATGTGCTACCAAGGGCATAACTATGGGGAGCGCAGGGTCACCCAGGCTTCTCTGTGACATAAAATGACAGCAATACTATAAATGTCACATGTTACAGATTTTTCATTAGGATTCACAGGCTTCAAGTTCGCTCTCTGCTTCTTATGGAGCTATTGCTACGTGATCTGAAAAGCAAAAGTGATATAAAGAAAAAGCTGTGTAACTCGCAAGAAACAATAGCTTGTCTCCAGAAACAGCGCCACTTTTGTTTCTAGGTTGCAAATGGTATTGCATCTCAGTGATCTCAACTTTTAGGTTTGAGCTGTAGATTTTCATATCATCAAGGCAAAGAGAAATGTAAGATGTTCTGCACATAGTTATATGGTGATATAATACATGACATACTATAAATAGGAAGAAGGTGGCATAACACTATGTCATTGAGTTCCAGCCAGGGGGTTACGGAACATACGTGTCTGCTGGAGGTGCTATAACAATTTGGTAAAAGTCTTAAAACATTGATCTATTCACTGGTAGAAAAGAAGTCATTTTGTATTTTCCGCTAAAAATAAAATATTTTCTGTATTGTCTGTCGGGAGGCATCTCCCATCAAAACAGCCATATGTAGTGTTCAACATACATTATGTTACGTGGAATCTAATCTCTTCTCTTAAAATGGAACAGATTACTAAAAAAAGTATAAGGTAGTATTCAACACATTTGTTGAAATGTAAACTCTTTATGTTTATTTTATAGCCATATGTGATCCATATTATGTAGTGTAATTCTTGGAAAACTCCCAGGGGGTCGGAATACACAAAAGAACACTTACTTACCTATCTTTGGCTCCTTATTCCTCTTTTCCTCTGGTACTTCTAGATTTTGGGTTTGTGCCTTGCTGGAAGTTCAAGAGGGTCATAGGATCCACTTCAGACAATGAGTAGCCTCCTTGGACCACATGTAATAATTTCCATTTTTCAGGGGACTTCACTTTCTATATTATCTCCTAGTCCGAGGAGCCCACTGATTTGATGAAACGGGCCTTGTACCATCTGATATGGCTCGGAGAAATTAATCAGACCCGCAAGAGGAAAGTATATGTTCTTTTTTCCCATATTTCTGTCTCGCCAACAATTAGTGAGAACAGGATCACAATTCTCCAGGTTGTGGGGGTCCCATTTGTCTGATCGTTGAGGATCCTGTGGATAGGTTATAACTATTTTAGAAGAACATCTTTTATCCAGACTTGAATGTATTCTGAAGTGCTATTCTTCTGCCCGGTTCTACACTCTGTCCAGTCCCTAATATTCTACATCAAACTGCGCCTTCCAAAATATAGTGGCTGTGTTTGGTATTGTGCTCAATGTAGATTATACATAGTACATAGACATAGTAAATGGAAGCACCCCATCTAGATGGTAATAACAATAGGTGGGATCTGCTGTTGAACCCCCAAGGATCTGATATTGTTCCCATATTCTAATTATAGATGATTACTATAAAAACCTAGTTTTTAATTGGCACAGCACGTTCTATAACTCCTTACTGAAGGTTCTTAAGCGACGACTTTCCATTGATATAAATAGTCACATTTTCGATACGTGTAGACTTGCGTTTCTTTTTCAAAGCAAATTATAGATAATCCTTTACCTCTGCCAACAGTAATTGCAGATTTGGAATCTGCAAAATGTATTGTAGTTGTTCTAACTAAGAATTTACTGTGCATCTTATTGTCTTGCAAACATGCTGTACTGAACAGTGATGTCAAAAGATATTGACTGGGCAGAAGGTTGGAACATGAAGCAAGCTGATAGAGCGCAACGCAGCCAGCACCGAGATAATTGGTTTCTAATTCTGTCATGGACAAAATGTTCATTACAATCAAACAGTTTCAGTCCTTGAGAAATGGGGGAAATGAGGACATTAATGTCCCTTTAGTAAGTGGTAGAATTTGTGCGCTCAAGTACTGTCACTGCAACAATAAGGTTTTCTTTTTTCCTTTCATTTTAGTTGTTTCGTGTAGAGGTAAAGTACTTTTATGTGTTCTTATTCATACAGTCACATATTTGTATATCATTGTAAATACAAGCTACTCATATACTTATAATTCAACGAATGATTTTGCAGCCTTTACAATTGTATGTGTTCTCCTTACAATCATCATCACTGACATTAAGGACACCCGACTTACAGACAACCCCTAGATACAGACGGACCTCTCTGCCCACTGTGACAACTGATGAAGCTCTCTGGATGTTACTTTAGTCCCAGGCTGCAATGATCAGCTGTAAGGTGTCTGTAATGAAGTTTTATTGATAATCCTTGTTCCCATGACAGCACAAAATTAGAAAATCCAATTATCTCTGGGACCAAAAAAATTCTTTGTCTGGAGCTACAATTATAAAATATACAGTTCCAACTTACATACAAATTCAACTTAAGTACAAACCCAAGTAACCTATCTTGTATGTAACAATGTCTAAAAATGTGGTTTATTTGCTATAGTCCTCTTCTTCCTATTCTTCTAAGGTGAGAAGAATGTATGCACCTTTATATTTCCACCTGGTCTTATCTACTTTTGCACTTGAATCTACACTTTTCGATGGTCTCTGGCAGTCATATGGTTTGAGGCTACACCAAGACATCCTTCGAGCCATCTCTTAGGCTCCTTTCACACTTGCGTTGCAGATCACGTCAGAGTCTGAACAGAGTGCGACCAGGGTTTGGTCAGTTCAATCAGTTTTCACTCAGAGTTTGTTCAGTGTCTCAGTTTTTCTCACACTTTTTTTTTGGTGTTTTCAATGCGTTTTCAATGCGTTTTTCACGCCGCAGATAATGCACATGAAAAGAACTCAGGACTGAGCTCTATCTATGAGCTTATACTCACCCCACTGCTGCACTGTTGCAGCAGTTACGGTCGTGTGCCAGTGCTGACTGTGCTCTATTTCCTGTTCCTGACCTGACACAACAGGAAGTGGCTGGTAGACCCAATAAGCCAATCACTGGTAGAGTTGAGTCATCACTGTGGCCAGTTACATGCTGTATGGGCAGGGGAAGCCATTCTCTGTTGTGGCAGTAGCAGGGATCAAAATACAGTCTTTTACTTTTTTAATAACATTTGCAGCTAACTGGCAATTTCCCTACAGCTGGAAAAATCCTTTAATGCATCGTCTCTTTATATAAAAAATTTACATATTTACATTTACCGAAAACATAAACTTCTGAATTATGAATTCTAAAGCAAAGTATCCTGAAATTGGGTAATTTCAGAATCAAAGGATAAGGCAGGTTATTTGCATGGTGTATGTTAGTAAGTTAAACATTATCTGTACCCAGCTAGAGGATATTTACTGCCATTGCACTTTCGTGCTTGCGTTTTCTCTTCCTTATGCTTATTCAGACTCCAGCTACCTAAGGAAGATAGCCTACAGTGACTCTGAAATGGATTTGCCACGGCCCATTAACTTATTCAGTGAAGTTAATGTGCTTTTTTTTTCTTTCAAGCTGCAAGCTATTATTAGGGGGACAGAGATTTATAAAAGCTGTGCAATTCCTGAGTTTTAGTCAATCTTAATAAAACATTGTACAAAACTTCTATGATGCTTCGGTTGCAGGCAATTTGTACAATGATTGGTAATTTTAATTCACGGCTTGTGAACTGTTTTCACCAATATATCACAAGACTGTCCCATATTGCCTGAGGCTCACTAAATGCTGCAGTAATAGAAATGCTATAGCATGGTCCATGCCTTATAAGCTGCACTGAAAACATCATTGTTAGGGTTTGCTACTCTTATTACTCAAAATAATAATTGATTAATAATAACTATAGAAATATTAATTGTTGTTGTTGTTATTACTACTACTGCTACTACTTCTATTATTACTACTACTACCACAAGTACTACTACTAAAGGCAGTCCCAGGTTATGTACAGGATAGGTTCTGTAGGTTTGTTCTTAAGTTGAATTTTATATGTAAGTCGGAACCGTATACTTTATTATTGTAACCCCAGTCAATTTTTTTATTGTAACCCCAGTCAATTTTTAAAAATGTTGGGTTGTCATAGGTACCCGGATTAACAAAAAAATCTTAATTATAGACACCTTTGATAACAGTTAAGTTTATTGTAGCCTAGGGCTAAAGTACAGTAAATTACCGAAATCCAAAGGTCCGTTTGTAACTGGGAGTCCTCTGTAAGTCCGGTGTTCTTAAGTAGGGGAACGCCTGTACTATTATTATTATTATTATTAATATTTAGGTTAACAGGCTAATAACAGGTTAATAATGTTGTTACTATAATTAAGCATTTGTATTGCATTAAAAAGATATCCGATGTCCTCAATCCGGTATCCGGTTGCTCTATTTTTTATTTATTTATTTGTTTTTCACAGTGAAGTAAGAAACAAATACTAGAGGGATGACCTTATCCTGTGATCATCCTTTGTCATTCACAACAATTATTAGGTCAGGCCTCCGGAGCCTAACACAAGGCAATCTAGTATAAATAGTTTTATACTGCAGGTTGCACAGTACAATAACAAAAGCACCAAATACATGCAATTCTTGAATCTGGATCGACACAGAGATACTGTAGAATAAAGAGAATAATACTGTAGAAGAGCTGCAGTTTTGATGGTGAGAACTATTCAAACAATGGTCCTGTACTGATCCTCTGTGTTGATTCCGATGCCCTCATTGATCTGATATTGAGGCCTATCCAAGTGATATGCCACCACCATCACTAACCTGCAAAAGTATAAAATTAGACTACATTAGATTAGACTAAACCTGCAAAAGGGATAAAGTATCATCCTGTACCAGACAATGTAATAAGTTTGTTGAAGTGCAGATAAAAACATAGATAGATTAAATCTGCCCAATGAATCACTAGATGCAGATGGATGTAACTGTTGATCCAACATGACAGTAAGTTGCCATATTTGGACACACAGCTGCATCCAGGTGAACATTTGGGCACAGACATTGTGCTGAAAGCGACATCTAAATATTTAGAAGTATGAAGGGTTTCTGTCCCCTATATCATTGGAACCCCTGCACAACGATCTGGGGAAGGTTGTGAAGGCTTCCCGGATAGGACAACCTCTGGCAAGGTTTATAGACTGTCATTTTAGAGGGGCAATATATAATGCATTCGTGAACTCAGTTTAGCAACGCATCATACAAGTGATAGCCAACACAATGGCCCAGATGTATTATTGGGGCAGATTTATCAAGTGTGTGAAAGTCAGAATATTTCTAGTTGCCCAGAGCAACCAATCATAGCTCAGTTTTCATTTTACCAGTGCTCGTGAATATTTCAAAGGAGAGATGTGATTGGTTGCCATGGGCAACTAGAAATATTCCAGTATTTTGTCTGTTTGCAGTAAAAGAAGTGTCTTTGAGGCTTGCACATGTACATATTATGTTATTGTGCCACTTTTGTGTCATTGTTGCAGATTGTCTGACACTTTAGGAACTGTGCACCTAAAGGGGGCGTGGTAGTGCTTAACGGTCGTTTGTGCCGCATTTATTACTGCGCTTCACCATACTTGTGTCGCAACAGCATGAAACAAGTGCACCAATAAAGTTAACATTAATAAGGCAAACTGCACTAAGTCAGTTTCCAATGGTTTTCATATATTTGGACCAATGTGACTTTCTATAATGGGAATGAAAAACTGTTAAAAAAATTTAAAAAATAAAATATCATACATCTTAATAATAAAGCATAAAATATATGCATACAAATTTTTGGTATCAACACCTCCCTCCCCTCAAAAATAGAATAATATTCTACCCTCCCCCAACAAAAAAAACAAAAACACTAAAATATTGATTTTGTTTTTCCTTACCCCTTTCCTTCAAAATTCATTTTTAAAAACCCCCAAATATACAATCTACCAAAAGATAATTCAAATAAAACTCCATCCAGTGCTGCAAAAAAAGCCAACACATAAGTACTTTGACTAAATAATTAAAATGTTCTAACCCTTAGCATCCAACCACACACATTTTTTTTAAATTATAATAAAACTAATCTTACTGTCTAAAAGTTATTAAACAAAAAATTCCCACACACATTTGGTATCCCTGTAATTGTAGTGATCTGAAATAAAGATAAATTATATATTTATGCTCCTTGGTGAATGGTACAATATTTAAAACACACAAAAAAAAAATTACACCACAGGTTTTTATTTTCTAATTTCCCATAGAAAGGTTTAAACAAAAAAATCAATTAAAATGTTTCAGACGCTGGGCAAATAATTAGTTTTGTGAGATTGAATGGAATATTATTAAACCATCTACAGCTCCTCCATTATCAGCAGATATTAGAAGAGAAGAAACAAAGGCGCAATGTCAGTGTATGTGTAGTATAGATTCCGCCTTCACAAATCTGTGCCACTTCCTCTGTAAAGAGATGAATGTTTAGTTCTTCCTGATGGAGCCGCTGGATGAATCTACTAGTTGCTTGTGTTGCTGTAATGTGCAGCAGCTGGAAGGATTAATTATCGGCCTGTACTATAGAAAGAGCCACGGATTTATCTTCCTCGAAAATGAGCTTTATTGGAGACACCAAGTCAGCAGAAACCCAGATGTAGAGAACTCATATACATAGCATTTCTATAGGACATAGCAAATGAGAGCATATTAATAGAGATGTTCCCTCTGCCTGGGTGTATCTCAGTAATAAGCAATATATATATATATATATATATATATATATATATATATATATATATATATATATATTGATGTGATTCCAATATAAATTATTATTAATCTATAAATCCAGACTTCTATTAATATAATGATGAATTTATTAGAGCCACTGCCTGACTCACATAATCTAGAACTGTTCTTTATTTTAAAAAAACTTTAAAAAAACATATTTTTTATTACTTTAAACTTCCTTTTCACTCCCTAAATGGATTCGATGTGCCAGATGCTATTATCGGGCTCTTGAGTTTCTTTCACAATACTCAAGGGGTCTTTCCTTTGATTTATAGAAGCAAAAGAACTGGAAATTCTGTAGCACGTTACTTTTTTTTTTACATAAATGGATAGACAGACAATATATAAATAATAAATTGGTAGAATAAAATGATAGATATATAATATATAGAAAAAATAGGGCCAGAGATCCAAGCATGTAGTATGATGGTAGGACAAGTGAATACAATATTCAATATGAGTATATACGATGCTGACCTTGTGATATTGTCACAATATCAATATCAATATACTGTATTTATTGGGGGGGGGGTCAGTCAGTCGCACTTCCCGTTCCCGAACTGCCCAGGTTATGTAAGTGGAATGCCTGATAGAGTTTCAGCTATAATGATAGCCTCAAAAGCACATTTGATGACACTCACCCAACATAAAAGTCATTCATTTATTTAAATAAAAAACATTATTCAAAAAATATGTGATCTTTGGAGACACGGGACCTTATTGTGTATTTAAAAGATTAAAAGAAACTTGTTTTGTGCCAGGACTGGGCTCTTCAGTCATATAGAGATGTGGAGTAGATTTTTAAAGCACACTTGGCGCTAAGGTAGGTTTCAAAGTGCTGATGAATAAGAGGAGAAAGAAAGTTGCGGCACTCACCAGCTACAGTGTAACAGGCACCTTTATTAGAAGTGACCACCTGGAGGGTACAACCCACGGCAAAACCGTCATTTTGCGCACACAGTCAATTTTTCAAGTAAATCATATAGGTTTCAAATTGAGGTTACTGGTCGAGGATGAAGCCTGGAGTTGTCTCTAGTCACATTGTCTATCAGCGATAGATAGACAGAAAGATAGCTAGATAGAAAGATAGATAGATAGATAGATAGACAGAAAGATAGATAGATAGATAGATAGATAGATAGATAGATAGATAGATAGATAGATAGATAGATAGATAAGTAGATAGATAGATAGATAGATAGATAAGTAGATAGATAGATAAGTAGATAGATAGATAGACAAAGGGAAAAAAGGCAGCACACCAGATTGTAGTGAAAAAAATACCTTAGTGGATTTATTCTATGTGAAAGAGTAACGTTTCGGCTCCAAACAGTGAGTCTTTCTCAAGGTATTGGATTTTTTTCCTTTGTCTATATAATTGAAGGACCTGATGTAGATAGATAGATAGATAGTAAAATATAGATGATGGATGGATGGATAGATAGACAGATATAGTAGCTGCTATCCTTGACGCAGGAGGAACCCCATTGAGAAGCAGAAGATAATCACCTTCTCCTGGCAGACACTTTGATCATTATCCAGTATTATCCTATATTTATATAGTATTACCATGTTGTGAAGCTCTCCACAGTATAGTAAGTGGCAACATAGGGAGATGATGAATGGTTGGCTCTATCGCTAGAATCTTAACTATATGTTTTTAGGAATATATAGGAAATAAGGAGAAGTAGGAGAATCATTAAAAAATCCATTTTCAGATGAGGTTTAAAATGAAGCCAAAAAATGGTTATATGTGGAATGATCTTGTGGGTGTGTAGCACTAGTCTTTACCATGCCTCTTAAATCTTTGTATATGTCCAGTATTTCAGCTGTGAACCACTATTTGCTATTCCCCTTAACACTGTTCAGCATGGTGGGTTTTTACAGCTGTATAAGCAACTAGAGCATAAACAAGGGATATTGTACAGTGAAATGATATATGTTCATAGTGTAGGTTATAAACTGTATTCATGCACAGTGGGGAGAATATATATAATTCCTTGCATGACAGTTTTATGTCTAATGTTTTGGTCAATGACATATACTTTTTGGCCACTCCTGCCCCCATGAGCACTTTAACAAAAAGTTGACATAATGGTGAGTGGATCTTGCCCTGGTCTACCTTGGCTTTGCAGAACCGTTCTAGGTGCCTGTGGCAACCAATTAGAGCTCTGCTTTAATATTATAAACAGCTGTGAAAGCTGATCTCTGATTGGTTGCCATGGGCAACTAGAACAGGTCTGATCTCAGATACTTCTGATAAATCTGCCCCTGTGAATCAGCCTTGGAACGATTACTCTTAAACTTACTAACATTGTAGGACATTGTCGGGTATCCCTACAAATCTTCTTAACATTGATTTTAACATGGACTCCTATCTCCAGGAGATTAATAGTGGAAACACATTCTGCTTCTATGGTATTTTAGTCTTGCAACATTTCTCTGATAAAGGAAGAAAAGTTACTGGGCAAGATTTATCACCTCTGTGTTGGTGTATTATAGCTGCTACGTTCCTCCGTGTCCCGCCGGATACATCAAGAGGCTTAGACTTCTTAATGTACCTGATGGGTGGCGCGGCCTCTAGTGCCAAACTTTCGGTGGTTTTGCAAAACAACACAGGCATGCTGACTGCCGCCCCCTTCTACCACCCATCCATGCCTACATGACATGAAGGTTTCATACGTTCATAACATTTTAGAGTTACATTGACACACTGCACTGGGTTGGAACAAATTTGTAAGCATATGTGGAAATAATACTTTCCAAAAGAGATTAGTGTTAATAGTTTATTTTCATCAATTAACAAAATGCAAAATGAAAGAACAAAAGAAAAATATATATCAAATTGATATTTTATGTGACCACCATGTGCTGCCAAAGGGGCATCAAATCTCCCAGGTGAAATTGCACAGAATTTTGAAGAAATTCTGGTGGAAAGTTTTATTTTTTATTCTTTGTTTTATTCTTTCTCTGAAGCATTTTTTCTACGTCTACGTGAAATATTTGCACAGTACTGTGTACTATGTGTTAAATGCAGTGTACGGAAATATTGTATAATGTTCTTATAAACTGAGATACAGTGTGTAAAATTCACAATCTACTTGTGTCATATGGAAGTGGTCAAGTATCATTGACGTGAGCCCTAGAAATTTTCTTTTTAAACGTGTCAAGTAACATCTCCATTAAAGACAATTCTGCTCCACAGGATACGGTTCCTCTGTAGCATTGTGATTCATTGGACTTTCACTGAATACTAAGTAGGAATATAAAGAACATACAGCAGACAGACTAAGGCAATGCAAGTTATGAATCCACTAAATCAAATAGATTGGAATGTACCATATATACTTGAGTATAAGCCTAGTTTTTTAGCACAAAAAAATGTGCTGAAAACGCACACTCGGCTTATACTCAAGTAAAAAAAAAATAGGTTTTACCAGGTTTTTGTGGTAAAATCAGGGGCCTCGGTTTATACTTGGGTCAGCTTATACGGGTATATACTTTTGGTTGTTTTGCTAAATTTTTCTTTCCCCTCATAAAGAGTCTTCTAACAGTGAGAGGTGGGAATTGACCTTTTATGGAGCTGCCAGACATCAGATGAGAACATGGAAGTTCCAGACACATGGGCTTTGTTGACCTTGGTAAAGAAAAAATACGGTGCAACAGGCTATAAATTATAATAACAGCGACTTGGCAAAAGTTACAAAATAATTATTATTAAAAAATTGCCAGCAGTGCATTACTATGTCAGTTGGTCTCTAGAAGCTTGGCATTTCTGACAATTGGATAAATTCTGAGATGTAATAAAATATGTAAACTATGCGTCCATGAAAAATATTTTTTATCTAATTAAATTGAGATGATAGACCTAATGATAAGAAATACTCAATGAAACTTCCAGAGGTTCTACCTACTATAAATTACTTTAATGTTCAAGAGATTAAAGGAGCACCGGAGGCCAAACTATGCCGATACCGGTGTGGTAGTCCATAAAGACTGTTATATGAGAATTGCCCAATCTGAGTGTTTTTTTTAAGTCGCAAACCAACTACTCGTCTGGTTGGGTTGGTATAACAAAATAATGTAAAAAGATAAAAAGACAATTTTGCACAGACATTATATAGGTTATTTAGGAAGATAGCATGGCCACTACTCTTCTATGGCTCCTGAAATAAACAATGTGGCGGAAGACATCAGTATCATGAATGTGGAAATTCATTTTATAATTCAGAAAACCCTTTTTTAACATAATTGGACACAGAAAATGAATTCCCTCTTCTTCAATTTCTGCAGGAAGTCTTCTCCCTCCAGTTTATGTTGGACTACTGCTTTTATTGTTACATTTAGATGTGAAATGAGTAACAATGCTCATAGTTTTTACGGTCTGCCTGTTAATCCATGCTGTTTTGTTAGAGCGTAAAAAGGCTTTCCATGGACCTTATCTTTGATTTGTCTAGGCTCCTTTTCAAATCCTTTGCCTTGTCCAATTTATCCATCAACTGCTCCAGATGTTGGGCTTCTTAATAGTCTCCTTGTGCATTATTTGACACTTAATTTTTCATACATCCTATGTGAAACGATCCAATCCCTCTTCCTCTTGTTATTCAGCTTCCTGATCCCATGCCAGTTCTTAAATGGTTTTGAAACCTCACCAGCTGGAATATCGAAATCAGTTTAACAACAACCATTGCTGTAGACACCCCACCTCTGTTTACACAGAAATTTGCCGATTACAGGATGTTTTTTAGGGTTAACCAAACTGACTTTGAATTTATGGGAAAATATATGACATTTGAATTGTCTCACTGTTTTATCTAACTCTAATTCTCATAATAAATGCTAATAGACGGAAAATAGAAGGAGAGAAGGAAATTAGTAGCCAAACATTAGAGCGGGAAGGATGTGGCCTTTCAATATCCCCTGCATAATATACACATACATGTAATTGTATTCTGGACTGGATTATTGTGCTTGTAATGGGAGCTGGTGGAGTTGTTATTTGCATGTAACATTGAGTTTTAATGGAGAAAGTCCAAAAGGCCAATATAAAAGCTCATTTGGTATGGTCTCCAACTGTGAGACAGAAATGAAATTGCTTACTGCATCTTGAAAAACCATCTTTGAAGATGCAAGCTAGTCATTACTTGTATTTTCTATTGGACCAAGAAATATTACTGGTGAACTTCGTCTCAGGAAACTTTGTGTGGATCACATATTATATCCATCAATACCTGGGTGATGAACAGCAGCAGCATAGTCGACATCAATGTGAATTTGTTTTTGGTCTACACAAGTCTGCTCTGTAGGAGTATTGTTGTTGATAATGTCATGCAGCAAGTGAGGACCTATTGGACCAAAAAGTGGTTTGAGTTTGGAGAAACCCTAAGTAGCACAACACCAACCGGTGAGAGAGTAACCTTGCGGTAGACCGGGTTTAGGCTGAGTTTGTGAATCATTCTAGGAAACAGGTTTGAACAGCTCATGGGTCATAAAATTGACCAAAATTCGAACAAAGAATGAAACTAAATATATGACAGCAAAAATTTCAATTTTTACAAGCTTAGTACCAACCTAGGAACCCAAATTGTTTAGGCTGCCTCCCTATTGGGATGGTAGCTTGTATATCCATTGATGATTTTGTTGGAGGAAAATAGCTGATGCTTGCACTTACCCTATGAAATACTCTAAAATCAGAAAGTTAAAAAAAGGTTTGTATAGGTATGTTATAGCTTTATTCATATTACAAAACACATTTTCTTTCTTTTATACCCATCAAATATATAGTTACAGGAAATCTACCATTGAAGTAAAATATGATAAACCAGGAGCACTTACTAATATATCCAGGAACTGTGACTGTGGGAATCTTCTTATATTTGTTATATATGGCCCCCTTCCTTCTAAAATCAACTTTAAAATTATGCTACTGACTCTGTCGGGCAATGGAGGGCATTAGCAGAGGCTCAGAGCCCCTCCGTGCTGCAGCTTCATAACCTGTTACACTGTGCAGGAGTATTTCCTCCTTCCACTGTGTGCTGAAACTTCCCTTTCTGCAGAGAGTTTATATGAGGGCATAAGCATAATTTTTTTTCGAGTATATAAATGATAAGAAACTAAAAACAGAGAGTGTGGGTCCCCTTAGAAATAACATGGGGATCATGGTGGAAGGAGATGAGGAAAGGGCCAATCTACTAAATGTCGCCTTCTCAACTGTCTTTACCCAGGAAAATCCCCTGGTGGAAGACACAATTAGGAATAATGTAAATTCTTTTTGGAACGTCAACAGTTTAACCCAGGAAGAGGTAAGGCACCGCCTCGCAACCACTAAGATAGAAAAATCACCGGGGCCAGATGGCATACACACCCGGGTTCTGCATGAATTATGTACGGTGATAGACAGACCGTTATTTTTAATATTTGAAGATTCACTGAGGACTGGTTATGTTCCAAAGGACTGGCTCATAGCAAATGTGGTACCAATATACAAAAAAGGATCAAATAGCGATCCTGGAAACTACAGACCCATGAGTCTAACTGCTGTGGTGGGGAAAATATTTGAGGGGTTTGTTAGAGATGCTATCCTGGAGTATCTCACTGTGCACAACGTTATAACCCAGCGTCAGCATGGGTTTATGAGAGATCGGTCCTGTCAGACTAATCTGATTGGTTTCTACGAGGAGGTAAGTTCAAGACTGGATCTGGGAGACGCTGTGGATGTTGTATATCTGGACTTTTCAAAGGCATTTGACACCGTGCCACATATAAGGTTGGTATATAAAATGAGACTGCTGGGAATAGGAGAAAATCTGTGTATTTGGGTAAGTAATTGGCTTAGTGATAGAAAACAAAGGGTCATCATTAATGGCACATTCTCAGATTGGGTTGATGTTACCAGTGGAGTGCCACAGGGGTCAGTATTGGGGCCACTTCTTTTTAATATTTTTATTAATGACCTTGTAGTGGGTTTACACAGTCAAGTTTAAATATTTGCAGATGATACTAAGCTGTGTAAAGTAATAAATACTGAGGTCGATAGTTTAGCATTACAGAGGGATTTGTGGAAGCTTAAGGAGTGGGCAGAGAAATGGTTGATGAGGTTTAATGTAGATAAATGTAAAGTTATGCACTTGGGCCATGGAAACAAAAAGTATAATTATGTTCTAAACGATCAATTACTTTGTAAAACTGGAGCTGAAAAGGACTTGGTTGGTATAGGTGGATGGTAAACTTAATTTTAGTGACCAGAGCCAGGCGGCTGCTGCTAAAGCAAATAAAATTATGGGATGTATCAAGAGAGCAATAGATTCTCATGATAAAGACATAGTTTTGCCCTTATACAAATCCCTGGTCAGACCACACATGGAATATTGTGTACAGTTTTGGGCACCAGTGTATAAAAAGGATATAGTAGAGCTGCAACGGGTGCAGAGGAGAGCAACCAGGATTATAAGAGGAATGGAGGGATTAGAATACAGTGACAGATTAAAAAATTTGGGATTATTCAGTTTAGAAAAAAGACGACTGAGGGGAGACCTCATTACAATGTACACATACCTGAACGGACAGTACAAGGTTCTCTCCAAAGATCTTTTTATACCTCGGCCTGTGACCAGGACAAGGGGGCATCCTCTACGCTTAGAGGAGAGGCGATTTTACCATCAACATAGACAAAGGTTCTTTACTGTAAAAGCAGTGAGACTGTGGAACTCTCTGCCGCAGGAGGTTGTTATGGCGGAATCTATGTACATGTTCAAGAGAGGCCTGGATGCCTTTCTGGAGAGAAAAAATATGACGGGTTATGGGGATAAAACATTTATTTAATTCTTAAAGGTTGGACTTGATGGACTTGCGTCCTTTTCCAGCCTTATATACTATGATACTATGATAATTTCAAAATTGAGTTTAGAGGGAAAGAGGCTACGGATAACAAATATAAGGATATTACCACAGTCACGGTGCCAGGATCTATGAGTATTCATCCTGGTATATCATCACTTTTGATGGTGGATTTCGTTTGATAGGTAACGGAATTTACTGCGTAATAGAAAACAGTACATGTCAAATAAAGACCTATACAGAAAGATGACCCCTTTATAAAAAATATTGCTAATATATTGCAAATATACAATGTATTGTAGTAAAAAGTACTATATTTTGCTATAATATAATAATATACATGTGTAATGCGGGTTTTTTTCACTCCATCAAGGGTTCTGTTTAATAGAAATTCAAAAAAGTATAGTGATTGTATAGATTTTTGATGGTAAACAGATTTTCTTGGGGTTCTCGGAATCCATCCTATAAAAGAGATATCCCAGAAATATCCGAAAAGTGCAAATGATTGTCCTTGTAAAAACTCATCAGGGAGGCAAATACCCTTCGAATGCACCTACATTGCATGATTTCTAGGGCCTGCATAATGTCACTGTGACATATTCATACATACATACATAAATATGAGACATATTTTTATCCTTTCTGAAACGTAGCCAAGAATATATGAATATATTGGCTCCTCTTTTCCTTATTTTATTTCCTACATCATTCCTCGTTTAACTAGAAGCACTTCTCAGACACATTGACCGGCCTTTGGTGATTTTCCAGTTAACATATTCCATATGCTAAATCATTGCATATGTTAAATATTACTCTACACTTTGCATGGGATTTCTTAAATCTGTGCTGATGGCAGAAGTAGTAAAAATATCATTTTAGACTGACGTTTTAATTTATGCATCCTGATGTTTTAGATATAGAAAATATGTCATCGTTCATGAAAAATCTGTCTACTAATAGAGCCGCACAAATCGTGTGAATCAAAGAGGATTTGCTGTCAGTTTCAAGAAGAGTCGCCACTAAGGAAAATGGTACATTTCAAAAACTCACATTTGAAAACTTTTAAAATTAAAAAAATAAAAAATATTAGAAGGTTATTTATAATTCATAATGGAGATGGGGATTTATTCTTCCCACACTTCATAATTATGGCTTAAAATTGTAGCAAAATGGGTAATTTCCCCTAATGTTTCATAAACCTAATAAGATTTTTAAAAATATGTATAGATTTTTGTTGTTCACCCCTTTAGTTTGTAGCACTTTTCTGGTTTTACATTTTTCACTCACAAATAGGATCTTTGTTGTTATTTTTCTATTTACAGAACCATATGAGGGCTTTTTATCTAAGGAATGAATTGTAAGTCCTAGTACCAGCATATGATACTCTGTGTACTGAGAATCTGAAAAAAAATCCAAATGCAGTGTAATTGAAAAAAATTACACATTTTACAGATTTCGAGAAATTTATTTAACTCCTTTCAATGTGCTTCTCCGTTGGGTCAGTGCTGCCATGGAGATAATACATTTGGATAGTTTTATGTTATAATACCATTAAAATAATTATAAATGTTTAAAAAAAAAGTCATTGCTGAGCCATATTTTAAAACCTTTATCTTTTTTTATTTTGTTGTATTGGGATTTCTGGTACCATGTACAACTTTTTAATCAATTTTAATTAAACTTAATAAGAGTTATATGTTGATAGATCAGGCTTTTTGGGACACAGGGGAAGCCTAACATGCGTATGATTTTTTTTTGTTTATTTATATATGTATTTTAGGAGAATGGGGAATTATTTCAATTTAGAATTTTATCCTTTTTATATTATTTAATTAATTTATATATAATTATACATAATTTTATATAAAATTATTTTTTCTTTTTACTTTTCCTGGCCAACTAGGGTGTTTAAACTCAATGATGTTGTGGAAATAATGCTCTTCTATTACAGTCTGCTTCCACATGGCTGTAATAGAAGATGCCTTCTGACTTGGCAACTTATGACGTCATTGGGATGCCAGTATGGCTAAGCCCTTACACCTGTAGTTTGGAGAATGATAAGTGGAAAATGATCCTTTTTTAACTCTGAAAAAATCTATTACAAATTTTTTTTATATATTTAATTGTATTTGCTGATTTATGCAAAAGTCGTTGAAACACTAGTGACCATTTATAAATTAACCTTCTAAATATTAATTAATAATAATCTTTATTTAGTTAGTGCCATTATATTCCGCTGCACATTACAAATCACAGGGGACATATACAAATATAATATTACATTAAAAAGTACAAACAGTCATATGGAATAACATAAGTGAGGGCCCTGCTCACAAGAGCTTACATTCTATGAGAATAAGGGGGTGACAGGTGACAAGAGGTATAAGAGCTTGTATAATGGTCCTCTCATTCTTTATAATAGAACAGTATAAAATATTGTAATAAATAAAAATTATGCTGCTTGAACCAGCCATCAGGTCAACATCTGCAAAGAGTTTGTATGTTGTCTCTGTGTTTGCGTGGGTTTCCTCCGGGTACTCCGGTTTCCTCCCACACTTCAAAACATACTGTTAGGTTGTTTAGATTGTGAGCCCCATGGGGACAGGGACCAATTTGACATGCTTGTGCAGCGCTGCGTAATCTGTGTGCGCTATATAAATAAAGAATTATTATTATTATTATTATTATTATTATCAGCCGCCATCTTATATACAAATTCAAGGTGAAAGTGACTGCAGAGAAGCCTGGAGCTTGGAATCTATCTGGTGTTTGCCAGATAACAGAAGGTTTAGATGGTTTAGTAAAAAAAGAGAGTTGACATTTTATGCAGTTAGCGAGTGTAGGTTTTAAGAGAACATTTGAATCTTTGGAGGGTGAATGTTACTTTGATAATCCGGGGAAGGTCATTCCAGAGAATTGGCGCAGCTTGTAAGAAGTCCTGGAGTTTCAAATTCAGGTAGATATTAATCTAATTTCACTTGCAGATCGAAGATCATGAGTTGGGTGATCGATTAAGATGAGAGGACAGAGAAAGGGAGGTGCAGCATTATTCAGAGATTTGTGAACGTGAGGGTTATTATTTTAAACTGAATTCAAAAGGAGACGGGCAACCAGTGCAGTGATAGGCACAGACTGGAGGCATCTGTGTAGGGTTTGGTCTGGCTTCTGCATTAAGAATAGACTGGAGAGGAGAGAGTTTAGTGAGTGGAAGACAAATTAGCAGAGAGTTACAGTAGTCTAGTCGAGAATGAATCAGCGCTACAATCATTTTACATAGAAGTTTTAATTGTCAGAAATGGGCAGGTTCTGGAGATATTTCTGAGATGCATGTGCGAGAGATTGAATGTATGGTGCAAAGGAGAGGTCAGAGTCCAGCACAACCCCAAGACAGCGGGCCTGCTGCCTCGGTGCTATAGTGATCCCACAGACCAAATCCCAGGTAAAAAGGTACGGAACAGAAACCAGAATCCAGGCAGTTTCCGTCACTAATGCTTTCTATAGTCAGTCCATTTGACAGCTGGAACAAACTGTGACTAGTAAAATTACCATGGGATTGTTTCAGATCTTTCTAACCACATGCTGTAATGTGATTATACAGACAGGAAGGTTCATATGTAGCCACCATGATAATATGTTTTGTCTCTCAGATCTCTCTTTACCTGCTTTTCTTTGTGCAGATTCCAGATCTTCTTGAATAACACAGCATTGTTTAGGAAGTTCAAATAGTAGTAATGTGTATAATATAATAAACACACAGAACAAAGAAAACTATTAACAATGTGATGTCAAGAAAACGGTTAATAAACATAACATCTTAATACAAATATAAGGCATGAAATGATGTCACAAAACAAGGGTTATAATCACAGTGATGTCACAATAACTTGATACGCTGATAACTGTATATTTAATACAGGGGTAACTGTAAATCATGATCTTCCTGTACAGGTTAAGATTTATATTTACACTCCACATAGACATTAGTAACAAATAATCATATTACCTTTAAAATGATTTGAAGTTACAGCCCCTTGTTTCTACGTGGGTAAAATCTAACCCGATGAATTTTTTGGTGGTTCAAGATTTAAAGCCATATACATAACCCTAAGGTCTCCTGCACATGGTTGCTATTTTGGGATGTGTTCTAGTCAGTGGTTGGAATTTAATATGAATTACCGACCCAGAATTTCTGCCTCATTTATTAATGCTGTGCGCCAAACAATAATAATTTTATTTTTTTGGTGCACGTATAGTACTGTTGTTCGCTAAATATATTACATCTGTGCGCCACATCAATCTATTCCATTTTAGAAACCAACAGCTAGTCAGTAACACCACAGTCGTGTCTTAGGATACAGGTGATAAATTTCCTCCATTGTTTCAACAACATGTGTCCCCATGTTTTTTTATGGGGTGATGGTTTCTAGAGCCTCAGATTCAAAAAATAGGAATAGGACCTGCTATCGAGTTTGTGGCTCTGGCATCATTCTGCGAGTAGTCTACACAACCAAACAATGGACCATCGTTTGCGGCCCATGAAACCACACATTCTTGTGGAGGTAGCCTCAGAGTTGTGTTTACATTTAGACATTTAGATGTTTTGTTCTGGAGGAGTTTTTTCAGTTTGAAGAAGTTTTCCCATTATATTAGAGCATGTGATTTCAGTGGCCTTAGTGCATGCTATTGTTTACTCTGTGTATTGGGGAAAAAGGTAAACTTATTCATCTATCCAATAAATTAATAATAGAAACTAAGTCCTGAAAGTAAAAAAAAATGGGCAATTATTTATTCTGCATCTTTTATTCAAACTATTTTGTTGAGACAATTTTTTTAAACGGGGCATCACCTGGTTACTTAAATTTGGCTGACATTTTTACATAATTTTAGCACAATTGCATTTAATACTTGCCACTTTCTGCCCTTGTGACAAAATAACACCTCTTTTTATATAATTCGCACCCCTTACGAAGAGCAACATATTGCAAATGAATAATACATGTGGTGCAACATATTTTGGCTCAACTTAAGTCAAGTGGGTGCCTGGAAGTTGTGAAAGGGCTTGATAGGGGGTATACCCAGGGATGGAGCGGGCCGTCCCAGTGCCTGCACATTGCCTATAGCCTTTACCAAGAACTGGCGCAGACTATAGCCTAATTCCATTGTAACCCAGACCTGGTGTAGAACTACCCTGAGGGAGCTGCCGGGGTCATCATACACTGGTTTACCATGCACCAGCATATGAAACATTCTCCCCAATATTCTTTCACAAAATTAGTACATTTTTTCAAATTAGTTCTGTAATATTACATTTTCACCAAATACTATTTTCTATTAAAATGGTCTGTACAAAAGCATCCAGGACCGGTTCCAAATAATCAAATTTGTACATAAAAAGGAAAAGATTGGTACATTTGTGTGAAACTGAGAAGTAAGTAAATATAAAATTATTTCTGTGTTTTTTTTTTTTTTTGTTAATTTTGCCCTAGTGTAGTAATGGAAGTGTGAAACAAAAGAAAAACACACATAAAAAGAAATGTGAAAATAGCACATGTAATACCCTGCAGTGTTTAGGTCTTTTACGGACTAGTTATACGCCGGCACAGGTGACAGCCAGGCAGCCTGATATATAATGTTGCTGAAATTGGGACTTTAGAACACAAACGGGATAGAGACTCACTGCAGCATGAAATGTGGAGCAGGTGATCTGGGAGTTTGCTCTTGACAAGTTTATGTTCAGGTTTTTCAGCGGAGACTTGCTATGTCATTGGCTTAGTAAATTTTCTTAACCAGCTACCATTTTACAAGCTATGGAACAAAAGGGTCTCAAGTACATTACTTGCGGACAGAGGATGTGTAGTCATCTGGATTTTTTTAATTTGATTTTTTTTTTTAAAATCAAACTCCGGTTAATGACAAGGTTAAACCATATACTGTATCAGGTCATGTTTGTTGGCTGCTGTCATATTCCTGAATGACCACAAGGAAATATCAGCCTTGAAATTAACTCGTTGCTGCTTAAAACTTCATATATTCTTATGACATGTAGGATTTATTCTTTGTCCTTATTAGCCCTGTCTTCGCAATGATTGTGACTAAGGCCAGGGCTTTACTGTGACATTTTGTATTGCCACTAATAGATTTTAGCTGTTGAGCTACAGCTGTTCAATGCAATTTTGTGGATTGCAGTTGACCATAAATACTTAGGGTTTATACACACAACTAGGTTCACTCCGTGAATCCTGGACATTGTGTTGGCCACCATGAACCCAACGCTACTTTGGGGACAGTATAGTTATATATGATGCTAGGAATCGCTGTACAATCTCTGAACAAGAGCACCACAGGGAAATCATGGTTATTGTTGTTCCGCAGAGAAGCAGCGACTCCTTGCATCATATATAATTATGATGCATGGATACACATCCTCAACAGCTTTCGGCCTAGGACGTCTATCTACAACTTTTTCCAGGAGCTCACAGAAGCAGCTCAATTGTGTAAATTAGCCCTACTCATTTATGAATATGAGAATAATAACACAATATACACAGATTGACCATTTTATAATACTGTGAATTTTAATATTCTGCCACAGCTGATTGCCATCCCTTAACATGGTGGTCACCCCCTTACCAGGTTTAGTTCAGTAAAATAATGTTAAGTATAAGTTTGGTTGTGTGTTAAGATATGGCCAATTTATATTCAACTGAGCCCAACAGAACTTTTAAGGCATATGTATTGGAAGTAGTATTAATAGATCTACCACATAGTGGTGTATGGGGTTAATATTTCCATGAATAATCCTTGAATGCAGAGATTTTTTTTAATTTCATGGCTTTGTCTATGTAAGATGCACCACGGAAAGTCTTCTTCATAGGGTTATCCTAAGCAAACTTCTTCTACCACTACAGGCAGTGTCCACTTACAGACGACTCCTCGTTACAGACAGACTACTGGAAGCTAATAATTTACAGTACATTAGTTCCAGACTGCAATAATCAACT